>NW_006408519.1:48112136-48136781 GCF_000296735.1 Chrysochloris asiatica
CATAGCATCATGGTCAGTCTAATGGACCCCCTGTCCAATGCATAGCATCATGGTCAGTCTAATGGACCCCCTGTCCAATGCATAGCATCATGGTCGTTCTGAGTCTCATACATGAATTACTCTGGACAGAGTTGGTAGGTATGCACTGTGTGTATCTGGGTAAATCTCTAGCCCTGGACAAACTGGGCACTGCTGAGGCTCTAATCAGCCTCCAGGAAGAGAAGGACTGGTTATCTGAGAGCTGCTTCTATGGAATGGAGCACTGGTATAAGTTCCCTGGGAGCAATGGACCTTCTCCTAGTGTCCCAAGTCTGTAGGGGCCTGGACTTCCAGGACACCATCAACATAAATGTCCTCCTGGGGAAAAGGGAGGGGCTTGTTTTCTTTTGTTTGTAGCAGCATTCTTAGTTACTCTCTGCTTTTATTTCTCTTTATGGGCTGACAGCTTAGCCAGCATTCTTCCTTCAAAGGAGTCCGATACCTTCCAAGACCTGGTGAGTCTGTGCAGTTTGAGTTAAGATGTACACAGGGGCACCATCACCTGGGAGCACGCTTCCAGGCCTCCAGGAGTCCCCTCCAACTCTCAGCCCAGGAAAGGCTGCCCCCAATTTCGTGTCCTCATCACTCCCCTTCCAAACTCCTACAACCGTCTTTCTCTTTCTAAGCCCACCAACTGCCATCAAATCCATTCTGACTCTTAGCAGCTTTTAAAGGTTTCGACACTGTACATCTTTATGGGAACAGACAACTGCATCTTTCTCCCGAGGAGTAGCTGGTAGGTTTGAACCGTCAACCTTGCGGTTTGCAGCCCAACACCTAACCCACATTCACTTCTCATGGTTTGGGAAGCTAGAGGTGGACTCCTCTTGAGTACTCAAGAGAGAACGGTCCCATGTCTCTCTCCTAGCTGCTGGCCAACCCAGTTAGCCTTAGTATCCTTGGCTGCATATGGACGGAGTCTCATGTGTTGTCTTCCTCCATGTGTGATGTTTCCTCCACGTCTCTCTCCCCTTCTATGAGACATCACTCAGCCAGGATTAGGCTCAGTAACTTACTCAGGTCTGACTTTGTTTAATGTGACTGATAAGGAAAAACCGTATTTTAAACAAGGTCCTACTTACAGGTATGGTGGTGGTGGTGGTAATGTGCTGTGGAGTCAGCTCCGACTCATAGCAACCCTGTACAGGTTTTCCAAAGCTGTGAATCTTTACGGGAGCAGAAAGCCTCATCTTTCTCCTGCGGTACAGCTGGTAGTTTCAAACTGCTGACCTTGAGGTTAGCAGCCCAATTTGTAACCAGTATGCTCCCAGAGCTCCTTATTCACAGGTATAGAGATTAGGTTTTCAATATAAACACTAGACTGCTAACCACAAGATGGGCAGTTAAAATCTACCAGCTGCCCCATGGGAAAAATGAGGCAGTCTGCTCCCATGAAGATTGACAGCCTCAGAAATCCTAGACAGGGTCACTATGAGTTGGAATTAACTCGATGGTGGTGGGCTTGGTGTTTTTTTTCATTTTGTTTTGTTTTGTTTTCAGTCCAATGCAGTATTAGTCAAGATGGGCCAATAATAGCTACTAGTATCATTGTGCGGGATTAGCGTGACTGGTGCAGGACTGGGCAGTGTTTTGTTCTATTGTCCATAGGGTCTCTATGAATCTGTACTGACCTGGTGGCACCTAACAACAACATTATTGGAGTCCTGGTGTGGCACTGTAGGATGTAAGCACTGGACCACAAGGTCAGTTTGAACTGCAAGAATGACGGTTCAAACTCACGAGTCGTTCCTTGGAAACCCTATACAGGGTTGCTATGAGTTGGAACCAACTCAATAGCACTTAACAAAACATTATTTTTCTTAGGAGCCTACCACTAACATTATTGTCAGAGTCTTGGTATGGTGCTGTAGGATAAGCACAGGACTGCAAAGCACAAGGTCAGCGGCTCAAACTCACCAGCTGCTCTTTGAAATCCCTATGGAGGGTGGCTATGAGTCGAAACTGACTCCACAGCACTTAACAACAACAACATTATTGTTAAGAGGCTCTGGTGGCACTGTTAGGTAAGCATTGAACTACTAACCACAAGGTCAATGTTTCAAAACCACCAGCCACTCCAAGGGAGAAAAATGAGGCTGTCTGCTACCATAAAGACTGACACCCTTGGAAACTCTGTACAGGGTCTCTATGAGTTGGCATTAACTCAAGGTCAGTGGGGTTTTTTGTTTTGTTTTGTTTTTTAAACACATTGTTAGGAGCCATTGAGTCAGCTCAGATTCATGGTGACTCACGGCATAAAGAACAGAGAGTTGTCCTGCCCCGCACCATCTTCATGATGGCTGGAAAGTTAAGATCATCTCTTGACTGCCCACCCAACTCCCCCAGTCCCCTGACCCTCCAGCTCTATTTGGCACCTGCTCCTCGAACCATCTGCAGGAAGAACACTCTCACTAGTCTAAGGATACCCAGACCCTTCAACACAGCCTTCCACTGCAGCATGAAAGTCAGACACATCCTAGTGTTTAATGCCCACCATTGTGGACTCCTGGTGTGGCACTATAGGATCAGCATTGGACTGGGAACCACAAGGTTGGCAGTTCAAACCCACCAGTTGCTCCTTGGAAACCCTATAAAGGGTCTCTATGAGTTGGAACTGATTCAACAGCACTTAACAACAACAACAACACTGTGGCTCACAAACAATGCCTCAGGTCCAGGGTCACACCCCCTGGGTGAAGTCAGGTAGCATCTGCTCTCACTATTCTGACCCACCCACATCCAAACACTCTCTGGCCCGCCCACTCTGACCTGGAAGGAGCTGCCCCACCCAAAGCTCAGCTTCTCAGGTGCAACTCTGAAAGCCCCCAGCACCTATGGTCCTGCTTCTCAATGGTCATCCACCCTTTTCTGTCTCCTTCTTTTCTCTGCTTGCTGACCACAAAGTATCCTTCCACTACCCAAGATGGGGAATAGGACAGACACACAATGTAGGATTACTCACTAATCAAGGTAAGCATAGGCTTACTTGTGCTTATTTACTAATCTGTAGTAAACAATTTCACATTTCCCACCAAAGATTCTATTTCTAGGTCTGACTGACATCTGTCTCTCTCCCTATAGCATCTTCTTACAGAATCAAAGCCTGTTTACAAATTTACTATCACTGACAGATATGGAGGACCCATTAAGCAAGGCATGCATGGACTTAGTTGTGCTTACTTAATAATCTGTAGTGAACAGTTTCACATGCGTTCCAGCACATCTTTGATATTTTGAATGTGAAATTTTTAATTACACGTTAGTGAGTACGCACAAATAAGCTGGTGCTTAACTTGATTATTGGTGCTCTACCCCTGGGGACACACAGAGCCTCGTACTCAGCACAGGGAACCCCTTCCAACGCACTCGAACTCCTCCCAGGAGGCACAATGGTAACTCATGCCTTTCCCAAAGCAAGCCTCCCTGCTCCTCGCCCAGCCACCCCTAAGTCCTGGGAAGAGTAGAATATTGGGTGCACATACCTTTTCACCCTTCTCTCCTTGTACAAAAGGCCCTCTGCCCTAGAAAGAAACAAATACAGCAGAATGCAGTGATTTCAGACTACGCCTTTCCATGCCTGATGTCATTCATCCCAGTCTACGCCAGGGTTTGAAATGATGGGAATGTTTGCCCATGACCTCCACTATGGAGCCCAACCCAACAGATGACATCTAGTCATGACTGAGTGTGGAATGTCATGAGGGTTCTGTCACCTCACTTTCCCAACAAGCCAACAGTCTAGGTAGCACTTGTTTCAGAATAGTTTTGCTGAGGTACACTTCACATAGCATGCCATTCACCTGTTCAAAGTGGGCGATTCAGTGCATGTCTGATATCTCCACACAGTTGCCCACCGCCACCATAGTCAACTCAAGGCAGTTTCTATGATGCCAGAGAGCAACCATAATCTACACGTCATCTCTCATATCCACTCACCCAGCCTGTGGGAATCAACATGCTACGTACTGTCTATGTAAACTTGCCAGTTCTGGATATTCCATATGAACAGACTTACATATCATGTGGCCTTTAGGGACCAGATCATTTCAGTTATATGTTTCAAGAGTCATCATGGTGTAGGTACACCTTGTCTCCACTATTCCCAGGCTCCTCCATGGTGTAGGTACACACCATCTCCACTATTCCCAATTTCTTCCATGATGTATGTACACACTGTCTACACTATTCCCAGGTTCCTCCATGATGTTGGTACACACCATCTCCATGGCGTAGGTACATACTGTCTCCAGTATTCCTAGGTTCCTCCATGGTGTAGGTTCACCCTGTCTGCACTATTCCCAGGCTCCTTCCTGACATAGGTTCACACTGTCTGCACTATTCCCAGGCTCCTCCCTTATGTACCTGCACCATTGTCTCCATTATTCCCAGGCTCCTCCTTGATGTAGCTACATCACTGTGTGCACTATTCCCAGGTTCCTCCCTTATGTACCTGCACCACTGTCTCCATTATTCCCAGGCTCCTCCTTGGTGTAGCTACATCACTGTCTGCACTATTCCCAGGCTCCTCCTTGGTGTAGCTACATCACTGTCTACAGTATTCCCAGAATTCTCCTTGGTGTACCTGCACCACTGTTTCCGTGGCCACGTTATGCAGCCCTGTGGGCCAGACATGCACTGCAGTCACATGGCACAGTCACATGACACCCCCATGCAGACAGGGGCCAGCTACTCACGGAGTCTCCTTTCTCTCCCTTAGGTCCTGGTGCTCCCAGCAGCCCAGGGATCCCCACGTCCCCCTGAGTGATGGAAACAAAAACAAACATCAGGTTAGACCTGCACACAGGAATCCCCACACCTGCTGTCCATGGCCAGGCATTTCCTGGTCCCTAAAGTGGATGATTTCATCCATGTCCACTGCAGTCCTTTCATTGTTTTCAAGTGGTGTCAGCCTGAGGGGCACCTTTCTGTCAGAGGTCCCACCTGAGCTCAGTCCACTCATATAGACAGGACCTGTGAGAGGCAAAGCAGGCAAGCAAAGCAAACAGCACAGGCAAAGTAGCCGTTCACCTGGAATGTCTTTCCTGTCTTCTTTGTCCTGGGCAATTCCTACGTATCCTACTTGATCTAGCTTGGGTGGGATCTCCCTCAGAAAGGTGCCCTTAAACAACCCCCCCCCCCCAAGGTTGGTTTGAAGGCCTCTACTCTGGGCCTACAGCCCTGGCCACCCACAGTAGCTCCATCCTCTTTCATCTCGCCTCTCAATGGCCTGGAAGCCAGGATGGCCAGAATTCATCTCTTAGCTTGGGACATATTATCAGGAATGACTAGTCTTGGGAGAAGGATATCATGTTTGGTAGAGTGGAGGGTTGGAGAAAAAGGGGAAGACCCTCAATGAGATGGATCCGCAGACTGGCGGCAGCAACAATTGTGAGGCTGGCCCAGGGTTTCATTCTGTTGTGCATGGGGTCACCATCAGTCAGTGCTGACTCAACAGCACCTAACAACAACAACAACAACAACTAGGCTAAGAGTCCTGGGCAGGGACAGGGCTCTCAGATTTTTACTTTTCTGTTACCTCAAACCAAAACAGGTCCTGGTCCCAGGTGATACCAGGTGATGCTTGTTGGCATAATTCAAGCTGGATTTAGATGAACAAAATCCTGGTGAGCACAGATGTGCACTCACCCTGTTAGCCGCTGGCTGAGGCCATGTGCTGCTCATACTATCAGGTGGGATTGCAAACCAGCCAGGAGTGCTTCCAGGGGGCTACATCCACTCCTTAGCATTCCTCTCCTTGCACATCTGCCTCTCCCCATCCTATTCTTGGGCTCAGGCTCTTCTGCCCATACCACCCGAGTTTCAACCAAAGCAAGAAGTATAGCCACCCTCCAAACAACTACCCTTCCAGGCCAACACTTCCTACTTGTTGTTATTGTTAGGTGCCATCGAGTCGGTACTGACTCATAGCGACCTTATGCACAGCAGAACGGACCACTGCCCGATCCTGGGCCAACCTCACTACTGTTGCCACATTTGAGTCCATCGATGCTGCCACTTGGCCAATCCATCTCATTGGGGGTCTTCTTCTTTTTCTCTGACCCTCCACCTTATCAAACATGACATCCTTCTCAAGCGACTGGTCCCTCCTGACAATATGTCCAAAGTATGAGAGACAAAGTTTGGCCATCTTGGTCTCCAAGGAGCACTCTGGCTACACTTCTTCCAAAACAGATGTATTGGTTCTTCTGGCAGCCCATGGCACTTTCAATATTCTTCTCCAACACCATAACTCAAATGCATCAATTATTCTGCAGTCTTCCTTATTTACTATCCAGATGTCACATGTATATGAGGTTATTGAAAATACCATGGCTTGGGTCAGGCACACCTTAGTCTTCAAGCTGACATCTTTGCTCTTCAACATTTTAAAAAGGTTTGTGCAGCAGATTTGCCTAATGCAATAAGTTGTTTGATTTCTTGACTGCTGCAACCATGAGTGTTGATAGTTGATCCAAAAATGAAGTCCTTGACAACTTCTATCATTTTTCCATTGATAAGAATGTTGTTTATTAGTCCAGTGGTGAGAATTTTTTTCTTGACATTGAGATGTAATCCATACCGAAGGCTGTGCTCTTTGATCTTCATCAGTAAATGTTTTAAGTCTTCTTCACTTTCAGCAAGCAAGGTTGTATCATCTGCATATCACAGGTTGTTAATGAGGCTTCCTCGAATCCTGATGCCATGTTTTTCTTCATAGAACCCAGCTTCTCGTATTATTTGCTCAACATACAGGCTGAAAAAGTATGGTGAAAGAATACAGCCTTGTCGCACATCTTTCTTAATTTAAAACCATTCCGTGTTTCCATGTTCTGTTAGAACAACTACCTCTTGGTCCATGTACAGATTCCTCATGAGAACAATTAAATGTTCCAGAATACTCATACTTTGCAATGTTGCCCATAGCTTGTCATGATTCACACAATCAAAAGCCTTTGCATAGTCAATAAAGCACAGGTAAACATCTTTCTGATATTCTCTGCTTTCAGCCAAGTTCCATCAGACATCAGCAATGATATCCCTTGTTCCACAGCCTCTTCTGAATCCAGCTTGAACCTCTGGAAATTCTCTGTCAATGTAGGCTTGCAACCATTTCTATATTACCTTTAGTAAAACATCATTCACATGGGATATCAAAGAGATTGTCCGATGATTTCTGCATCCCGTTGGGTCACCTCTCTTTGAAATGGGCACATATATGGATCTCTTCCAATCAGTTGGCCAGAAAGTCATCTGCAAATTTCTTGGCAGAGATGAGTGAGTGCCTCCTGTGCCGCGTCCCTTTCTTGAAAGATATTAATTTTTATTCCATCAATTCCTGGTGCCTTGTTCTTTGCCAATTCCTACAATGCACCTTGGACTTCCTCCTTCAGTATCATTGGCCTTTGATCATATGCTGCCTCTTGAAATGATTGAACATGAATCATTTCCTTTTGGTACAAAATAATAACTCTGTGTATTCCTTCCATCTTCTTTTGATGCTTTCTGCATCATTCAATAATTTGCCCAGAGAATCCTTCAATAATGAAATTCGAGGCTTAAATTTTTTCTTCAGTTCCTCTAGCTTGAGAAATGCTGAATATGTTTTTCCTTTTTGATTTTCTGACTCCAGATCTTTGCACATTTTGTTGTAATATTTGGCTTTATCTTCTTTAGCTGATCTCTGAAATTTTCTGTTCAGCTCTTGGACCTCCTCATTTCTTCCATTTGCTTTAGCAACTCTATGCTGCAGAGCAAGTTTTAGTGTCTCTTTTGACATCCATTGTGACCTTTTTCTTCTTTCTTGTCTTCTTAATGACTTTTTGCTTTCTTCATGTATGATGTTCTTGATGTCGTCCCGCAACTCTTCTGGTTTTCAGTCTTTAGTGTTTAAAGTATCAAATCTGTTCTTCAGATGATCTCTAAATTCAGGTGGGATATAATCAAGTTCACATTCTTGGCTCTCATGGACTTGTCTTCATTTTCTTCAGCTTCAGTTTGAATTTGCATAAGAATAATTGATGGTCTGTTCCACAGTCTGCCCCTGGCCTTGTTTTGACTGATGATATGAAGCTTTTCCATCGTCTCTTTCCGCAGGTATAGTCAATTTGATTTCTATATATTCCATCTGGTGAGGTCCATGTGTATAGTCATCATGTATGCTGTCTAAAGAACGTATTTGAAATGAACAAATCATTGATTTTGTAGAATTCTATCATGCGATCTCCAGTATCATTTCTATCACCAAGGCCATATTTTCCAACTGCTGATTTTTCCTTTCCTCTTTGCTCTCAAACTTTGCATTCCAATCACCAATAATGACCAATACATCTTGATTACATGTTTGATCCATTTCAGATTGAAGAAATTGGTAGAATTCTTCTATTTTGTCCTCACTGGCTTTAGTGGCTGGTGCATAAATTTGAATAATAGTGGTATTAACTAGGCTTCCCTGTTGGTGTTGTTAAATGCAGTGGAGTCAGTTCCAACCCATAGAGACCCTGTACAGGGTTTCCGAGGCTGTAAATCTTTAAGGGAGCAGAAAGCCATATCTTTCTCCCGTGGAGCAGCTGGGAGTTTAGAAATACTGACCATAAGGTTTGCAGCCCGATTCGTAACCACTATGCTACCAAAGCTCCTTAGGCATCCCTGTAGGCGCATGGATATTATCCTATCACAGAAAGCGTTGTACCTCATGACTGATCTGGATATGTTCTTTTTGACAATGAATGCAACACCATTCCTCTTCAATTCGTCATTTCCAGCATAGTAAACCATGTGGTTTTCAGATTCAAAATGGCCAATACCAGTCCACTTCAGCTCACTAATGCCTAAGATATTAATGTTTATGTGTTACATTTCATTTTTGACAACTTTCAGTTTTCCCAGATTCATACTTCGTACATAACATGTTACGATTTTCAATGGATGTTTACAGCTGTTTCTCTTCATTTTGAGTTGTCCCGTGGGCTTATCTCCCACAGGCTTTACTCCATTCACGTCATCATGGTCAACTTTACTTTGAGGAGGCAGCTCTTCCCCAGTCACAATTTGAATGCCTTCCAACCTGAGGGGCTCATTTTCTGGCACTGTATCTGACAGTGTTTCTCTGCTATTCATAAGGTTTTCAGTGACTAAATATTCTGAAGTAGTTCATCACTCCTTCTTCTTAGTCTGTCTTCATCTGGAAGCTCATCTGAAACCATGGGTGGCCCTGCTGGTATTTAAAATACCAGTGGCATAGTTTCCAGAATCACAACAACTCACAAGCCACCACTGTATGACAAACTGACACATGAGTGGTGGAACACTTCCTACTTAAAGACCCACAAAATCCAGACTGCTTGGCTCTTTTCTGGGTCTGAGAGCAAAGAAGCAGTTAGGTCATAGCCCAGAGAGAGCTCTGTGAGGTAGAAATGTCTGTTTGTCTTTTTGCCATGGTCTCCGGTACCCTGGATGGCTCCCAGTGGCTTTGCATTGGTACAAGGAGGAGAGTCAGCAGGGACAGGAGGCCAGCAGTTGGAGAGTGTGTTTATGCAAATACATAGGTGTATGTATGTGTGTGCATGAGAGTACATGTATGTGACAATGGCTGTATCTGTGTCCCATCCTCGCAGTGTGGGGGCAGAAGAGAGCAGAGGAGAATGGGAGAAGGTTATAAACAAGGTACAAGCAGAGGCAGGAGCGAGGGAGAAAACAAGGAGAGGAGAGAGAAGAGAGAGCTAGAGGCATAGGAAGGGAAAGAATAATAAAGTAAGGTAGGTAAAGAGAAAGAAATTCTCATCTTAACATCTTTGGCCTTTGGTTTCCTCATCTGTGAAACGGGATAAATGCTGCTTCTCAGGCAGGGCTGGTATACGGATTGGATGGTGTTCATTCAGCAAACACTGACCGTCTACTATAAGGAAAGCAAAGGTGACCCTTACACTTGTGCATGCTCTCTATGGCACAGGTAACACGTAACTTCAGAGCTCAGAACCCGGCACATGACAGGTGCACAGTCACTGTGTTTAGAATCCGTTGGAAGAGGATGGACCACAAGAAAGTCTCCAGTTGAAATAGAATCCAATTGCTCTGCGTGGCCCTCCAGACTCCGAGGACTTAGGGCAGGGATATGTCTTAACCATCCTGGAAACCCAACACTGACCTCAGTGGGTAGATAATCATTCTGGTGGAATGAATGAGAAACTAAGAAATGCAGGAGAGGAGGAGAGGAAGGAGAAGAGGCCGATGTAGCAGACGCAGGAGAAAGGGAAGACAAGAAGAAAAAGGAAAGATAAGGGGAAGAGTCTTGTGTTCCCCCCATGTCCACATTGGCCCCTCTCTCAAACCACAGAGCAGCTAGTGACCACTTAACAACCTGATGTGGGCACTTCAGATTACCTCTCTTGTCTCAGTTTTCTGAGACTTGAACAGGGGTGAGGGCAGATGGCTCCATCTAGCTCTATGAAGATTATGTTATCGTTGTGTGCTGTGGAGTTGGTTTTGACTCATGGCAATCCCATGTGACAGAGTATAATGATCCTTTAAGTTTTCTAATCTGTAGTCCTTGGGGTAGTGGACTGTCCAGTCTTTCTCCCAGGAAGCCTCCAAGTGGGTTCAGATCACCAACTTTTTGATAATCAGTCAAGCACTTAGCCATCATGCCACCAGGGTTCCTAGTAAAGACCACAGAACAGACTCAGGGACCCATGGGGAGTGTCGCACCTCCATGACTGAGGGTGGAGAACCCCAGCAGGGTTAGCAAGTTGGAAAGTTTGTGTAAAAGGAATGTCATGCAATCTACACCACTTGTAATAATCCGACCCCTGAAAGTAGCCTAAAGAGGTGGGTGCAGAATTCATGGACGGTAGAGAGTTAGCCTGTGGCACAAAGGAGAACTGAGCAGGGCTCACCTAGATCAACCCTTCTGAGCTCCTATTTCCAGACTGGGACTGGACCTCTGAACAGTTAAGAGACGCAAGGATTTAGAACTTCATGCCTCTTGTACCTACCTTCCAATGTCAAAGACCTGGTAAACACAGGGGCAGAATACTGGTACAGCAGCATGCAGTACCAGTGTTTCTCTTTCCTTTTTGTTTTTGATTATGGACTCAGATTGCAAAAACAAACATTGAATCATGAGTCTACAATGCAACTCCACCAGCACCAGTACTGACCTTTGGACCGGGGAGTCCCACAGGGCCATCTAATCCCTTTTCACCCTAAAGGAAGAAAGACAAATAGGAATAGGTAAGGCACTATCTTAAATTTCCCCGCCTCAGCTCACTTGCTTGTTGTCTACCCACCGAGTCCATAAGCTGGTCTCTGAAAAAGTCAAGTACCGAGCTGGATCAGAGAAATGGCGGGTGGGAGCCAAGCGCCCCCTGCTCTCCATGTAGAAACCACCACCAGGAGCTTTGACAAACCCTCCAAATACAGCATTCGGTGGATGAAAGAGAAACAAACACAGAGTAGAATTCATGATCTGCTTTTGCCTGGATATGTTATCACTTGGCACTGTGGGTTAATGCGTTGGACTGCAAGGTTGGGTTGAACGGCAAGGTCAGCAGTTCAAGCTCACCAGCCATTCCTCAGAAACCTTATACATGGTTGCCATGAGTTGGAGCTGACTCCACAGCACTTAACGACAACAACAACACAAAAATACAAAACTGTTGCACTCCTGGTGTGGCACTATAGGATCAACATCGGACTGCAAGCCATAAGGTCGGCAGTTCAAATCCATCAGCTTCTCCTTGGAAACCCTATACAAGATCGCTATGAGTAGGAACGGCATAGAGCAACAAGAAGAGCAAAATACAAAAAAAAGATACGTTTATAGACTACTTCTACATGTAATGTTTGTTGACTTGTAAACTGCCTGCTTTGAATACCTAAAAGAGCTTGCTGCTGGGTTTTTAGAACTGTGATCTACGAGTTGTAGCACATGTAGATCTTCCCATACTATAAGGTAATGCATCATGGTTCCTATGGTTTTATATGTGTATCAACAACATTATTGATGAAAAAAAGTGATAGTTCATCATTTACCTGTGGGGCCCACCCCACCACTTCAAAATAACCTACCCTCTTATGCACTCAGCTACTCTGGGCACATTATCGTTTAAAAAATCACCCACAGATGGCATCTGCCCATATAAATGACAGTCAATAAGTGTTTCTGTTTCTAATTTCACATGGCACCCTCAGAAGGCTTGATACGCAGTTCATGCTCAATGTGATGTTGAGTTATAGAGATGGAAACATGGACATGAAGCATCAATGTGATTTAGTTGAATAATTGAAGGTTTAAGTTACTGAAAGCAGAGTCTTCCTATGGCCAGAGTCCAGCCTCCTGAAAGAGAGCCCTCGGGCTTCCAGCCCCCTGTGCTGCATTTTCTATAAGGTGAAGATGAAGAGGTGGTGATAGACACCCATTTCATGAGGATGTTGTGGACGTTCATCCATGTGGCCTTGCTTGTGGGAGGAAAGAAGCAGAGTCGTCCTGCCATCCAGCTGAGCTGGGAAAGTTCTGGAGGAAGACTGAAGGCACACTTCCTGGTCTCAGCCCCTGGGTTTCCCCACTCAGATAGTAGACTCTGGACTTGATGAAGGCCAGGGTTGGGTTCTACTTGCCTTGGAATCTCAGCGTGCAGTATAGTGTTCTATACATTGCTGTTGTAGTTAAGTGCCATGGAGTTGATTCCGACTCATAGAGACCCTGTGCAGAGTTTCCAAGGAGCAGCTGGTGAATTTGAACCATGTACCTTGCAGTTCAAACTGGCCTTGCGGTCCAGTGCAATATCCCACAGCACCACACCAGGACTCCGTTCTATACATAGTGTTCTATGTATAAACAAACAATGATTGAGCATATAAAGGGATAAATTGTTAGGCGATGCCACTCAGAGTGTGGGGCTGGGAACTCATGTACTGACTGATCATCCCAAACAATGGAACCTTGTTCTCCTAGAGAGAAGATAGGCATGTTGCTGGTTTTTAAATCCCTCTCTCCCATCTGCCTACTCATCCACTTACCCATTCACCATCCATACCCCCATTCATCTGCCCATCCACCCACCCATCTCCTCAAGACCCGGCCCAATTATCCATTAAGTCCACCATGATTTAATAGCTTTTTCTGTACCAGGCTATGTATTAGTAGATGAAAATGCAAAACGGTAAAAAATCTCATCTCTGCCATCTGGAAACTCAGGGTCTCACAGAAAGGACTTCAAATAGAAAAGTTTAGTTCCCTCATGATAATGTTATGATTGATGGAAGCACAGATTTGGGGGAGACAAAAAGGTCAGATTATCTTGAAAATTGCAGATGTGAAAAAAGAAGACTGCAGGTGCTGACTACATCATTATCGAATGGGTGGACAATGAATAATGGAGAGAAGCAGGGAGGGAGGAAGCAAAAGAGCAGGGAAATCACAGTGACAGCACTGTGTTCCGGTGCATCCTCAGAGAGGTCTGGAGTGAAGAGCCAGCAGACAAGGGAAAGGAGGTGGGGAAAGAAAGGCATTCCTGACAGAAGATGCTCTCTCTGAAAACCAGAACCCCAGAGACAGCAGGCTCCCTCCTCCCCTCCTAGAAGGGGGAAGCAGAGTGAGATGGGGCAGTATAGGCACTGAGGGACTGTCATGGGTCTGGTAGGTCTGGAAATAGTAGGGAGAGGGGGTGCCCAGAAGTCATGTAGAGGAGGTCAGTGAAGACCAGAGGTATTTGTGAGCTGGAATGAAAAGACCACTACAGTAGGGTGGCTGGAAGCCTCAGGTTTACCTCCTGGGGCTCCCTGCCAGGGACCACATGGGCCTGGACATCACCAGGGCATGGGCTTGGCTGGGAGGAAAAATTTGAGACTGGATGGAGCCTGTTTTGGCCCATGTGCAACCCTACAATGCCATTCTATCTCTTATTTGGGGTTCTGAATGGAAAACAAGGATCCAAAGGGATTGGGGTTAGACCGCTGCTTGGGGGATTTTATTCACATGTAAGAATTGAACCACAGGATTGACTGTGGCTGGCCAGAAGCTTAAGGGGAGGCTGGAGCGGGAGCCCCTGCCCAGCCTGGGTCCTTCCACCATGCACCCTCCCATTCCTGCAGCACCAGCCGGGCAGAAGTCACAGACTGCCCAGTCACAGCCTCAGCTGACCAACTCAGGGAAAGGAGCACCTGGGCCCACCCTTAGTGTGACCTTCCATCAGGATGATCAGGGTTGGGCAATCTCTGGACTGAGAGCTATCTCCCCAGGATCTGAATCTCTGAGAGGAAGAGGGGGGAAAAAAAGGAAGGGGTGGAGGAGAATGGAGAAGAGAGAAAATGGAAGAGGGTCAAACAGTCTGTCTGCCAAATGTTGAAATTCTTTTTCTTTAAATCTTATTTATTTTTGTTGATGTTGAAAATACACCCAGGAAAACATACACCAATGCAACCATTTCTACATGACAATTTAGTGACCGGATGACATTCTTTGATTTGTGCAATCACTGTCACCTTTGTTTTCTGAGTTCTTCCTCTGTGAACACACATTCATAGCCTCCTGAGGTTCCTGTTCAGTCTTTCCAGTGGCTGTTGTCAGTGTGATCCCACAGAAGGCGGTCTTGAAAGACTACAGTGCTCAAGGCAGGCACTGTTCCCTAGTGAAACTAAATGATTATTTGTTTTTAAGAAGACCTCAGTGGAGCGCTTTGGTTTGGGGTTGAAAGATTATCTCAGGGTATGAGTGTTCATGGTTCATCCAGCCTCCAGGGTTCCAAAAATCTGGATTCCATGAAACTTTGAAATCCTGTTCTGCATTTTCCTCCTTTTTTATCAGAATTCTTTTGTAGACTCTGAGTCCAATGTTCAGTCACCGCGGTTGCTGTTGCTGAGTGCCCTCTTAAAGGGAGTATCCCTCATTGATTCCAGCCATCATTTCGTGGTTCTGACTGGGTGTCCCCAAGCAGTCCCTTGTCCACACTGCTGCCATGGAACTAGGAGGTACAGATACAGCAATGGATACAGCCCCCTGCTGTAGATCAGGGGACTTCGGGCTACATGATCATCCTGGTGCTACCACTGCAAAATACCACACACATGTGTGTCTGGGGACTTTGGACGACAGGATGTATCTGCTCATAGCTCTAGAGACCAGAAGTTTGAAGTTAAGGGGTCAGCAGGATCATAGTCCCTCTGAAGACTCTGCAGGAAGGTCCGTTCTTGCCTCTTTCAGCTTCTGCTGGCTCCTGGCAAATATTGGCACTTTGGTTTCTAGATGATACCAATCTCTACCTCCATCTTCACACAGTGGTCTCTCCATTGTGTCTCTCTGTATCTTTTCTGCTCTTTTCTCGAAGGATGCTAGTTGTATTGGGTTAGGACTCACCCTTCTCCAATATGACCTCACACTACGTTAACTAATAAACCTTCAACAACTTTATTTCCAAACCCACAGGCTCTCTCCATGGAGTCCTGGTGTGGCACTGCAGGTTAGTGTGCTGGACTGCAAGGTCGGTTTGAACTGCAAGGTCAGTGATTCAAGCTCACTAGCTGCTCCTCAGAAACCCTATATGAGGGCACTATGAGTCAAAACCGAATTTGATGGCACTTAACAGCATCAATCCCCTTCCCAAGCCAGGTCACTTCACAGGTGCTTGGGGTTAGAACATCAGCATATATGGTTTTTTTAGTGGGGGCTACAATTCAACCAATAACAGGGCCCGTCAGTCCACCAGAATTTCATGGGCCCTTCTTCCCCCAGCACAATTCCACTTCTGTCACCCTTATATATATATGTTTATGTTCCTTTGGCTCAAATAGTGGGGAACATTTCTTTTTTCCTATCAAGAGCCTCTGGTCTGCCGACAGAAAACAAATGAAGGCTGCAGGCACACAATGAGGAATTTAATCTAAGTTGACAGGTGGTAGTGGTGTATGCATAGAAATATGCCACCTGTTTAAATGACAGAATGCATAAAGCTCTCCTCAGATACAGCTGGAGAAGGCAACTAATTAAGTGAAACATAGAGAAGAGTCTGGTGAGAGTGTGTTCCTCAGATCTTGTCGCTCACTGCCCTGTGTGGAGTGTTACGCTCTGCCCAAATCCAGGTTGACTTAGCTACACCTGAGTAACAACAATACAGGTAGGAGCCAGGAAAACCTGGTGCAGGAACACTACTAACTTGAGGAAAATATTGATGAAAATCAGAGCGGAGGCTGTTCCCTCCTCAAGTGCATACAAGTCAACTAACAAGAGCAAGAACGGAACTCTGACCTGGAAGCCATTGAGAACTTGGTGCCATTCTGCCTGGGACGCCAGGTGCATGATGGGAAAATCCCACCATCAGTGCAGAATCAGGAGATGTGATCCTGCTGAGCAGACAGTCCCATTCTGCTCAGCTCTAGGACTGTGGGCTGGGAGCCTAGGGTAGAGTTCAGGAAGTACCTTCTCTCCAGCTGGGCAGGAACAGTTAATAGTCTTCAAAAATCCTATCTGTTCATTGCTAGAGGTGGGAGGCTGCTGGGGTTGGGGTGGAGGCTCCGTGACAATGGTCACCTGGCACTGGAAGGAAAGGGCAGAGAGTCAGAATCTGGCTGCACCCCAGAAAGTGCTCTTCAGCAAGGGGTGCACATGGGCAGAAAGGAGCCATGACTACCACCTGGTAGGTGCCACGTGGCAGGACAGCCATGATCTCAGAGCACATGCATGGAGTATTTACTGTGTGCAGTAAATACCAAGTGCCTTACATGGATGAAGTCCTTCAACTGGACGAAGCAGGCTCCATCACTGCCTCCATGCTTCAAGTACACACATGAGCTAGGACTTGATCAAGAAGATTGAGAGAGTTGGATGATTGAAAGAAAGGAAGTGGGTGCTGAGGACAAGGAGAAGCAGAAGCCTGCAAGGAGGTAAACTCCATGTCCTGACCAGCCCGGAGTACTCTCTCACTCCCTTCCCTACTTTGAGTACATCTCTCTGCCTCCAGGGATCTCAGAGCTGGTCTCATTGACTCACGGGGAAACCCCTGTGTGATCAGGAGGTTGGAGGCCTGGAGATGCTCAGAGCAGATTCTGGTGGCCTGGACCCCACATTCTTAAGCCCTGACAGCTGCCTACCTTGAAGCCCACACACCCACTCCCTGTCCCCATTCCCATGAAGAGTCCTTGCTCACCGGACCAGAAGGGATGTCACAGCAGGTCTCCAGCTCAGCATGCCGAGAGTCACAGTAAATAACAATCCACTGAAGGTCAAACTGGAAAGGGAAGCAAGAACACAGGGTGACTTTTAGGGACCTGGGGACTGGAAGTTCGGGGCAGCGCTTGTCTGAAAGCAAATCCAGTCCACTTCCTATTGGGGCTCCTCCTGGTCTAACCCTATGCTCATTGCCTTCCTTGAGCCCCAACGCTGAGCTTCTGAGGAGCTTGAGCATCATCCCAGAGCATGAGGCTCACTGCTCCTGTAAAGACTGGCGCCTCGGGAAGCCTGTGGAGCAGTTCGACTCTGCCCTGCAGGACTGTATGAGTCAAAATGGAAGTGACAGCAGTGGATATCGTGGAGAGCCTCATCCAAGGAGCCCTGGTGATGCACAGGGTTAACAGTTGGGCTGCTAACTGAAAGGTCAACAGTTCAAACCCACCAGCCAGTTACTCTTCAGGAAAAAAGATGAAACTCGGCTTCCATAAAGGTTTGCAGCCTCTGAAACCAACTCTGCTCCAGCCTACAAGATGGCTATGAATCGGAATTGACTCCATGCAGTGGGGTTAGGGTTGTGGGTTTAAAGAAATATCCACTAGCACCTCCTTCTACCAGCAAGGGGGGGGGGGGGGGCATGCTACTGACACACATCAAAGTGGATGTTTTGAACCGCAGCCCTGAGCTCCTAACATGCACAAAACACCCTGCTCTCTCCAGTTTCTCTGTCACTGCTTTTATTTATTGATTTAATTTACTTCTTTTTAACTTTTTCTTATGATCTGGGTGACACTTTACAGAGAAAATGGATTTTCCATTCAACCGTTCAAACACATGTTGTTTTGTGATACTGGTTGCAGTCCCCAGCAAGTAACAACACTCTTCCGTCTTCCTCCCCGTGTTTCCAGTTTCCCTTCCTCCTTCTCTGCTACTCTGCCTTCAGCATTGTTGTTGTGGTTAAGTACCATGGAGTCGGTTCCGACTCATAGTGACCCAGTACTGGGTTTCCGAGGCTGTAAATCTTTACGGGAGCAGATCGCCTCATCTTTCTCCCGGGGAACCGCTGGTAGTTTTGAACTGCCAACCTTGCGGCTAGGAGCCCAATTCGTAACCACTACGCTACCATTGTTGTTGTTGTTGTCAGGTGCCATCGAGTTGGAACCGACTCATAGCGACCCCATGCACAGCAGAACGAAATAATGTCCGATCCTGGGCCAACCTCACTACCGCTGCCACACTTGACACCATCAATGATGCCACCTGGCTGATCCATCTCGTTGGGGGTCTTCTTCTCTTTCTCTGGCTCTCCATCTTACCCAGCATGACATCCTTCTCTAGCGACTGTTTCCTCTGGACAATATGTCCAAAGTATGAAAGACGAAGCTTAGCCATCCTGGCCTCCAAGGAGCACTCTGGCTGCACCACTTCCAAAACAGATCTATTGGTTCTTTTGGCAGTCCGTGACACTTTCAGTATTCTCTACCATTGTTGTTGTTGTTGTTAAGTGCCATCGAGTCAGTTCCGACCCATAGTGACCCTGTACAGGGTTTCCAAGGGTGTAAATCTTTACGGGAGTAGAAAGCCTCATCTTTCTCCCGCAGAGTGGCTGGTGGTTTCGAACTGCTGACCTTAAGGTTCGCAGCCCGATTCGTAACCACTATGATACCAGAGCTCCTTATTGTGTACCATAGACTTGGGCAAATGCTACCCTTTGGATCTCCTGTCTAAGGTATCTAAGGCTACCTTCCTGGTGTTGCCTTGTAGGGCACTAAGTTTATTTAAATTCCTCTCCAGTGCTACCAGGGACTTCAAAAAATGTGTGGAAATTCTATTGTCTATTAATTTAATTTTTTCCAGGAACATTTTGAACTCCCTTCATAGGGTGGGATAAAAGAACAAATGACTATATATCACACAACGCACGTTTTGAATCAGTGGGTGCAGGGACACTTCTTTCATGAAATACTGACTTCTTGTGTGTCCCTGGCCTTGCACCATCTCCACATCCTTCCCTGGCCCATCTCCCACCCAAGAGGTCCGTCAGCCAAACAGACAGACAAGGCAGCCAGCCAGCTTGGAGTGAGCCTCTTGGTTTCATGAAACAGCCCTCTAAATCTAACCTCTCAGCCCACTGACTTCTCAGCAGACAGAATGACCATTCTGTTCACCCGCCTGTTTGACTTCCTGTGGAGACAGCAGGTCAGACACAGAAGAAAATGGAGAATCATGATTTTAAACAGTGCTGGTTCCAAAGAGACAGTTCTGGGTTCCTCATTAGCAGACAAGCACCCAATGCAGCTGGTCCATTTGGCAGGGCCATGGAGACAGTGACAGAGAAGGAGGGGGCAGAGGGATGGGAGACAGGACACAGCAAGTCTGGTGACTTGGCAGAGGTACCCCAAAGTGAGGACAGAAAGTCTGGGAGCAGTGAGTGACCATTTCCAACTGCCAGAGCCACCCGTTCCCCCAGCCACCTCTTCCTCCTCTTCCTCAGGGGAAAGCCACAAGCTCTGGGATTCCCCGTTGTTCCGGTACCACCAGCAGTAACTCAGTTAATCAGACAAAGGAGGGAAGAGGGGTCCACACAGGTGTCCACAGGTAGGAGTTAGGGCAGGACTCAGTGGTCAGCCTCACAGTAAGCACGGAACTTCATGATATTCCCACTGATTCTACTATTCAGCGACATGAGAACAATCAGTCTCCATGACCTCCCAGGGCTGCCAGGCGGGTGAAATGAATGACCATATGGTATCTACTTAAAAGGAGCTCTGGTAGCGTAGTGGTTACGAATCGGGCTGCGAACCTTAAGGTCAGCGGTTCGAAACTACCAGCCGCTCCGTGGGAGAAAGATGAGGCTTTCTACTCCCGTAAAGATTTACACCCTCGGAAACCCTGTACAGGGTCGCTATGGGTCGGAACCGACTCGATGGCACTTAACAACAACAACATGGTATCTACTTGGACGTGTTGTTGTTGTTGTGAAGTGCCATCAAGTCGGTTACAACTCATAGTGAGGAGCGGCTGGTGGATTTGAACTGCAGGTCTTCTGGTTCAAACTGACCTTGTGGTCCAGTGCTTATCCTACAGTGCCCTACAGGACTTTCTGGGCATAGCGTGTTGAAAGAATAAACTGAGGAAGCAGCTGCCATCAAGTCAGTTCTGACCCGTGGTGATGCTGAGTGTGTCAGGGTAGCCTGTGCCCCACGGCATTATCGTGGCTAATTTCTGGGAAGCAAATTGCCAAGCCTTTCTTTTGAGGCACATCTGGGTGGATTTGAACCACCAGCCTTAAGATGAACAGCAGAGCGTGCTGACCATTTGCATCATTGGGACTCTGAAGAACACATCCCCTGCCTCAACTACCACAGAGGCAATTCCCACTCACAGCCACCCTGTAGCATGTTTCTCAGACAGTCCGCTTTATGGGAACAGACAACCCCATAGGTGCCCTTCTGCTGTGGACTGTGATTATGGGGGTGTTCGTTGTTCAGAATCTGTGAGGGGACTGGGCCCAACCCACAAGGAAGGAAAACAGCATCCAGTCCTCCCCTTTCTGGTGTGATCCCCCCAGTGTACTTGTCTTTCTGTGAGGCCTCCTGAGTTAAAGTACTGAATCGGGGCTTTGGGACAGGTCAGAATAAGAACAGCAAATCAGAACTAGTAAACACCCAGGACGTGGCGATGGTAGCCAGGGAGACTGAGGTGAAGGGATGGGCTCTAGGTGTGCTCTGCCAGAACCAGGTGAACCAGGTAAGGGAGGGAGCCCTGGTAGCACAGCGGGTCAGGCACTGGGCTGCTAACATAAAGATTGGCAGTTTGAATCCACCTGCCATTCCAAGGAAGAAAGATGCGACCGTCTGCTTACAGTGATGGCAGCCTCAGGAACAATGTGAAGTCATTCTAGTCTGTCCTATAGGATCACTGTGAGTCAGAATGGAGTCTTGGTGTGGCATTGTTGTTGTTGTTGTTGTTAAGTGCCGTTGAGTCAATCCCAACCCATTGCGACCCTGTATAGGGTTTCCGAGGAGCGGCTGGTGAGCTTGAACCACCGACCTTGCAGTTTAAACGGCTTTGTAGTCTGGCCCATTAACCCACAGCTCCACACCAGGTGTGGTGCTGTAGGAACAGCGAGTCACAAGGTTGGCAGTTCAAACCCACCAACTGCTCCTCAGAAACGCTATACAGGATCATTGAGTCAGAATCGACTTGATGGCACTTAACAACAACATGACTTGGAATGGGCTGGATGGTAGCAGTGCTGGATTGGTTTTTAATGGAATAGATTAGGCTATGGGGCCAAGAGCTGGGCCCTCAGGGGCCTCGTGAGTGATGACTTCTCACCCAGCAAACCCCATTCTCCAGGATCCGGAGGCTCAAGGGATAAAGAGGCAGGAAACAAGCAGAAACTCTGTTGGGCCCCCAGAAAGCTCTGCATCTACAAACACTGGGCACACACCATGGATGTGGGTCTCCTCCTGCTCTCCCCACAGTTCTGGGACAAACACCACTGTTTGGAGGCCTAGATGCCCGTGGGTCACCTGATGCTTACTTTGCAATTCCCACCTCGCTGGTGAGCTCTCTTGGATCCATCCTCTCCCAGACTAAAGAAAACCACCATAAACTACCACTGCATGCCCACCGGGTTGATAAAACAACATATTGAAACATGACCATCTCCATGGGTCAATCACTGCAACAACAGACACATCAGTGGCCCTGAAGGTGGTGCCCGGAACCAGGCAATGTTGTGCTGTGGTTGTTCTATGGAAGGAAGGTTGGCACGGCAACCCACAGACACAGCGATGTGCAGCAGAGGGTTTAAGAAATGGGATTCTCATATCTGCTTGGAAATGTAACAGCATTCTGCCCCTTTCAGGGAAATTTGAAGCTAGGAGAAGGTTAAACAAGCTCTTGCCATCAACGTAAGAACTTACACCCCAAAGGACCAGGCCACCCACTCTACATCTCAAAGCTGAAGGACAGTGTTGGTCCCAATCCCTCCTGCTCTATGCCTTAGGCGGTTCTGATTTTTATGGGAAGGCTCTGTAGACTGTCTAAATGTTCAGCACTGAAGAAGGCAGAATAAAATGTAAATAAAGTGTTAGGAAAGAGCTCAAAGAAGGACTAAAACATAAGCACAGAAATTTCACTTAAAAAACATAGGCATAGAGACAAACAACATTGTTTATACACATTACAAAACTCCAGCACATAGCCGACATCACATATGAACACAAACGTAAGAGAAATTGTTTGGGGATGAGCTTCCCCCGAATCATGGTTCCTGTGGTTTCAGGGAAGGTGGGAGATGGTAGGAGTCGTGTCAGGTGAGGATGACACACACAGGAGTGTGTATGTATGGCTAACCCTAACCTATCATACGTATCATACGTGAACACTCCTGAGTGTGCACGTGTGGCACCATGTAGACACACAGGTTGTGTGGCTCTGTGGTACAGACATGCATTTCCAGAGGAAAAGACATAAAAACAAAGAAGGAAAATGCAAGGAGGACAGAGAGAGCACAAGAAAAGGAAAGAACTTTGAGGGAATGAAGATGTAAAGGCAGCTATAGGATTACTAAGAGTTGTCATTGGTTACGGATCCCCAGGGGCACAATGGTTAAAATATGGGACCACTAATGAGCTCTGGTAGCATAGTGGTTACAAATTGGGCTGCAAACCTTAAGGTCAGCAGTTTGAAACTACCAGCTGCTCTGCAGGAGGAAGATGAGGCTTTCTGCTCCCCTAAAGATTTATAGCTTCGGAAACCCTGTACAGGGTGGCTATGGGTCGGAACTGACTTGGCGGCACTTAACACCAACAACAACTGGAAGGCCAGCAGTTCAAACTCACCAGTCTGCTGCATAAGCATCTACACCCTTGGCAACTTCTGCTGTGTCCTGTAGGGTCACTGTGAGTTGGAATGGACTCAGTAACAAAAGCTTTGCTTGTTTAAGAGGCTTTTTTGGTCACATTGGTTGGTGCATTAAGAAAATGTATATTTGTTTTTCATATACTTTCCAAATTGTTTATAAGCACAAAAGGGAAAATGCATAGGGAATTCTTATCTATTCATTGATTCTCTGTCTATCAAAAATCCCTGGTGGCACATATGGTTAAGTGCTCAACTATGAGCGAAAAGATTGATTGTTTGAACCCACCTCAAGATGCCTTGGGAGACACACCTGTGATCTTCTTCCAAAAGGTCCCAGCCTTGAAAACCCCATGGAGCAGATCTACTCTGCACATCTGGGGTCACCAAGAGCCAGGTTAGACACTAGCAGAAAGTAAGAACATCTATCTATCTATCTAACATCTATATACCTATCTATCTATCCAGCCATCCATTTATTCAATTATCTATCATCCATCCCTCTATCAATCCATCTATCCATCTACTTACCATCTGTCTCTATGTTCTGTCATCTATCTTTTCTCATTATTTCTATATCTATCATCTATCTATCCATCTATCCATCATCATCCATCTATCATCTATCTATCATCTATATCATCTATGTATGTATGTATGTATGTATGTATGTATGTATGTATGTATCTATCTATCTATCTATCTATCTATCTATCTATCTATCTATCTATTTAATATCTATATACCTATCTATCCATCCATCCATTTATTCAATTATCTATCATGCATCCCTCTATCAATCCATCTATCCATCTACTTACCATCTGTCTCTATGTTCTATCTGTCATCTATCTTTTCTCATTATTTCTATATCTATCATCTATCTATCCATCTATCCATCATCTATCTATCTATCTATCTATCTATCTATCTATCTATCTATCATCCGTCTGCCATCCATCATCATCTATGTATCATCTATATCATCTATCTATCTATCTATCATCCATCTGTCATCCATCCATCATCTATCATCTATATCATCTATCTATCTACGTATCTATCTATTTAACATCTATATATGTATCTATCTATCCATCCATCCATTTATTCAATTATTTATCATCCATCCCTCTATCAATTCATCTATCCATCTACTTACCATCTGTCTCTATGTTCTATCTGTCATCTCTCTATCTCTATGTTCTATCTATCTATCTATCTATCTATCTATCTATCTACCCACCCACCTACCTACCTACCTATCAGATTCCTGGTGTGGCACTATAGAATAAGCACTTGAGTGCTACCCATTGGGTTGGCAGCTCAAATCCACTAACTCCTTGGAAATACTCACCAGGTCACTATGAGTCGGAATCTACTCCACAACACTTAACAAAAAACAACAACCGACCTACCTATTTACCTACCTACCTATACACATCACATTTCTAAGATGTGGGCACTATCTCTTTCTAGAATTACTTGAGCAGCCTTGTTAGTCTTACTTTTCTTTGTGGCGCTGTGTCCCCAGTACTGAGCACATAGTAGGTGTCCCCAGTGCTGAGCTCATA
>NW_006408519.1:48136881-48138909 GCF_000296735.1 Chrysochloris asiatica
TAGGTGTCCCCAGTACTGAGCACATAGTAGGTGTCCCCAGTGCTGAGCTCATAATAGGTGTCCCCAGTGCTGAGCTCATAATAGGTGTTCAGCAGTGAATGACTGGATAATTAAAGGAAAGAAAGACAAAAAAGGGAGGAAGGGGATGAGAAGGAGAGAAAGGAAGAAAGGAAAAAGAGAGACAGGAAGAGGGAGGTGGGGAGAAGGATTACTGAGTCAGTGAGAATGCTTTTGGCTCTAACATGATGAGTTAGAGGATCAAGGGACCCAACAAGGATCAGGAGCCTCCCTTTTAACATATCCCCAGGTGATGTCTTGAGCAGTGGTCCAGACAGGTGTAGGGGTACTCTGTGGTGGCCTCAGGGGCTCCTTCTGGTACTCACGTCGATGGGCACACTGTCGTAGAGACGTTTTCCGATCACAGTCTTGCCCTGGATGTTGATGTTCTCCCTTTCCTCAATGGGCAGTGTGTGCACCAGCATGCAGTCAATGTAGAGGGACACGTTGTGGCCCTGGATGCTTAGGGCCATCTTGTGCCAGTTGCGGTCAAAGAGGTCATTGACCTGGGGTCCGCGGAAGACCACCCTGACAGCGTCCTGCATAACACCCACAGCATTGTACTCCACTGCCCTGTTCTCACCGTCCAGCCGGATGGACACCTGGGGGTGAGAGAGGAGGAACAGAGACTCCTGAGCTCCGTGGATCCAGAGGAGGGGAGAGGAGGGGGAGGGGGTTCAGAATTAAACAAGCCCATTAGCTGTGGGCTGAACTACAAAGTCGGTCTGAACCACAAGGTCAGTGGTTCAAGTTCACCAGCTGCTCCTTGGAAGCCTTATACAAGGTCACTATGAGTCAGAACCAAATCAATGGCACACAACAACAACAAAGTTCAGATACTAGTTTGGATTCTTATTAACTAGAGGACCTTGGACAGAGTCTGTCTTAACTCTTCGCATTATTTTCCTCCTTGGTATAACAGGACCTGGAAGATCTTCTATGCACATTATGAAATGTAATTGTTGTTGTTGTTGTGTGCCATCGAGTCGGTTCCGACCCATAGCGACCCTGTCCAGGGTTTCCGAGGCTGTAAATCTTTACGGGAGCAGAAAGCCTCATCTTTCTCCCGCGGAGCGGCTGGTAGTTTCGAACCAATGACCTTGCAGTTCACAGCCCGATTCGTAACCACTACGCTACCAGAGCTCCTTTACTGGACTCAAATCAATCCAGGGGTCACAAACTCACTTCTCTAATAGTTAAGTGTATGTGTCCACTTGGCTAGGCTGTGGTGCCCAGGTGCCTGGTCAAACACTAGTCTAGATGTTGCCGTGAAGGTATTTTGCAGACGTGGTGACCATCTATAGTCAGTAGTTGACCATAGTAAAGGACATGGCCCTATGCCATATGGATGAGACCAGTGAGCTGTCTGTTACCTGCCAACACCCAGATGGATAAATCATGCATAAGCTGTGTGACCTTCATAAAATTATTTAATCTCTCTGTGCCATTTCCTCATTTGCAAAATGTGGCTAATAGCAGTGCCTACATTATGAAGGTATGAGGATTCAGTGACTAGATGTGATGGCGGATTCCTATGCAAAACACTGTTGTTGTCAGGTCCCTATGAGCTCTCTTAGCCAAAGCCTTGGTTCTCCAATGCTGCTGTAACAGAAATACCACACATGGGTGACTCTCACCGACAGGAATCCATTTGGTCACATCTTTGATGGCTGGAAGTCTGTATTCAGACGCCAGCTCTACAAGAAGCCTTCCTTTCTCCATCGGCTCTGGAGGAAGGGCCTCATTCCTTGGCTCCTTAATGATCTTATTCAGCATCTGTCATCTCTGCTTGCTTCTCAACCCTAATCCCCTCTTTTATTATCTCAAGGGTAACTAGCTTAAAACATACCCTACACTGAAAAGATTTCAGATTGAAGAAGTTGGTAGAATTCTTCTATTTCAACTTCACTGGCTTTAGTAGTTGGTGCATAAATTTGAATAATAGTGGTATTAACTGGGCTTCCCTGTAGG
>NW_006408519.1:48140140-48181925 GCF_000296735.1 Chrysochloris asiatica
GGAGGGTCAGAGAAAAAGAGGAAGACTCCCAACGAGATGGATCAGCCAGGTGACATCATTGATGCTGTCAAGTGTGGCAGCGGTAGTGAGGTTGGCCCAGGATTGGACATTGTTTTGTTCTGCTGTGCATGGGGTCGCTATGAGTCGGTTCCAACTCAATGGCACCTGACAACAACACTGATAAGGAGTCCTGGTGTGATGCTGTGGGATTAGCACTGGACTACTAACTACAAGGTTGGCCATTCAAACCCACCAGCCATTCCTTGCAAACCCTATACAAGGTTGCTATGAGTCGGAATCAACTTGACAACACCTACCAACAGGAGCACCCTGATAAGGCCTCACAGAATAAAAAGAAAATTAATTCCCAAATGAGATTCTAGCTACAAGTATGTTGTTGTTGTTAGGTACCATGGAGTCACTTCCAGCTTCTAGTGGACTTACGTACAATGGAAGGAAGTGTTGCCCGCTCCTGCAAGAACAGCAGCTATTGAGGAAACATGGGCACAAATGTAGCAGTGATTGTGAACTGGGCACAGGACCAGGCTGCCACAGGGGTAAGGACTAGGATTTACAACACTTCCTTTTGGACCACTAAATGGCATCATGATAAATGGAGAAAAGACTGAAGCTGTCAAGGACTTCATTTTTCTTGGATCGACCATCAACACTCATGGAAGCAGCAGTCAAGAAATCAAATGACGTATTAGGCAAATCTGCTGCACAAGACCTCTTTAAAGTATTGAAGAGGAAAGTTTGAGGACTAAGGTACACCTCACCCAAGCCAAGGTATTTTCAACCACCTAATATACATGTGAAAGTTGGACAATGTATAAGGAAGATAGTAGAAGAACCAATGCATTTGAGTTATGGTGTTGGAGAAGAATATTGAAAGTACCGTGGAGTGCTAGAAAAACAAACAAATTTGTCTTGGAAGCTATGCAGCCAGTTCACTCCTCAGAAGCCAGACCACCAAGACTTCATCTCTAGTACTTTGGACATATTATCTAGAGGAACCATCCCTGAAGAAGGACATCATGCTTGATAAAGTGGAAGATCAGAAAAATAGAGGGAGACCCTCAACAAGATAGACTGGCACAGTGCCAACAATAACAGGCTCAAAAATAGCAATTGTGAAGACAGAGCAGAGCCCAGACAATGCTGTTTTTTGTTGTGCTTAGAGTCACAGTGAGTAGGATCTGACTCAATGGCACCCAACAAGAAGAACATTTTGGGGGGTGAGTCTCACCATCCTCCCCACATACATACACACACACTCTCTGTGTCCATCACACCAACCTTATTCCTGTCCCTTGATCATGTTGTGGATAGATGAATGAATGCACCTCCATTTTCCCAAATGATAAACGGGGGGAAATGCCAACTTTAGAAAATGGTTGCCAGTATTATATGAGATCAGGGATCTGAAAAGGATTCATGACCTATACTCACCTAATGAGTGTGTGGGGATGTCATTAACATAGCTCTGCTCACAGATCATCTTTTTAGAGGATCTGTATCTGTATCTGTGTCTAGCCAGTATTCCCCCAAGGAGTGGAGGTGGTCATTGGCATGTCTAGTGAACAGCATTCAACCAAGACTTGCTTGAAATTGAGTGGCCAGCTGGCCCTTGGAAAATGAGTCTGAAGTCTTAGAGGCAGACTTGGCCTCCGCATGGCTCTGGAATTCCATCCACTGCTCATTCCTGAAGAAAAGGAGGAGCAGGCAGACATGGGGGTGGGGAGCACACACAGCTCAGCAAGCACCATGAAAAAAAGAGAGCTCAGACTGAGGGGGTGGTGTCAGCTCACCTCACAAGAATGTCATGGCAGGTGCCCAGTCTCACCACACCAGACCCTGAGAAAGTGGAGATGCAAGACCCGCTCTCCAGAAAAATGAGCCGTGGGGAGAATCTGTTCTCTTCTACTCAGCCTCCCACACTTAGGAAATCAGGCCACTGGGCAGTCAGGCCTGAAGTTATTGACGCAGCTCAGTCTGTCCAGGGATGTTACAGAAAATTCCATCAGCAGCACCAGTTGATGGGCAGAAGCAGACTAGGAACTGCTGAGCAAAAGGGTTAAAAGTACAGACATGGGAGCCTGACATCGTGCCTTCCTGCCTGTTCCCAGTGTCCCATGACCACCTATGTAAATGTTGGCAAATGTCTTAACCTTCCAGTGGTCCTTTTCCTCCTTCTTAAGATAAAAACAGAAGAACCAACTCATGGGGTTGTTGTGAGGACTAAAGGAGTTAAGATCTGCAAAGCTCTCAGCACAATCCCTGCCGTTGTTATTAGGTGCTGTTCAGTCAGTTCTGATTCATGGTGACCCTATGCACAACAGAGCAAAACACTGCCCAGTTATGTGCCATTCTCCTAATTGTTCATACTGTTGAGCCCATTGTCGCTGCCACTGTGCCTATATATCTCATTGGGGGTCTTCCTCTTTTTTTTTTTATTGACCTTCTACTTTTCTAAGCATGAGGACCTTCTCCAGGAATTGGTCCATCCTGAGAACATGTGTAAAGTATGAGAGGTGAAGTATCGCCATCTTTAGTTCTAAAGAGCACAACCTCAATTCTTCTTCCACCACAGAATTATTTGTTCTATGAGCAGTTCTTGGTACATTTAGTATTCTCCTACCACACCATAATACCAATGCATCAATTCTTCTCCAATCTTTCTTACTTATTGTCCAACTTCCACATGCATATGAGATGATTAAAAATACTATGACTTGGGTCACGTGTGTCCCTTCGTTCTCAAAATGACATCTTTATTCTTGACCACTTTACAGAGGACTTGTGCAGCAGATTTTCCGAATACAATAATACATCCTTTGATTTCTTGACTGCTGTTTTTCATGAGTGTTGATGATGAATTTAAGCAAAATGAAGTCTTTGACAGTTACAATCTTTTCTACATTTATCACGATGTTATTTCTTGATGTGGTTGTGAGAATTTTTGTTTTCTTGACATTGAGATCCAATCCATACTGAAGGCTGTAGTCTCTGATCTTCATCAGTATTTTAAGTCCTCTTCACTTACAGCAAGCATGGTTGCATTATTCACAAATGGTAGGCTGTTAATGAAATTTGCTCCAATCCTGAAGCCGCATTCTTTTTCAGATAATTCAGCTTCTCATATTAAGTGCTATATGGTTCAAACACATAGCAACCCCGTCTAGGGTGACCAAGGTGCAACTGGTGGGTTTGAATCACTGACCCTGTGGTTCAAACTGACCTTGTAGGCCAGTGCATTATCCGACAGTGCTATACCAGGACTATATAAGCAGTGGTGATCACATGATTTCAATATCAGGGTCTACCTTTAACTGCAGAAGTTCTGGTTTGGAAGCATTTCCATGAGTATGGTTGTTGGATTCCAAAGGCTTGAGCAATTTTTATTTATTTTCAATCCCAATGAAAATACCATCAGTGTCTTCCAGCTGAGAACAAGACATATCTTCAAAGTTTATTTTTCTGAAGAGGATATAAGTCAATGGCAGAAAAAGATATAGTTGAACCATGAACTCTGAGAAGAAGATGATTTCGATTTGGACAAGAAATGAAAAAGTTGTGACAGATTGTGTGTTGATGACTTGAATTTTTAGATTTGTTTTTTCTCTCTTGCCTATGTGCTGTTGATGGGTTGTTCTAACTTCTTGGGAACTAAAGGGCAAATCACACCCGAGGTGGAAAAGAAAGACTTCAGACTTTCAATCTAGAGAAAATGAAGAGTTTCAGAAAAAGGAACTACCCTTGACAGCATCTTTATTACACATCTCGGTCATTTGGTTAATGTCGTTTTGAAGGCTAGAAGTTTGAATTCAGGGCAATGATCTCTCTATGCCAGTTCTAGAGGAAGTTCCTTACTTCTACAGAAGATTCTGTATCTGTTGTTGTTAGCTGCCATTGAGTAGGTTCCAGCTCATAAAAACCTTAGGTACAACAGAACAAAACCCTGCCTGGTCCTGTACCAGCCTCACAGCCCTTGCTAGATGTGAGCTCATTGTTACAGACACGGTGTCAGTCCAGGTCATTGAGGGTCTTCCTCTTTGTCCCGTTACATAGCATGCTGTCCTTTTCCAGGAACTGACCCCTCCTGAAGCATGTCCAAAGTCCATGAGATCAAAGTCTCACCATCCTCACGTCTCAAGGGCTGCTTGTACTTCTTCCAAGGTAGAGTTGGTCCTTCCTCTTACAGTCCATGGATCGTTCAATGTTCTTCACCAACATCGTAATTCAAATGCATCAGTACTTCTCTGGTCTTCCTTATCCATTGCCCAGTGTTTTTTCTGGGTGTTCCTTGGCTTGTAGATGGTTTCTTGATGATCTCTGTCTTCCTGTGTCTGTTCTGCTCTTTTATAAAACACCTCTCAGAGGGTTTAGGGTTAAGGTCCACCCTACTCTGGTACTACATCATTAACATAATGAAGAACCCCCCTCTTTCCAATCAGGGCCCTATATAGTTATAAGTACAGGATTAGCACTTCCATATTCTTTTGAGGGTGTAACATTTAACCCTTAACCTTCTGTATTAGGCACTGTATTAGCTGTTTTACAGGCTTGACTTCAATGGATCTTTTTACCCATCATTCGTGGTTGGCATCTATTTTCCACTTTAAAGATAAGGAAAACAAGACTCAGAAAACAAAACCCACTTGTCTCCTGAGCCACAACAAGAAAGAGGTAGAGATTAGGTTTGAACTCAGAACTCTCTGAGTGTAATACAGTTGTTCCACCACACAATGCTTCCATAATGAATAAGCTGCCATCTTCCTGATGAAATCAAGAGACTCTGAGGATAGGGGCCAGTCTTCTTCAGTCCTCCTCCAGAGGGATGCTTGCGCTAGATTAACACCTAGTAAAAGGACATGAAGCTCTCTGTTCTCAGACTCTCCACACACCAACTCCTGGGACAGATAGGCCCCCATAGAAAACATGGCAGGTGATGCTGGCCCCTGTGAGAACAGCGCTGCCTATACCTGCACTATGCGCTCTCTTGGGAATGCCCTTACCTGGGAATGCCTTCACATGGGAATGCCCTTACCTGGGAATGCCTTCATTTGGGAATGAATGCCCTTACCTGGGAATGCCTTCACTTGGGAATGCCCTTACCTGGGAATGCCCTCATCTTGGGGGAAACACTCACCTGTGAATACCCCCATTTGGGAACGCCCTTAGCTGGGAATACCCACCTGGGAATGCCCTCTCCAAGGAATGCCCACCAGGGAAATGCTTTCACCTGGAAATGCCTTCACTTGGGAATGCCCTCTCTGGAGAATACCCTCACCTAAGGAATGTCCCCACCTGGGGAATGTCCTCACCTGGGGAATGCCATATTGATCGATGACCTGCCAGATATACCAGTCTTCTTTCCGAGATGTTTTCCGGAACCGGAAGGTTGTGACAAAGGCATACTCATCAGGCAAACCTTGTGGGAACACGTCCCTGGAAGAAAGAAAAATCGAGGCAGACAACATTGGGCTTAGCAAGGAGAGCAGGAAGTAGGCGAAGGAAGTCTGCACTGACCATCAATTTCACCTCCCAGTATTTCAAACTCCTTAGATACCCAAGGCTGTGAGATCAATTCCAACTCGCTGTGACCATGCAGAAAAGAGCAGATGTGCCCCTAGGGATTCTGAGGCTGGGTCTTATAGACGGCCTCGTCTTTCTCCTGCAGAGCAGCTGGAGAGTTTGAACTGCTGCCCTCTTCAGTGAACAGGGCAACATTTAACCCCCTGCTCCACCAGGCTCCTTTTCCTTAGGCTGGACCTCCATAAGACCCTCTCCTGCCCCCACCCCCAGCACCTCCTTCCCAACCTCTGCAGATGGCCGGATGGATTGTTCCAGACCACCTTGCTTCTGCCCCCATCTCTCTACAATCCCCACTCCTGATGAAACCAAAGCTGGGCAGGCAGGAGATTTTCACTCCCCTGGTGTGGCACTGTAGGATCAGCACTGGACTGTGAACCACAAAGTTGTCAATTCAAACCCACCAGCTGTCCCTCGGAAACCCTGTACAGGGTCACTATGACAATGGCACTTAATAACAACAACAAAGGACCAAGCTCTCCCGGGTTCCGGGTGCATTGAGTTTCCTGCCTTCACCGTTCACTGCTCCACAACTCCCAGCCCAGTACCTGCTCGGTTCCCTGTCCCCACAGCATCATCGTCACTTTCCACAGTCCTGGGTCCCTGCCCATCTTCTGAGTCATATAGTAAACCCAAGCCCCTGACCATTAACAGGAGCCCTATCAGCTCTTCTTCTAACATCAGGAACAATCATATGATTCCATTATAACTCTAATACCCTGATAACTATCGGCCTAATTTCTATATTTGGGACATTTCAAGGTCCCCACACACCAACTGTCCTATTTATTGTGTCAGAAGTGTTCTTTTTTCTCAGGATTCTTCTGAGTTTTCTTCCACTCCAGCTTAGCCCAACTCCAGAACTAGGCGGCTGCTGACCCCTACAGGAATTGTACCCCTTAACCCACTAGAAATTCCCTTATTAAATACATCTATCTTATTAGCGTCAGGAGTTACTATTACTTGAGCCACCATAGTCTCATGGAAGGTAATCGTTATCAAATAATTCAAGCCCTGTTCATCACAATCTTTCTAGGAGTTTACTGTACCCTCCTGCAAGCCTCTGAATATAGTGGTCATTTCCGAATGTGTGGTCATTTCCTCAATTTGCCGACATGCCTTGTCCTCCTGAATTCACGAATGAAAACTACACTCTCTTATCCAGGAGCAGCATGGTGGGTTAAGTGCTGGATTGCTAACCACAAGGTTGGCAGTTCAAACCCACGGGCTTTTCTGTGGGAGAAAGATGCTGTCTGCTCTTGTAAAAACCATCAGTCTCAGAAACCCTGCCCAGGATCCCTAGGAGTCCCAATGGACTCAGTGGCAGTGGGTTTTTTGGTACCCAGACCAGAGTCCCTGGTGATGCAAATGGTTTTATGCTCAGCTACTAACCAAAAGTGGTTCAAGTCCACCCAGAGGCACCTCAGAAGAAAGGCCTGGCAATATATTGCTGAAAAACTAGCCATTGAAAGCCCCATGGGACACAGTGTGACTCTGACCCACACAGGGTCACCAGGAGTTGAAATCAACAACAGGTTTGGTGTTTTCTGGAAAACAGGACTGATTTCACCTCCAGGGACCAGGGTCCTGCCTCTCCTCAGAGCACTCTCTGACAGGCTGTCTCTTCTTTACCTGTATTAAGGACAGAGACACCAGAGCTCCTAAATGCCTTTGCTGTCAGTTCTTACCAATGGTTGTAATCTTCACAGAGGCAGATTGCCAGCCCTTTCTTCTGCAGCCCCATTGAGTGGATTTGAACCTCCAACCTTTTCAATTAGCAGTTGAACACAAACTGTTTGCACCACCAAGGATCTGTCATAGGACCAACCCCTTAGAAGCCCAAAAGCCATCGAGTGGTTTCTATCTCATAGTAACCCTGTAGGACAAAGGAGAATTGTTCCATGAGGTTTCTGAGACTGCAAATCTTCCCAGGAGCAGACAGCCTCTGCTTCCTCCTCAGAGGGACTGATGGGTCTCAACCACTGACCTTGCAGTTAGCAGCCCTACACAAAACTCACAGTGCCACCAGAACCAGGGACCCAACAAATTCAATACCAGCAGATAGGCTGTGAGACACAAACAGATTATCCCGTTTCTGTCTCATAAAAGTTCACCAAGTAAGCATGTCTATACTTGTGTTTAAATGAGGGTGCATAGGCTCTGAAGGTGAACCTGCCAGCAAAACAGGGCAGGTTGTACACTTCATGATTTTAAAGAGAGGAACATCAGAAAGAAGGAAGCTGTTTCGGGGACATTGCATTCATTCAGTTCCCAGCTCAGCAGTTCAGCGTCTGCATCTGAGAGGACCTTACCAGGTGCCAGGTGAGAGAGCTCCTCAGTGAGGAGCTGTGTCCACCTGGCCCTTCCCTATCCCTTCCCAGGGCACCCAGGTGGGCCAGCACTCACTCAGTCCTCTTCACCACGGGGAAGGCTCCCATCCGAACATAGGAGCTCTGGGCACCATTCTCTCGTCTCCCCAGGATTTCCTTCACACTGAACAAATCCATCAGGTCAAAACCTGTTCCAAAGACAAGAGCCAGGGGTGAGTTTGGTGCAAGAGACAAAGGTAAAAGAACATCTGCTCTGTTCAAAGGAACCCAGCCTGGGGAGACCACATGTGGACTTAAACAGATGGAAGCTGGGCAAATACAGTAAGCAGTGAGCCACACAGCTTCCATTTCAATTCCAGGAGAAGAGGTCTTCCAGAGAAATACGAGCAGCCGTGAAGCACCAGGTCGTAGCCAATCAGAAGGCTACATACACTTGACTCCACAGCAAAACAACAATTCGGAAGCTTTTGTTCCCACAGCCGCATTTTCACAATGCCTTTGGTTTTTGCTTGGGCTGTAGTTTGGCACATTTTTGATGCTTCATGGTTTTAAGGAGAAAACCATCTTCTCCTGGTATTGCATTCAGTGAAAGGCTGCGTTCTTTGGTTGTGTTGGTTGGCTTTCACCCAGAGGACTGCATGTGTATCGGCACTCTCAGAGTCAGGCGCCCTCATTGATCACAGGAAAATGACCATGTTCTTCACAAGTCTACCAGGAAGAAAGGAGGCGAGAGAAAATGCTGCCCATAGTCAGGTCACATTAGACCACTGTGGACCCGACAGTTTTCATGGGTTGATTTCCAGAACAAGATCACCAGTCTATTTTTCGTAGGACATCGTAGTCTGGAAGCTCTGCGAAAGTCTGTTCAACCTCACAGAACACACAAGCCTCCACTGCCGATGGGTGGTGGCTGTGTATCAGAAGCTTTGGCAGGGAATTGAACCCAGGTTTCCTGCATGGAAGACAAGAAACTTACCACTGAACCACCCACTGTTGTTGTTGCTAAGTGCCCTTGAGTCAATTCCAACTCAGCGATCCTGCATAGGGTTTCTGAGGAGCATCTGGTGGTTTGGTTAGCAGTCTAGTGCTTATCCTACAGTCCCACGCCAGGACACCCACAATCTAGGCCCCCATCTGATCCACTGAAAACCTTTGTGGGGTACAGTTCTGATACACATGTGAGTGCTGTGAGTCAGAGTTGATTCCGTAGCAACGATTCCTCTAATGTTTTTGGCACTGTTCTCAGAGTCTCTGGTGAGCTCACAGTGCCCAGCTCTCAAGAACATGCTTGAGGAACGCATGCATCCTTGGACAGAACCTAGTGGTAGAAGGTGCTTGTACTCATCATAATGAAAACCAATGAGTTTATAAATGGTTGTGTTCGCCACTGGCTGTGTGTCAGACACAGTGTTTAATGTTTTATATCATCTATTAGGAGCCCTGGTGGCACGGCGGGTTAAGTGCTTGGCTGCTAACCAAAAGCTTGGCAGTTCAAACCCTCAGCCTTGTTCCTTGGGAGAAAGATGCTCCAGTCCACTTCCATAAAGATTTATGGCTCAGAAACCCTAAAAAGCAGTTCTACTCCATCCTCTAAGACCACTATGAGATGGAGTCAACTTGGTGTCAGTGGGTTTGGTTCTAAGTGCCTTCTTCCTTCCTCTTCTCCCCCGCGCCTTCCTCTCATCCACCCACCTGCTCAGTCTTCTCTCTATCCACCTCCCATCGGCCCATTCTTTACCCACGGACATACACATGTTTTCACTCTTGCCCTGACTCATTTCATTCACACAGTAATTTGCTCACTCAACAAGTCTTTCTCAGCACTTTCTAAGTGTCAGGCACCGTCCTCTGGCTTAGGCCACCCAGATGAATATTCAGGTGTGAGCAGGTCCTGCTCTTAAACAGCTGCTATCCCTGCTGGAGAGCTGGACAGGAAAGAGACAATCGTGACGTCTCAGATCAGAGTCCATGGGGCTGAACAAAGCGCTAAGAGTAACCCATGTAATTTCTACAACCTAAAAATGAGTTCACAATCAACTCTGGCGTTGGGCTTTGAGGGATGAGTAGAAGCCCACCCAGAGGACAAGGTGAGGATGAGTATGCCATGCAGAGGAAATGCCATCCATCAAACTAGTGACTAACTGAGCACCCAACCATGATCCACAGACAACATAGCAACAGGGGCATGACTTCAGTGCAAGAAACAAAACCTAGTGGCACAGTGGGTTAAACACCGGGCTGCTGCCAGCTGCAAAGTCAGCAGTTCAAACCCACGAGCTGAGGCTTTCTGCTCCTAGAAACATTTGTCGTGTTGTTGTTAAGTGCTGTCAAGTTTGGTTCCAAGTCATAGCGACCCTGTATAGGGTGTCCAAGTAGCAGTTGGTGAGTTTGAACAGCCAATCTTGCAGTTGATCAGTTCCAGCTGATCTTGTAGTCCAGTGCATTATCCTGCAATGCTACAGCATACGGAAGCTCCAACAGGGTGGCTGTGACTTGGAATCGACTCAATGGCACTGAGTAACAACAACAAAGGGCAAGCAGGAGGTGTCCTAAGGTGGAAGTTGGCAATTTAGGAACTTGCACCCAGCAGGAGAAAAGAGACGAACAATGTCTTTATTGGGGTTTTCTGAGAAGTAAGTAATAGTGGAAGGGCAGGAACACGAGGGAAGAAGGGGGCAGTGAGGGGGAAGATAGTTTGATCTCTGGGAAACTCTGGGAGCTCAGACGGATCCCACCCAAGGGGCAGCAGGCCCGGGATGCTTCTCCACCAACTCCTGGTGGGCAGGGGTCAAGGGCCACTCTTGGGAAGGGTCAGGGTCACCCACCTGGCATGTTCTGTCTACAGTGCACACAGACAGAGCAGCCTTCCAACACAAAGATGCAAATGCTGATCTGGCTACACTGTAGGGCACATTGAAATGTCAGGGGCCCTGGAATCCAAGGCCAATGCGCCTAGTCCTGACCTCACAAGGCTCTCTGGCTGGAACAGGAGACTTCAGTTCTCCAATGTTACACTCCTACAAATGGTTAGAATTGGACCCAAAGTGCTGTGGGATGGAGCAGGGTTTCCCGAGCTCAGGAGGTACTAGTGAGGAGAGCAGGGCTCCTCTTCTGGAGTTGGGCTCAGAGGATCTGCATCCAAGGGCAGAATATATCCAGAGCACATGATCAGTGCCCTTATCTTAGGGTGCAGGGCCGGCAGGCGCGGCCAGCCCCATAAGGCTGTGCTGACCCATCCTTGCCCACTGACCAGGCTCTCTGAGAAGTTTATTTCTGCTCAGATATTTGCAACTGTGACTCATTCTCTCTTCTATTCAAAGCACATTCATTTATCTATGACTGTGCTTACTTTGCCAGTAATCACCAATTCCTCTTCTAATCCATTTATTCAGATGGTTGGTTTAGTGACTTTGGTTCGAACCTAGCAGCCTCTCCATGGAAGAACGATGCGGCAGTCTGCTGATGTAGCAACTAAAGGTGTACAGTCTTGGGAACCCCATGGAGCACACCCACTCAGTCCCGGGGTCACTGTGATTTGGAATCAACTCAAAGAGCCCTGGTGGTGCAGCACTTAAAACACCTGGCTGTAAATCTAAAGGTTGGTGGTTTGAACCCATCCAGAGGCTCGCTCCGGGGCAGCAAGACCTGGTGATTTACTTTTGAAAAGATAAAACAAACAAACAAAAACTGCATTGCCATTCAGTTGATTCCGATTCATAGCAATGAATAGGGTTTGTGAGTCTGTAAATCTTTGCGGGAGCAGAAAGCTTCATCTTTCTCCTGGTAGATTTGAACTGCCGACCTGTGGTTCTCAGCCAATGCTGAAGCAACGGATTCATTTTGTAAAGATCGCAGCCTAGAAACCCTTATGGGGCAGTTCTCCTCTGTCACACGAGGTGTCTATGATTCAGAATTGAGTTGATGGCACCCAACAACAATGACGCGACAACACACAACCACAAATGAAAATGTAACTGTCTTCACCATTGGATGGCCCACTGGTGGCAGATGATACCTGTACCATCCCAGTCATTCCATCAGGACTTCTGTGAGAAGTGGGAATGAGGACAGGGCCACTGAGGCCACTGCTGAATCCGGTAGTATCCTATGAACAGTGTGCTCGAGCTAGCCATAAGGGGCAGCTGGCGGTCTCTTACCTGTGATCTCTTTGCTTCCCCCACTGGTGTGCTTAAAGCGATCTCCTTCTACACGGACACTGGGACAGAGCACGTCTGAGGAGAGAAAGAACACAGAGACTACTGAGCAAATGTAACACACGTCATGCCCCACCCTACCACGTGGACGATGCTCGGTGCCTGGAGACCCAGAGGCAGCGCCACGTGGGTGAGCTTTTTCATTTACTCTTGTGCTTGAGCAGCACCTACTCCAGACAAGATGCTGTGTGCGCTGTTGTTGTTGTTAGATCCTAGCAAGTCAACCCCGACTCATGGCCACCTCGTGCATAACATTATGCTGCCCAGCTCTGCACCAGCCCCACCATCAGTTACAGATTGCACTGTTTCATTGGCTTTTTTACTGACGTGGGTGTTCAGGTCTTTCTTCCTACTCTTAGTCTGGAAGCTCCTCTGGCACCTGCTGAGCATCATAGCAACACCCAAGCCTCTGTGGACAGCTGGTGGTGGCTATGTACAAGTGTGCTGCCTGGGACTCCAATCCAGGCTGCCAATGCCCCCACTGCACGCTCTATCCTCTAAACACACCAGTTCAGCTGATGGCAACTCACAGGGACGCTGCAGCACAGAGTAGAAATGCCCACAGGGTTTCCACGGTTGAAGTCTTTATGGATGGAGTACACAAAAATCAAAGCTGCTACATCTGTGCAAAGAGACCACCATGGGCTGCCAGGCACAGGAACGCCATCCCGGAAGATGTGCAGCCATTTGCTCCCTAGAAGGGAGGATCGCAGGAGTTGTCTCACATCCTTTGGACATGTTATCAGCAAGGACCAGTCCCTGGAAGAGGACAGCATGCTTGGCAAAGAAAAAGAGGAAGCCCCCTAACGAGATGGATTGACACAGTGGCTGCAGCAATGGGCTCAAATATAACAGCAATTGTGAGGGTGGGGCAGGACCAGACAGTGTTTCATTCTGTTGTGCAAGAGGTCTCTGTGAGTCTGAACTGACTTTACAACACCTAACAGCAACAAGAATCTTTCTGGGAACAGACGGCTGTATCTTCCTTTTACAGAGCAATGGGTGTGTTCCAATCACTGAGCGTTCTATTAACAGCCAAGTGCGTACCACTGTGCCCCCAGGGCTCCTTCTCCACCCTCTGTGGTTGATGTTAGTGCCATTGAGTAGGTTCTGCCGACCCATAGCAACCCAATATAGGGTTTCCAAGGAGCGGCTAGTGAGCTGGAACTACCAACCTTGAGGCTCAAATCAAGTTTGTGGTCCAGCACATGAACCCGCAGCGCCACCTTTGTTGTTGTTAAGTGCCGTCGAGTCGGTTCCGACCCATAATGACCCTGTATCGGGTTTCTGAGCTTGAACCACCAACCTTACAGTTCAAATGGCTTTGCAGTCTGGCGCATTAACCCACAGCGCCACATTGTCTCTGCTTGTGGTGAGCTCACAGTCTGATCTGTTCCAGGGAGCCAGGCAAGAAAAACTGAGTCATCAAAGCAGCGTCGTAAGTGACAGCAACGTGTCCACACTGCTGGGGACTAGGGACACAGATGCCTCGCCCAGTCCAGCTTGGGGAGGTCAGGAGATCTTTCCTGGAAGGAAAGATTTTTCTTAAAGGGACAGTAAGACTTAACTGACAGAAGAATGAAAGGAAATCCCAGCAGAAAGCAGTTGCATAAAAACAAGAGAAAGAACCTCAGGGGGCTGGATGTCAACTGCAGGAGGTGGTTCACCTGCCACCCTTAGGAGCGCCCGGTGAAATTCCGCAAGAATGCACAAAGCAAACCCTCTCAGTCAAGCAACACACTGGAGCCAGCCATCCAATAAGGAGGCCCTTTGTGATGCTAAGAAGGTATAGATAGTATACTGCATACATGACTTAGCTGATGTTTCACCCTCACTCAAAAAGAAAACAATTAAAAAAACTTGTAAAGGAATTAAATTCTTTCTGCTGCCCTGCAAATTTCAGAGTGTGCACTAAGTCCTGCTCCCAGCGTTATATCCCTGACTGGTCTCTTATGTCTGTCTCAGTGTAAGTACCAGTGACACTCACAGTCCTCACATGGCTTCCGGGATGAGGAAGGACTGACTATGATCATTGTTAGATATCATGGAGTCCATTCCACCTCCTGGAGCCCCCTTGTGTGCAGAGTACCAGCCTGTCTTCCGAGGTGTGTCTGGGTGGGTTTGAATCAACAACCTTTCAGCTCATAAATGAGTGGGACTTCTAACAGGTCTGGGGTTAAGGTCAAGTTTTCAGCTGAGGTATATTATGGCCAGCCTTGCTAGTGGAGCAAATTGGTTACCATCCAACACAGACCATTAGATGCTTCAGTCACCCCCTTACTTCTAGGTGCAATGATCTCTTTGCATTTGAGAGTCATAAATGGTTGAGTGTGGAACTGCTTTGTGGCCTCTTTACTTACCAGCAGTGAGGGGAATAGAACTAGATCTTTCCAACGTTGGAGGAGGTATTTTTAACGTGTATCGTAACAGGCACCATTAAGTCTGAGAAGCCCCATGGACTGGGGTTATTTCAGAAACAGCAGGGAGCTGCCGTCTGTCTAGGTCTAAGTATACTGAGGATTTGGTCGCAGAGCAATATTTAGACAACTCCGCTTCAGGCCTGGCAGCTGTGGGTGACAGTCAATTGCTGTAATCCTGAGAGTCATCCAAACACAATGGCCATGTAGTGAGGGTCATTCATATAAAATGAATTGATTCAGAAGTTCTCTCCTTAATGGTGAACAAGTCTCTGAAGGCTAGCGGCTGAGACTGCAGGGCAGCCAGCAGCTCTGCTCCTGTTCCCAGCAGAGGACCTACCAGCCAATCCCAGATGGTCAAAGACCATGGACGTCCCAGAGATGGAAGGTCTTTTCAAAGTCATTAGAACTTGAGAACTCGCCCAGACTGCCTTAAGGCACCAGTCCCAAAACAGCATCCAAATTCCCTTTTGGAACCATCAATAAGCCTCAAAAACTCAAGAGGGTGCACAGGCAATTTATAGTTGACTTAGTTAAGTCAAGACAAATGTTTTGTCCCAAAATACCCCATCTCCTCTGGTCCTAATGTATGAAAATTCCACCCACTCGGAAGGGAGTGTGGAGAAATGCTCAAAACTGCGCTTTGTCTATATGTTTTCATTGTTAGATGCCATCGACTCTTGGAGATCCCATGCACAAAGGGACACCATCTACCAATCTGTACCACCAAGTCAGGCCCTGACTCATGAAGATCCCATATACAATGGGACACAATGTCGCCATCTGGTGCCAACACTGTAATCAGATTTAGATAGGATCCCAGGGTTTTTAATGACTGCTTTCTTGAAGCAAATGCCAGGCTTTTCTTCCTAGCCCATCTTAGTATGGAAGCCCCACTTAAGCCTGTTTAGCATCACAGTAACATGCAAGTTTCCACCAACAAAGAGCTGATGGCTGCAAAGGAGATGACTGGACAAGAATCCAACCTGAGTCTTCCATCTGGAAGGCAGGTATTCTACCCCTGAATCAAAATGGCCCAGTTCAGCTTCTGTAGTTCTGGGTACACCTTTTTTTTTTTAATGTTTTATTGTGAATTATATGATAGTTTACATGGGAGAACATTAGCTTTTCATTCATCCTATCGTATATCATTTCATTGCCATGGTTACAATCCCCTCCATGCATCATCAACCAACCAAAGGGTATACCCTGTAAGCCTTCCCTCTGGGTGTATCTTGGTGTTCCTTGGCTTGTAGATGTATCTTTACCTGGTGTCTTCCTACCCTGGTGGTGGTGATGGTGATGTGGCATGGAGTTGGTTCTGACTCATAGCAACCCTGTACAGGGTTTCCGAGGCTGTAAATCTTTATGGGAGGAGAAAGATGAGTCTTTCTCCCACAGAACAGCTGGTAGTTTTGAACTGCTGACCTTGAGGTTAGCGACCCTATTCTTAACCACTATGGTACCAGAGCCCCTTTCTTACTCCAGTTGTTGTTGTTATGTGCCATGGAGTCGGTTCCGACCCATAGCGACCCTGTACAGGGTTTCCGAGGCTGTAAATCTTTATGGGAGCAGAAAGCCTCATCTTTCTCCCACGGAACAGCTAGTAGTTGCAAACTGCTGACCTTGCGGTTCGTAACCACTAAGCTACCAGAGCTCCCCCGATATTTTCTGCTCTATATAACACGACTCAGAAAGAATTAGATTTAGGACTCAAGGTATGTTGGTCTGAGCTCATTAACACATTTAAAAAGCACCCCATTTCCAAACAGGGTTATATTGGCAGGCCTATGAGATAGGACCTCAACATAACTTCAGGGGAACACAATTCAATCAACGCAAGTCAGTGTTTCAACACTGTACTCCAAGGCCATTGATAATCAACCTTGGTTTTTATGGTGTGAGAAAGAAATTAGGTGAAAAAAGATTTGGCTTTGAAGGTTTTTGCAGATTTTTCTGAGCTGGCTAAAAATTTGAGATGGATAAATGTGGAAACATAGTTTTGTAAATCAGAGTTCCATGAAGTTGTTGGTGAGGCTTCTACTTCATTCTCCTTCCTTTCTTTTCTCTTTTTATTTCTTATCTTCACCTCTTCAGACACATTAGACCCTTTAGTTAGCTGAACAGAAGGATCCATGATACCTGAGCTGAAAAGTAAACACAGGTTGGAGAACATTCTACACACATGGTCTGCGATATTCTCATGAACCAGGGAGACGGTTTCATGGACACCGGGACTCGGACCATAGAGCGGTTGCAAATGCGATCCCCAAACCCATCCCCCACTTCTTTCTTCCCTGTTGAAATAATGACACTTTTGTTCAGAATGGCAGAGTATTCAGTCCTAAGAAAATCCATAGTTGCTCGGTCTAACTCAGTGATGGGGATGCTGTTCCTTAGTTTTTCCACTCTCCTTGCAGCTAGGGACGAACATGTGTTTCAGTTCTGACCAAGGGATCTTTCTGTGGTTGGAGAAGGAGTGATTTATTAAAAAGGTTTTTTTTTTTTTTTTTTTTTGCTTCTTCTGATATAAGGGGATAGATGGGTTTAGCAAGGTTATTTCCACTTCTTCCACTTCTGAATACGAGACATGGTGTCTGGGGACTGTCCTAGAGCACAGTGGAAACAAGGACTAAGAAATACAAACATCTACTTGTTTAAGACACCATAGTTGGGCTTTCTTTACCGGAAGCTGAGTGCATGTGTTCCCTTCCCATGAGCAGCACTTAACAGCTAGGGAAAGGACTGGGAGACCTGTGCACTTTCTGTAGCTGCAGACAATTAGTGAGCATGGTTAGAGTGGATGCATCATTTTCTTAACATCAGAAGCAGTTCTGGAATTAAAGGCAACGTTTGCAGGAGCCAACGTGTTTCTTTAATTAGTTCTTGATTGGTTGGATGGTTTCTTTTCCTTGTTGAAGGCATGAGAGAAAATAAATGAGCTGACTGATTAGAAAGCCCCTGTTGTTGTTACGTGCCATTAAGTCAGTTCCAAATCATAGCAACTCTATACACAACGGAACAAAAACAAAACACTGTCCGGTCCTGTGCCATCCTCACAGTTTACTGCTGCTGTCACTGTGCCAACCCATCTCCTTGGAGGTCTTCCTCTTTTCACTGCCCCTCCACTTTACCAGGCATGATGTCCTTCTCCGGGGACTGGTCTGTCCTCATATAAAATATACAAAGTAATGAGAGATGAAGTGTGGCCATCTGGGCTTCTAAGAAACATTCTAGCTGTACTTCTTCCAACACAGATTTGTTTGTTCTTCTGACAGTCCATGGTACTTTTAATATTCTCCTCCAACACTATAATTCAAATGCATGGATTATTTTATGGTCTTCCCAAGAGATCATTTATTCCAGGTTCTGTATTCTCTACCCATTTCCCTCCATTCCCCCTTAGTCTTTGGGTAAGCAGAGCATCTTAGTCTAGGGAGAGGGACAAGGTATCATTTCACATGATCTGCATCTTATTTCTCCAGAAGTCTTCAACAGAACTGGGTGTTGACTGATCAGGGATATGGCTCTCAGGGGAAACACCAGAGATGTGTTGGGGTTTTTCTGAAAAGACATTTTAATGGCCTTGTCTTTGGTATTCCAAGACACAAAAATGGGCCAGTGTGCTTGCGTATTATGGAAGGAAGAAGGTGTGCACAATATGATCTCTGATATCCTGGTGCCTTACACTACTGATGCACACAATTCTTTCTGCAGAACATGGCACTACCACCCCTGACTCTCAGCCAAGTGTCCCTCCAGCTGAAAAAGGAGGGTGCTGGCAACTATTCAGTACCTCCTGTGTGCCAGTGACAGGCCGGAGTGCTCCCCACAACAACCACTCTCTTGTTGTTGTTGTTGTTGTTGTTGTTGTTAAGTGTACTTGAGTCGTGTCCAACTCACGGAGACTCTGTACAGGGTTTTCTGAGGAGTTACTGGTGAGCTTGAACCACCAACCTTGCAGTTCAAACTGACCTTATAGTCCAGCGCATTAACCCACACCATGGCACCACACTAGGACTCCCACCTAAGAGGAGATTTTGCTCCTGTTGTACAGATACAAACGCTGGGCTTAAGAAACTCGGGCACTGAATTCACCCCTCACAAGAATCAACTTTCAGTCAGACAGCAGACAGGTCTATACGGTGAATAAGAATACCAGGAAAGTGCATGTTCCTCAGCATAATCAACCATATAAGACCAAAAGGTTAGCATTCACCCCAAAACAAATGAGCAGGAAAGGAGACTGGAAGGAAGCAGGGAACGCAGGGAGGAAGTGGGAAGAGGGCTACATCAGTGCTGCTGGTGGTTGTGTTCTACCAAGTCAGCGCCAACACACAGCGATCCAATATAGGGCTTCGAAGGCTACAAAGCTTTACAGCAGCAGAAAGCCTCATCTTTCTCCTGAGGAGCAACTGCTAGACTTGAACTGCTAAGCTTGTGGTTAACAGTCCAGTTCCTAATCCACTTCAATTGCAACTAAGGTCAAGAAACAAAATGTGTATAAACTGTTGAACGCATAACGAATATGCTCTATAAACTTTTTCTCAAATTGCAATAATAATGAAAAGAGAAGAAAACACCAGATAGGAGGGAAATCTGGATTTAAATAAAGGTCTGCTTAACTCTAGGATCAAACTCACCAGCTGCTCCTCAGAAACCCTATACAGGGCCACTGTGAATCAGAACCGGCTCGATGGTATGTCACAATGACAACAACACACACCTGGTGTGGCACTGTAGGTTAAGCATTGGCCTGCTTACTGCAAGGTTGGCAGTTAAAACCCACCGGCCACTCTTTGGGAACCCTATCCAAGGTCTCTATGAGTTGGAATCCACTCGGGGGTACTTCACAAGAAGTCTAGGATCTGGAAGTAGAGAAGGCAGCCGTGTTTCAGGGCATCTGGACCAGTAGAAACAGCCTGAGCAGTCCCGCGGGTACCCAGAGGATGCGATCACTCACATCCATCACTTTCCACAGTGGTGCTGAGTGAGACTGACCACAGATGGGATGTATGACATTCCGAGTGGGCAGGGAACAAGGCGGAGACAGAAAGAGATGGATCACAGCCAGCAGACACATAAGGCACAGAGCCTTTGTGGCTCAGTGGCCAGCCAGAGGCTTACAGCATCACCCGCTTCTGAGGGCCAGCAGACCCGAGTCAGGCAAAGGGCCCAGGACCAGTGCTGACAATGAGAGCAGTCACGAAATGTCCCCATGTCCAGAGAAGTGTGTGCTGGGGCTAAGGCTATGCCACCCCGAGCGGGCCTGATCTCAGATAATGTGTTAAGCATGCTGTGGATTATTTCTGAGCCTCATAACCACCAAGTTCAGAGGGGAGATGGAGGCTCAAAGAACAAAACAGAAGACACAGATAGACGGTCTTCTCAGTAGCAGACACATGTCATTTATTCCTCCTTGTAGCCTTATGGCGTGGGTGCTACTGTTGGCAGATGTGGATGGTGGTGGTAGTGGTGGTTAAGGGCTGTGGAGTTGGTTACGACTCATAACCACACTGTATAGGGTTTCAAGGGAGCAGCTGGTGACTTTGAACTGTCAACCTTGAGGTTGAAACCGACCTTGTGGTCCAGTGCTGATCCTGGACTGAGTCTGCCTTGTGATTGCAGCATGTGGCACCTGACCCTGCTGCATGCAGGCTCTCCACAGGCTGGGTCAACTGCCCTAGGAGATCTAGCCCAAAGGGATTCCAAAGCCTACACCCAAGGATGACCAGAAGCCCACCCCACCCTCTACATCTCAGGCAGTCCCTTCTGACTTGTGGAAGACTCATGTGGGGCCCACAGACTCCATGTCTTCTACAAGCTTTTCTGAAAGTATCTGGGCATACCACTCTGTCATGGATTAAGTTGTGTCCCCCCAAAATACACATTGTAAGTCATAACCCTACCACCTGTGGGTGGAATCTTACTTGGGGACAGGGGTTTCTGGGTTATGTTAATGATGTCATCTCAGAATCCAGGGTGTCTTACTCCAATCCCATCAGAGTGGATAAAGGAGAAAATCAGGAAGCACAGCCTGGGAGAGACAGATACCATGTGGAGCTCCAAAAGGAATGGAGGAATAGAAACTGAAAGAGAAGAGGCCCTTCCCCAGAGTGGACAGGGACCTTCCCCAGAGTGGACAGGGAGGGAAACATTTCCCCCAGGGCCAGCACCCTGAATTCGGACTTCTCACCTCCAGAACTGTGAGTGGATAAATTCTGTTCTTAAAAGGTCCCCACTGACCCTATCCAGAGAAGTAGCAACACTGGAGATGGATGCAGAGATAATGACATGGAGAGAGGGGGCAGCTGAGGACTCTAGACTCATGGAAAGAGAAAATCTGGGTGCTGGTGGCCAGGAGGCAGGCTTGCCGAATGTGTTCTTTGGTTGTTTAAATTATTATAGATTCCTGTGTGTTTTTGTGTCCATTCAAAAAGAAAAAAAGGGAATAGAAGCAAATTCTGTTGAATGGTAATGCACAGAGGATACTGTAATCGTTGCAATGAAACAATGGGTGTAAAACTGATGTTCCCTCATGTAAACTATCACTCAATTCACAATAAAAAAACTTTTTTTTGGAAAAAAACGTCCCCTCTCTTTCTGTTACAGCATCAGGAGGGGTCAAAGACGGGGCTAGGGATGTCGGTGAGCAGAATGCAGGCCTCCCCTCTCCCTCTCCTTCTCTCATGAAAGTCCTTTAGATGTTCGAAGACATATGTTCCAGCAGAGAGAGGGAGTGAGAGAGTGAGCGGCACTCACCCGGTACCAGGTATCCTGCCCTCAGTGACACAAAATCATCAAAAGAACAGGTTTCCTAGTCTGACAGAGGCTGGAAGCCCCAAGACTATGACCCTTGGTCACCTTTCAGGTCTGGAACTGAACTCACCCACATTGCTGAACTTTCAGACAAAGAAAACAAGGGAAGTACACACTCCGTAGAACAGTCCATCATACAAGGGCAGCACTGGCACAGGGACCAAGCTTAGAAGGCAGGAATAGGCAAGAAAGAAGGACAAATGGAAACAGGAAATGCAGGGAAGGAGAGGGAATAGTGATTACCTTGTGGTGTGTCACTAGTGATCACCTTGTGGGGTGTCATGCACTGTCATGAATCAAAATGTGTATGAACAGTGAAATATCATACCAAACTACTGCCATCAAGTATTCTCTATCAAGTTGGTACCGACTCATAGCAACCCTACATACAACACTGCCGGGTCCTGGGCCAACCTCATAATTGTTGCCACGCTTGAGTCCATTGATGCTGCCACTTTGCCAATCCATCTGGCTGGGGGTCTTCCTCATTTTCTCTGACCCTCCACCTTACCAAACATGATAATCCTTCTCCAGTGACTGGTCCCTCCTGACAATATGTCCGAAGTATGAGAGATGAAGTTTGGCCATCCTGACATCCAAGGAGCACTCTGGCTGCACTTCTTTCAACACAGATTTTTTTATTCTTTGGCAACCCATGGCACTTACAATATTCTTCTTCAACACCATAACTCAAAAGCATCAATTCTATGGTCTTCCTTATTCACTGTCCAGCTTTCACATGCAGATGAGGTTATTGAAAATACCATGGCTTGGGTCAGTCGCACCTTAGTCCTCAAACTGACATCTTTGCTCTTCAACACTTTTAAAAGGTCTTGTGCAACAGATTTGCCTAATGCAATATGTCATTTGATTTCTTGACTGCTGCTTCCATGAGTGTTGATAGTTGATCTAAAAAGAATGAAGTCCTTGACAACTTCAATCTTTTCTCCATTGATAAGAATGGTGTCTATTGGTCCAGTGGTGAGGATTTTTGTTTTGTTTACATTGAGATGCAATCCATACCGAAGACTGCAGTCTTTGATCTTCATCAGTATTTTAAGTCCTCTTCATTTTCAGCAAGCGAGGTTGTACCATCTGCATATCACAGGTTGTTAATGAGTCTTCCTCCAATTCTGATGCCATGTTTTTCTTCATATAACCCAGCTTCTCAGATTATTAGCTCAGCATACAGGTTGAATAAGTATGGTAAAAGAATATAACCCTGTCACGTACCTTTCTTAATTTTAAACCATCCAGTGTACCCATGTTCTGTTCAAACAACTGCCTCTTAGTCCAGGTACAGATTCCTCATGAGAAAATTTAAGTGTTTCAGAATACTCATACTTTGCAGTGCTGTCCATAGTTTTTCATGATCCACACAATTGAAAGCCTTTCCATAGTCAATAAAGCACAGGTAACATCTTTCTAGTATTCTCTGTTTTCAGCCAACATCCATCAGACATCAGCAATGGGATCTCTCGTTCCACATTGTCTTCCAGCTTGAACCTCTGGAAGTTCTCTGCCAGTGTTAGCTTGCAGCCATTTCTATATTATCTTTAGTAAAACTTTACTCTCGTGGGATATCAAAGACATTGTCTGATGATTTCCACATTCCATTAGATCACCGCTTTTTGGAATGGGCACAAATAAGGATCTCTTCCAATCAGTAGGCCAGACAGTTAGTTGTCTTCCAAATTTCTTGGCAGAGATGAGTGAGTGCCTCCTGTACCACCTCACTTTCCTGAAAGATTTCAATTTTTATTCCATCAATTCCTGACGACTTGTTCTTTGCCAATTCTTTCGATGCACCTTGGACTTCTTCTTTCAATATCATTGGCTGTTGATCATATGCTACCTCTTGAAATGGTTGAATATCAACCATTTCCTTTTAGTACAGGGACTCTGTGTATTCCTTTCATCTTCATTAATTTGCCAAGAGAATCCTTCAAAAACAAAAGTTGAGGCTTGAGTTTTTTCTTCAGTTCCCCCAGCTTAAGAAATGCTGAACGTGTTCTTCTTTTTTGGTTTTCTGACTCCAGATCTTTGTACATTTTGTTGTAATATTTGACTTTGTCTTCTCGAGTTGATCTTTTGAAATTTTCTGGTCAGCTATTGGACCTCCTCATTTCTTCCATTTGGTTTAGCATGTCTACACTGGAGAGCAAGCTTCAGTGTTTCTTCTGACATCCATTTTGATCTTTTCCTTCTTTCTTTTCTTAATGGCTTTTTGCTTTCTTCATGTATGATGTTCTTGATGTCATCCCACAGTTCTTCTGGCTCTCGGTCTTTAGTGTTTAATGCATCAAATCTGTTCTTCAGATGATGTCTAAATTCAAGTGGGATATATTCAAGGTCATATTTTGGCTCTCATGGACTTGTTTTCATTTTCTTCAGTTTGAATTTGATATGAGCAATTGATGTTCTGCCCAAAATCTGCCCCTGGCCTTGTTTTGACTGATGACATAGAGCTTTCTCTTTCTGCAAATGTAGTCAATTTGATTTATGTGTATTCCATCTGGTGAGGTCCATATGTATAATAGTCTCTTATACTGTCTAAAGAAGGTATTTGAAATGAACAAATCATTGATTTTGCAGAATTCTATCATGCGATCTCCAGCATCATTTCTATCACCAAGGCCATATTTTCTAACTACTGATTCTTTTTCTTTGTTCCCAATCTTTGCATCCCAATCACCAGTAGTGATCAATACATCTTGATTACATGTTTGATCCATTTCAGACTGAAGGTGTTGTTGTTAAGTGTCATCAAGTTGATTCTGACCCATAGCAACCCTGTATAGTGTTTCCAAGGAGCAGCTGGTGAGTTTGAACCACCGACCTTGCAGCTCAAATGGCTTCCCTGTAGGCCCATGGATATTATCATATCACAGCCAGTGTTGTACCCATGACTGATCTGGATATGTTCTTTTTGACCATGAATGCAACACCATTACTCTTTAATTTGTCATTCCCAGCATAGTAAACCATGTGGTTGTCAGATTCAAAATGGCCAATACCAGTTCGTTTCAACTCACTAATGCTTAAGATATCAGTGAAATGCGTTCCATTTCAATTTTTACAATTTCCAATTTTCCTAGATTCAGACTATGTACATTCCATGTTCTGATTATTAATGGATGTTACAGTTGTTTCTCTTCATTTTGAGTTGTGCCCCTTCAGCAAATGAAGGACCTCTAGGCTTTTCTCCCACAAGCTTTACTCCATTTGTGTCATCACGGTCAACTCTACTTTGAGGAGGCAGCTCTTCCCCAGTTGCATTTTGAGTGCCTTCCAACCTGAGGGGTTCATTTTCCGGCGATATATATATATATATGTATATATTTCCCTGCTATTTATAAGGTTTTTAGTGACTAAATATTTGGAGCTAGTTCGTCATTCCTTCTTCCTAATCTGGAAGGTCATTTGAAACCTGTCCACCATGGGTGGCCCTGCTGGTATTTAAAATACCGGTGGCGTAGCTTCCAGAATCACAGAAACTCACACACCACCACGGTACAACAAACTGACAGACTGCACAATGAAATATCAAACCAAACTATTGCCATCAAGTCAATTCTGCCTCATAGCCACCCTAAAAGACAGTAGAACGGCTACCTAGGATTTCCAAGGCTATACACTTTAGGGAATCAGAGTGCCTCATCTTTCTCCCTCAGACCACCATCCTTCCAGTTTGCATCCCAATGTTTAACCCAGTGCATCATATGGGTTGCTCAAATCACAATAAAATGTTAAAAAGAAAAAAGAAAAAAAAAAAGAGGAGCCCCAGGCTCCACCCAGGTCAGCCGTGTCAATTCCAGAAACTGCCAGAGACTTCTGCACCCCTTCTAGATCTGGATATGCCAGGCACTGGCTGCCTCCCCAGAATCCTGGTCCTCTACATAGGGATCACTGGGTCCCCATGCTCTAGACTGTGGATGGCGTGGTCAGGGCACCAAGTGATCTGAGGGGAAGTCTCTGTGCTTTAGAGGCAGCCGGCTGATGGAGACATGCAAAGGATGCCAGAAAGAACCCCACAGGGACCAGCAGAGAACTGCAAAGCCCAGCTGCCGCCCCTCTCTCCTCGTCTCTTCTCCAGAGGGGCACCTGCAGCAGGTATGAGGCACGGGGGTCTGTGAGGCATGGGGGTCCGGCACATTGGGATGCTTTCTGGTGTGCAGCAGGCAAGGATGTTGATCTCTGTAGCAAGAGACTCTCACGGGGCCACTCTCCTGTGCCCACCCCATGTATGCTCCCTGGAGTGAAGCAAAGCTGATGAAAAGTCAGAGGGAGAACTGACCCACAGGACAGGGAAGGAGTCCTGAAGTCCAACATGTCGGTCCTCGGCTGAGCACTTTCACCACTATGCCACTAGGTCTGAGTGCACAAAGTACCCAGGGCATGGGGCCCTCAGTCCCTGTGGATTCTTGCATGGAGCCCACGATATTGGGGACACATCCCTTCACCCACGTACCCTGAACTCTGCAGGATGTGGAGATGTGGAGGATGGGAAGGTGGAAATCCCCGAGGACCTTCTGTTGGCTTCCATCCTAGTTAGAAGCTTATCAAGCAGGTCTAAAAGTGAAAGGAAAACACACCCCGATTCTGTGCAGACGTGGAAATAGAAAGCCTAAGAAGGACCAATTGTCACCTGCATTCAGAGGAGGCTGGCAGTACCTTTCTCTCTAACTAGAGTGGAGAAGACTGCAGGCAGAGACAGGGCCACAGGCGGTCTCTGAGACCCGGCTCCTGGTGCCGCTCTGACCCTGACTCACTCTGGATGTACACTGGCCATCCCCCATCCCATCCTCTCCCCTTGGGTCCTACAGGTCTCCAGGAGGGAGGACAAAGAAGCTCAACTTGTTTGTTTTCATTGTTTCTGCTCCAAAAGTATGAGACCTGGGGTCAGACTGTAGCCAGATTCATGTGTGTCCCACAGTTGGAGCCCAACACAGGAGAGGGTGATTCTGGGCCCCTCCAATTGGGCCCTACAGGTGGGTCTCCACTGCCTGCAGACATGGGCGTGGCCAGCACAAGCTCCTCCTCCTTCCCTCCTGGGTCCTGTCCCTCGGGGGTGAGGGTAGGATTCCTGGAATGGCCAAGGGCTGCATTCCTGTGTGGGATTCCAGTACAGCATGTGATCATGGCTGCTTCCAGAAATCAAAAAGGAACAGCTGGGCTGGTACAGGCAGAAAGGCAGAGCCTCCAGAGTTGGGGCTGAGCCCTAGCTGGGTGCACCAGCTCACCTCCAGTGCACACTTCCCATGTGGGACCAGTGCAGGTTGCAGAACTCATCAACTCTGTCCACCCAGTGCCTCTGGGACACTACTCCCTGAAGATCTGCTGACAGAGGGGTGAGCCTGCATGGGGCTTTGATGCCAAATTGTTTTCCACAGAGCAAGAGGGAGTAGGAAGAAAGGCCTGGTAAACTACTTCCAAACATCTAAAGACCACAAACACAGCCTGATCCCATTGTGAGTCAAGCGCCCACTTAATGACAGATAACAACCACCTGGACCCTCTGAGCTACTCCCTAGTCTATGCAGTGCTCATTCCAATCCATTTTCTAGTTAACAGCACATGTGTACTTCCAGCGTAAATAAGCCAGCAATTGTTCTCTTGCTTACATTCCTTCAACGGGCCTCCAGAGTATGCTCAGCCTGTAACAACGCACCAAGCTGAACAGGCTGTGTGCACTTCCAGAACATTTCTTACAGTTCACAAAAACTTTAAAATGAAACTCAACAAAGACTGCAATGGCTCACCACTGAAATCCAAATAGAACTCCAAATCATTCCTATGGCCAGGCCACAAGACCTCACAGCCACTGTTCCATCCTCTCTCCTGGTCCGTAGTCACTGCCCTGTGTTCTCTCAAGATGATTCAGGAAGGTGACCACTGCCTGTCCTCTCTACTGGTCCATTTCCACCACTCTGTTCTCTCAAGATGATTCAGGAAGGTGGCCACTGCCTGTCCTCTCTACTGGTCCATTTCCACTACTCTATTCTCTCAAGATGCTCCAGAAAGCTGACCACTGCTTGTCCTCTCTACTGGTCCATCTTCACTGTCCTGTGTTCTCTCCAGGTATGTTCGGTGCCGATGTCCTGGAATTTCTCAATGATGCTGCCCCCTCTTTGTATAGAGTTCCCTCCACCTGGGATGCTCTCCTCCTCCTTTTTGTTCACTTTAACTGCACAGCCTCCAGGAAAGCCTCTTTTGTTCTCTTTTATCAGAGCCTCCCTGGTCAGTGTCCCGCAAAACATGTATTATAGCTTCCAGGCCTAATTTTCATTCAACGTTCATTTTTGTGTTGTTCTGTTCCTGGCTAAGATATAAACTTTATGTGGACAGGAACCCTGGGGATCATATTACCCAGTGTAGTCCCATGACCACACATTCACAATGTCCAGCTGGGGCTCAGTATTTGTGAGGGAGTGAGCTGCGGAACCCCATCCCAAAATATGTACTGGAATCCTCTCCCATATGGCTGGGACACTGGTGGTACTGTTGGTAAGGCATTGGATGGCTAACTGCAAAGTTGGAGCTTCAAAACCCATCAACCACCCCAAGGGTATCTGCTCCTATAATTTTTACAGTCTAGGAAATGCTGTATAGGGTCACTATGTGTGGAATCAACTCTGTTGTTTTAATGCTTGTGGGTGGAAAGAAGTTTCCCTTGTTATATTAATCTCGTAGTGTAGTGGTTACGAGTTGGGCTGTTATCCTCAAAGTCAGCAGTTCAAAACTACCAGCCATTCCACAAGAGAAAGATGAGGCTTTTCTATTCCCATAAAGATTTACAGCCTCAGAAACCCTGTACAGAGTCGTTATGAGTCAGAACCGACTCCACAGCACACCACCACCACCAGATCAGAGCTGTTACTGGTAGTGTTGCTAAGTGTAGACTGTCTGGTTCCCACTCATAGCAACCCCGTGTAGGCTTTCTGAGGAGCAGCTGGTGAGTTTGAACCACCCACCTTGCAGTTCAAACCAGCCTTTTGTCCACTGCTTAGCCCACAGTGCTATTTCAGTCACTGCTGATGGACATAAAAACAGATCTGACACAGACAAGGAGCTCGGGACTTAGTGGTTAAGGATCTGGCTGCTAACTGAAAGGGACTCACCAGCCCAGCTGCTCTGTGGGAGAAAGATGTGGCAGTGGGCTTCCCTGAAGATGACAACCTTGGAAACCCTATGGGGCTGCTCCACTCTGACCTATAGGGTCACAAACGAGTTGGAGACAATGCCACAAAACTGGGATTTTAGATACAGATACAAGCTTTAGAAAACAAAATGTCCTGTGAGGATTCACAAGAGGACTCCTGGTGTGGTGCTGTAGGATCAGCATTAGACTCTGAACCACAAGATCAGAAGTTCAAACCCACCAGCTGCCCCTCTGAAACCCTATACAGGGTCATTATGAGTCAGAAGTGACTCAACAGTACTTAACAACCAACAAGAAGCAGGAATGGCCAGGCATGCCAAAAAGATGGATCTACAATATGGCACAGACCCTGACTTGGAATGAAAGCTTCCAGAACTATCTGGAAATATATGCCTGCTCTTTGGGGCCACCTCCGCATGGCAGTTCTATTAGAATCACCATAACAACTAAAACAACAGCTAATAAATATCTGCTGAGTCCAAGAGTACAATGCTTGTGGCATGGCTACAAGGTGGGGGTCTATAGATCCATGTCTCAGATGAGAAAACTGAGAGTCTGAGAGGCCGTGGGGTCCTCAAGGACAGATGGGCAATGGATGAGAATCACCGTCACATGTGGCCAGTCTATATTGGGCACTCTCAAGTCCCGTGGGACTTGCTCTTCACTCAGGAAGTACAAACTGTAGGCAAGCAGTCAAAGCACCAACCACTTGTGCCTCCAAATACAGATGATTGGTATGGCTGGTCTCCAATACAATTTCATTTACAGAAATTTACAATTGGTCGGATTTGGCCTATAGACTATACATTGGTTTTCCCCACATTAGATCAAAGCAGCAGATCTTCCCTTCCTGAATGGACTGATTTCCTTTACGAGATTCATGATTGATGAGCATCTGGCTTGATTGCTTCCTGTGACAGGCAGCTCACTTCCGCACATGTTCTGGACACTTAGATTTAAATTTTTTTTAGATTGTTCTAAACATACCATTGCTAATGTCCAATGGATCTTGGCTGAAAGAAGGGAATACAAGAAAGATGTTTACCTGTGCTTTATTGACTACACAAAGGCTTTCAATTGTATGGATCATGACAAGCTATGACAACATTGTGAAGTATGAGTATTCCTGAACACTTAATTGTGCTCATGAAGAATCTGTACATGGACCAAGAGGCAGTTGTTCGAACATGGGAACACTGAATGGTTTAAAATTAAGAAAGGTGTGTGACAGGATTATATTCTTTCACCATACTTATTCAACCTGTATACTGAGCAAATAATCCAAGAAGCTGGGTTATGTGAAGAAAAATGTGGCATCAGGATTGAAGGAAGAATCATTAACAACCTGCGATATGCAGATGATACAACCTTGCTTGCTGAAAGTGAAGAGGACTTGAAACATTTACTAATGAAGATCAAAGAACACAGCATTCGGTATGGATTGCATCTCAATGTCAAGAAAACAAAAATCCTCACCACTGGACCAATAGATAACATTCTTATCAATGGAGAAAAGATTGAAGTTGTCAAGGACTTCATTCTTCTTGGATCAACTATCAACACTCACAGAAGCAGCAGTCAAGAAATAAAACACATATTGCATTGGGCAAATCTGCTGCACAAGACCTTTTTAAAGTATTGAAGAGCAAAGATGTCAGTTTGGGACTAAGATGAGCCTGACCCAAGCCATGGTATTTTCAATAACCTCATCTGCATGTGAAATCTGGACAGTGAATAAGGAAGACTGTAGAAGAATCGATGTTTTTGAGTTATGGTGTTGGAGGAGAATATTGAAAGTGCTATTGGCTGCTAACAGAACAAACAGATCTGTGTTGGGAAGAAGTTCAGCCAGAGTGCTCCTTGGAGGCCAAGTTGGCCAAACTTCATCTCTCACTCCAGTGCTTATCCTACACAGCAAACACTGGCATGTCACATGCTCAGGGTCTAAAGAGACCTTGCTAAGCACTGCCCAGGCATTAACTCATTCTCCTCTTTTCACAGCTGTATAGGGTCACTATGTGTGGAATCAACTCTGGGGCAGTGGGTTTGTTGTTTTAATAGTGAAGGACTGGAACAGAAAGCGGTGGGGTGCTCTCACATTTCTTAGAGAGTAAGGAAGCAGAGCTCGGGGCCAGCCAGGTATCCCAGCTCACATGCTGTGGCAGGACCAGGGCATCTCCGGCCTCCGCTGCCCACACACGCCTAATGGACTCACATGTGTTCATGTGCTCTGACTTCACATACCTGGGATCTACTTCCAGGACTATGCCTACATGTACACAGAGTCCAGCCCAAGATAGCCTCGTGTTGTGTTGCTATAGCAACCCAGAACCTGGAAGCCAATGGAATCATCGTCAATCCAGGAATGCTTAAAGAAATGACGACCCCGTCCTCACAGTTGAATAAGACAGGCTTGTTAGGATGGATAAAGACAAACCCACTGCCACCAAGTTGATTCTGACCCAGAGTAAGCCCTCGATAGGGGTTCCAGCCCAATGTCTAGCCCACGGAAGCACCAGGGAAGGCTCTTTATGAAGAATAAGACGAGGCTGTGTACCGTGATGGGAACTGAGGACCTCTGGGGTTGTACGCCTTCTTTTTGATTTTCAGACAGAAGCAGGAGGCAGGCAGGGGCACGGATTGAAGTACCCAGGCTCACGTCCAGCCTTGGATCTGTTCGGACAGAGCTGGAAAAGTATGTTTTTCTTCCTTGATTTACATAAATCAAACATAAGTGATGGGCGGGTTTTAATTTCTCATCATTTTCCTTCATTTCTTAATCAAATTCTGCACCATGTCGTCAGAAATAATTAACCCAATGTCTACATCTAGCAGCTGGTATCTGTCAGCACACACGGCCTCAGAAGACCTCCCAGTGACCTTTAGGTTAACCGTGGGGATGCAGGAGTGAATTGCTCCTTGAGGCTGAGTAGGTCCCACATGCCAAACCACAGACATCTACGTGGCCGACCCAGATGGCCTCTGGATCCACCCAGAAGGAATAGCTGGGTGGGTCACCTCATGGCCACACATGTCCCTAGATGTGTGCGTGTGTCCGGAGTTTACCATGAGCCTCTGGGCTGGGCAGAAGCGTGTGGTATGAAAGCCAGCGTGTGGTCAGAAAGGCGTGGTCTCTGCGCTCTCAGAGAGACAGTGTAGAGGGAGGCATAGCCTCAAAGAAGTTCCCAGGCCTGATATGCCACCCAGACAAGCCACCAAACAGCCTCAAGGGGAATGGTTATTACAGGGGGTTGGAGAACAACTCTGTGTTTGACTTGTGGACTGCCAGAAGAACATACAACTCAGCCTTTGAAAAAATGCAACCAGAATATTCCTTAGACATGAAGATGGTGAGATTCCAGCTGGTTTTCTTTGGACATGTTGCTGTTAGTCATTGTTGTTAGGTGGCACAGAGTTGCTTCTGACTCTTAGTGACCTTATACACAACAGAACTAAACACCGTCTGGACCTGCGCCATTCTCACACTTCTGGTTAAGCTTGGACACGTCATTAGAAAAGACCAATTTCTAGGAGAGTTTATCCTGACTGGTAAAGTAGAGGATGAGCAAAAACAAGAGAAATGTCTCAAACACACCAGTGCTCCTACGGATGATGCAACGCCAGGTAATGTCCTGTCCTTCATAAGTCAGGGTCGAGGGAAAGGTGGTCATGAACAACAATTGCTGCCTGTTGAGTGAAGACCTGTGACCGACCCCTGGATCAGTGTCTGAACTAGGGGGACGTTAGTCCAGATAGGTCTGACCCTCTAGGTCTGCCTCCTGGAAGTTCCCCATCGCTGTCCTCCAGCACCATAGCCTTGGTGCACTTTGCTCGGACCTCAGGTCCTTTGCTTCTTCCACAGATAGTTCTCTCTGCCCGGGACTCAGTCCATCAGGCTAATATAATGGCTCCTTCATGTCATTCTCAGATCAACTCATTTTTTCTTTCCTCAAAGAGACCTTCATGTAGCAGGAGACACAGAGAAGAGTTAAGTGGACAGAGGCAAATACTATAACTGTTGGTACGTGGAGGGGATTGCAATCATTGTAATGAAGCAAAGTGCATGTGATTTGTTAAATGTAAACCTGATGATCTGTTCTGTAAACCTTCTCTCAGTTCACAATAAAAGGTCAAAAACAATAAGACCTTCACCTAACCTACCCACTCAAAACACTGGAACAAGGGCCTGTTTTATTTCCTTCAAGCGTCTATCACTGTATGGGATTCCCTTGCCAATTTACTTGACTATTTAGTAGTAATCACCCTTCCTTTCTAGAAAGCTAAGTGACACTGTAAAAGCAGGCTCATTCACCACTACGATCCTGTGTCTCAGAGCAATTCCTGGGATATGTTGTTGTTGTTAAGTGCCCTCTCATTGGTTCAATTCACAGCAACTCTGTGCACAACAGAACAAAACCCTTCCCGACATTCACCGTCCTCACAATTGTTGTTATAGTTGAATGCATTGTTGTTGCCACTGTGTCAACCTATCACATTGGGGGTCTTCCTCTTTTTCACTGACCCTCTACTCTACCAAGCATGACATCTTTCTCCAGGGACTGGTCCCTCCTAACAACATGTCCAAAGTGCAAAAGAGTTTCATCATCCTGGGAGATGTTATTTTGTTGTTGGTAAGTGCTGTTGAGTTGTTTGCTGGAATGCTGTTTCACTACAAAAAGAAACAACTGCCAAAATGTTGTCAAGCAAATGTCATAATCAACTAAATTGCCACGTGACCTGGCCTATCTGCGACCCACAGTGAAAGCTAGGTGTGTGTGTGTGTGTGTGAGGCAGGGGAGAAGGGGGGCCTCAGTAAATCCCAGCGTCCACTCCTAGCCTGAGTGCACGCATCCCTACAACAAGCAAACTTGTAGAGATGCAAAGCCCACACCACAGGCAACTGGGAACCTTGGGGGACCCTGAAGTTCTAAATAAAGTGCACAGAGACATATACTTATTCAAATGCAAAATCTGAATTTAAAAATAAAGGTTTTCTAGTGACTTGTGTGGTTGTCAGGTGCCGTCAGGTTGGTTCCAATGCACAAGGACCCTACAGGGCAGGGAAGAGCTGCCCCCATAGGGCTGTTAGGCTGTGATCTTTACAGGAGTAGGTTGGCAGGCCTCTCTCCCTCAGAACAGCTGACATGAACACTAAAGGAGGAAAATGAAATTCATCTTCCCTCACAGGAAATATCTCAGTGTCCACCCTTCCTTCTCTCACACCCGCTTCTCTCTCTCTTTCCTTCCCTCTCCTCCTCTCTCTCTGTTTCTCTGTCCTTTTGGCAAATGTAACATCCAAGACTCTAAACTCTCCCTGGGACTGACATGGAGCCAGTTGGCAGCACATCGCAGCAGAGGGCGTTGGAGACAAGCACATGGAAAGACAGGAGAGACCCTCTTTTGACCCTAATCCCCACTAACAGCCCACTCAAGAGCTCAAAAAACAAGATCCTGGAACACACTCCCTGCCTGATGGGACAGGGGACCACCATGGTGTCCCCAAAATAGCAGTAGGTGGAGGCCCTTCAGCTGTGGCTGGCATTCCACAGGCTCACTTACAGCGGCCGATAAGCTATATAAAGGTTGTTTGGTGACCACGACAGAGCGGGTGGAGAAAGCTAATTACAGCTGAGGCTGTGGGCTGGTCCTCAGCCTCTGCCCCAAGAGCTGCAGAGAGCAGAGGTGAGCCTGGGTCCCCTGGGAACTCCAGCCAAGCAGAGACAGGCAGGAGTTGGCACAGTGGCAGACAGGGGCTAGCCTAGGACTGCCTCAGGAACCTAGGGCAGGGGTGAGGGACCTTGGGAGAGGCATATGCATACTTCAGAGATAAGGCAGGTTAGTTCCAGATTAGCGAGACAAAGCAAGGGCTGCCGGAAGCCGAGTCGTGTGTCATTTTCTGGCTTACTAATTTATAACAAAGTGACACTAACACCAGTCCTTCGTCTATGAAGTGAGCAATTGCACAATGAAAGAGTTTGAAAGATTGTGAGAAGAACTCAGATAAGGCACAGAGACATGAAGTGACCACAGGTTGTTGGAAAGATGACACCAAACAGATGTGCTCCATACAGGGTGACCACCACCCTTCAGTATGTAAAACTGCAGGAATAGCTGCAAAGTGCAGCAAAGCAAAGAGCAATTAAACAAGGGGTGGTCGTACAGAGGGCAGGGGCCTTCTGTGGCTGAGAAAGCAATGGGCACCTTTTGTAACATCCGCCATGCTGATCGAAGCCTGAAGGAGTCATCATAAAATGGAGATGATTTCTTCATGGGCCCTGGGACTCAGGGAACAGCCACTGGTCATTGTTAACCAGCGTGCTCTGTCCTGGGCTCGAAAACCTGCTCAGTAATTAAACAGCCAACAGGCTTACAGAAGGGAAGTGGGGAAAGACGCGAGCTCCCAGGGGTAGAAGATGAACTGAATCTAGGCTCCTCCTACCTATCATACAGCGCCACAACAGGCCTCTGGAAATGGTGACCTTGTTCCTGTCTGCTAAGGGACCCCCTTACTTTCACACAGGCGACGCCTCAGCTTGCCACGGATCTTGTCGATGGCATTGAAGTCGGACACGTGGAAGACGTGTGCGGACTTGGGTTCCGAGGCGATCTCCTCCAGCTCCTCCTTCAGTGCCTCGCCCACACCCACAGCGAAGATGCGGATGCCCGCCCGGTGCGCGGCCTTGGCGGCGTCCAGTACCAGGTCCTGGCTGCGGCCGTCGGTCAGCAGGATAGCCACCTGCTTGAAGGCGCGATTGCCGGGCCGGCCACCAGCCTGCTGGGAGAAGCTGTGGCTGGTGATGTAGCGCAGCGCGTCCCCCGTGTTGGTGTGGCCCCCGTGGTAGGCCAGTAGCCGCGCGGCCGTCTTGACTTCCTCCCTTGAACCAAAGCGGCCCAGTTCGAAGGCCATGGTGGGCCGGTCACTGTAGCGCACGACGCCCACGCGTGTGCGGTCGGGGCCCACCTCAAAGGTGTCCACCAGGTTGGACACCCACTGCCGCACCTTCTCAAAGTCCTCCTTGCCCACGCTGGAAGAGGTGTCCAGGAGGAAAACCAGGTCATAGTGCACACTTTTGCAACCTGCAGGGCGGAACGAAAGAATGATTGAGTGAAAGGGGTCTGGGCAGGGGACCATCGAGTCACACACCCCTGACACCAACACCCACTTTGCCTTTCAATAGCTGGGGGACCTTGTCTCCTGGTCTAACCTGGGAGCTGCCGAGCCCCGACTGTCAACAGGCCATGAGGACGGCATTTCCGGATTGCTGGGGAGATGGATTCCATTGATGATACAGTGAATCTCAACATCATAGACTAAAACCTGTGAAAGTCAGAACCTGCCCAGATGTTTTCCACTAGAATGAGCCATAGTAAAGTACTATGACTGCACCCTGTCAGAAGCAGAAAACTTACGAAAGCCAGAAAAGTAGTCTTCCTGTGAAGGCTGGTTCTCGCAGGTGTCACTGCGTATCTTAGGATCCGTGAGGCCTACCATGTGCCAAACACTTTACACTTTTTTAAATCTTACTTAAAAAGTTGTTGTTGTTGTTGTTGTTATGTGCTATCGAGTCGGTTCTGACCCATAGCGGCCGAGGGTGTACATCTTTACGGGAGTAGAAAGCCTCATCTTTCTCCAGCGGAGCAGCTGGTAGTTTCGAACCGCTGACCTTAAGGTTCACAGCCCAATTTGTAACCACTACGCTATCAGAGCTCCTTACTTAAAGAGTTAATTCCATATATTTTTATTTTCTAAGCAGGCATGCTTATTTCAGAAAAAGCAATCATAGAATATCATCAATGTCAGCATTGCCATCCATCTACATAGGGATGTTGTTGTTGTTGTTGTTATGTGCCGTGGAGTCGGTTCTGACTCATAGTGACCCTGTACAGGGTTTCTGAGGCTATAAATCTTTACGGGAGCAGAAAGCCTCATTTTACTGCCGCGGAACAGCTGGTAGTTTCGAACTGCTGACTGTGAGATGAGCAGCCCAATTCGTAACCACTACTTTAACCCCTGTTAAAGTGTTTATGTTACTTTTTGTTTGTTTGGTGCCGTTATTAGGTGTGGTCTAATCAATTTCAACTCATAAGGAACCCATGCCCAACCCAACAGAATGCAGCCTGTTCCAGCTCGGCACCATCCTCTCCCATTGGCCCATTGCTGTAGCCACTGAGTCAATCCATCTCTGATTAACCACACATGATGTCCCACTGGTAAATCCTCTGGTAAACCACAGTGTAATATATATTTTTAAATAAACCATGCAAACCAGTTGTCTTTCAGTCTATTCTTACTCATGAAAAGTTCTAATGAGTTCTGGTGGGGCTGTAGGGTAAAGATTAGACTGCTAACTGCAAGGTCGGTGGTTCAAACCCACCAGCAGCTCCAAGGAAGAAAGATGAGGCTTTGTGCTCCTGTAAGGATTTACAATTGTGGAAATCCTATATAGAGTGGCTATGAATAGGACTTTACTCAGTGGCAGTGGATTTTAGTGAGTTGCATTATTCCTCATAGGATTTCCAGCACTGGTTTTGGGGAAGTAAATTTGCCATGCATCTGGGTGGACTCAATCCCAAACAAAACAAAACAAAAAAAACCTATTGCCTTCAAGCCGAATGGTTTTCCACCCAACAATTCATTCAAATTTTGTTTCGTGACGTGGATTTCAATCCTCACAATATAACAGCGTATTTTCAGTAATATGGAATCAAAAGGCCCCATTGGGATTCCAAGTCTGTACATCTTTATGGAAACAGACTGCCACATCTTGACTTTTGTTTCTTGTCAAGTGGTTTCAGACTCAAGTTAATTCTGACTCACACTAATATTCCATAGAGTTTTCAAGGTGGTGACCTTTCAGAAGCAGATTGCCAAGCCTTTCTTCTGAGAACTTCTAAGTGGGTTTAAAGCACCTGTCTTTCAGCTAGTAGTCGAACTCTTACATACAAGGGGGCTTCAGAGAGTTCATGGGAAAATCATGTTGTCTTTTAATTACATGTACTTTGTGAACCCCCCTCCCCTCATGTTTGTGAAGCTATCAGGTTGGTCTAGTGTGATGTTGGATAAGCACTGGACTGCTAACTACAAGGTCAGCAGTTCAAATCCACCAGCCGCTCCTTGGAAACCCTATACAGTGTTGCTATGAGTCGGAATGGACTAGAGGGCATTTCACAACAACATCAGGTTGGAAAAGGTAAAAAGAAAAGCCAGTGATGTTAACAGTGCCTGTGCACAGGAGATTCAACACTCATACATGGGACAGGTGGCCACGGGGTCTGTCATCCTCAGGGGCTTCAAAGCCTTCTAAAGGAAGGTGTCTTCTGATACACAATTACAAATATAGTGACTTGTCCTCAGAAAGCAATCAAACAAGAGGAGGAAAAAACAGAATTCATAAGGAAATTCACCAAGGTATTTAGAAGCAAAACCCCGCAGACTATCTGCAAGGTGGCCCGTGTGGAACTATGTAAATAACAATCATATGTATTCATACTGGACAATGCTGGGCTACCATTGCAGGATGGGGATTAAGAGGCTGCGTTCATGTGCATGAATGCATTTTTCCGATGCAACATGGAGTGTAAAAAGCTATATACCAAACATGCATGACAGAATTTCTGGAAACGCAACCTGCACTGTGTGGATCTATGTATACAACTGTAGTTCAGTGTTTACACAGAAGAACATACAACAAAACTGTTAGTGATTCTTATAATGTTCTTCCCTTTTAAAAATATATTGTGATGTGGGTTAGAGTACAGAGCAAACTGGTTTTCCATTCAGCAGTTGGCACCCATTTAGTTTCGTATGTGGACTGCAGTTCCCACAATATGACAGCATGCTGCCCACTTCCTCCCTGGGGTCCCCTTCGTCCTTCCTTCCTGCTGAGCTTTGTCCACCGGCCAGTGCTGTCCTTTGGGTCTCCTGTGGTTGAGTTTATGATTTTCTTTATAGCCTTCCTAGTTTCTGATTTCATATTTGTAATCAATCAATTAATTAAAAAAAACAAACAAAAAAAGGGAATGAAGCTATTTGCATTCACACACATACAACTTAAATACTTTCCTATCCCAGCCTAGATAAGATCACTCTGAAAATTTTGACACTTCCTTAGTCTTTCAATGTTTAAGTTCAAGCTACAAGATGCATGACAGAAGTGAATTAGACCCCTGGGGGCTGATTTCCACAGGACTGGCATTGAAGTGGGGGTGGGGGATTGCTTGGATGTGGGGATTCAAAGATCATTTCTGGGGAGGCTTTCTCTTGGACACAAAAGCTCATCCTGTTGTTTTGGGGGCACCAGTGTCCCTGACCTGTTCAGGGTAATTACTGTGGAGGGGCAGTTAGGGCCCAGCCTGGGGCTGTAATCCTAGAGTAAATGTGTTTTAAGGTATGGAAGGTTTGTTTATCTGGAGGCCTCACCAGGAGCCCTTTATAGCTCTCAGTATGTTTTCACCTGGAGGCCAGGAATACACTGGACCATGGACATGTGAGAATTAAGTGATATGAGGTAAAAAGAGCTCTGATGAAATTAGGGGCCAGCACCCTGACCTTGTGACCCTACTGGAAGGCCCTGTGACCTCCCATGAGTGACTACTTCCCTCTGGGCCACCATCTGCCCCCAGCAGTCCCATGAAGGTTCCCCTTTATCCTGCTACCCCCCGACAGTTCCCAGTGTGCTCTCTCTCTGTCACACACTCACACACACACATACACACACACACACCTGCTTCACTAGTGATCATCACAAACGCATTTGAAGGATGTCTCTTGGACAACTGATACACTCCCTCTCACACACACCACAGAACACACATGTATAATACACCCACACCCTACACTTACACACACAGACAGACACACGGACAAGCATTTTGTACAGAAGACCCACCTGCTCTCTGTACCTGGCCATGGCTGCCCCTACTCCAGAGCAGGACCATCCAGAGCAGGAAGGCCACTGGACTCCCTCCAAGTCTGCCCATGGCTCTCTTGTGCTTGGAGACAAGTGGTTTTCAGCCAGGAAGGGTCTACAAGAGCATCACCTGTGTAGAGAAAGACAGACCTTCAGGGAAAGAGAATGGTCACAAGAGGCCTACCAGCCTCACCACCATCCTGTCTCCGGACTCAACTCTTCTGGCAACCAACAACACAATGGTCTAAAAAGCAAAGCCGATCGTCACCATGCCCTTCCTCAATCCACTCTTCCATCCCTCCATCCATCCATCCAATTAATCCATGTATACTGAGAACTCTCAGGCCACTTGGTCTATTTCTTCATCCAGCCAATTAACACATGAGTATTGAAGATCCTCAGCCCATCCGTCTGTATCTCCATCCATTCAATTAACACATGTATATTGAGAATCCTAAATCCATTGGTCTATTTCTCCATCCACCCAATCAACACATGTATATTGAGGATCCACCAGGCCCCATGGAAAGACTTGAGGATGCAGAAAAGAATGGAAGAATATTTCAGATCTTGAGGATCTCACAGCCACATCTTAACCAAAATCTTTCCTCATCTGCTACTTACCCCACCACAGATGCCCTGCCTTCACCTGTCCACCTCTGTCCAGCAGTATGCCACATCTCTCCCCATCATGTTGCACCAGTAACTATGTATGACCCATTTGTCCAGGACCAGAAGGGCCCTCACCCAGGAGTAAACAGGTCAAGCAGGGGCAGTCCTGGTAAAGGAGCCTGACCTTGCTCCTTAGTGAGGTGAGTGAGCATTTCTTAAACTCAATCTTCTTACACATGAAGCAAGGACAGCTGCCACCTCACCAGCAGGGTGTTGTGAGAGAGGTGAGAAGATTATACTTCACATAGCCAGGCACACTCTAAACAACAGACCCCAGACCAAATCCACTGCCATGGAGCCACTTCCAAGTCAGGGTGACCTCGTGTGTTACAAAGCCGAACTGCTTCGTAAGGTTTTCTAGGCTGTAATCTTAACAAAGCAGATGGCTTCTGTAAGCACCATTGGGTGGGTTTCAACTGCCAACTGTTAGGTTTGAGCACAAACCATTTGCACCACCCAGCATTTTGGTGCGCACAAGGAGCTCTGGTAGCGTAGTGGTTACGAATCAGGCTGCAAACCGCAAGGTCAGCAGTTTGAAACTACCAGCTGTTCCACGGAAGAAAGATGAGGCTTTCTGCTCCCGTAATGATTCACAGCCTCGGAAACCCTGTACAGGGTCGCTATGAGTCGGAACCGACTCCACGGCACATAGCAACAACAACAGATGCTCTGGAAAGGTGAGCTGTTTTGCAGCTTGGTCCCTGGCCTCCCAATCCGGCAATGACAGCCACCTGTCTCCACTGTTCTTCCTGCAGGGACTGGCGGCAGAGTTGGCATGGTGTAGGTCACACCCCTAGTCCTGGGAGGCAGAGCTCTGCCACTAGTCCCCCCAAAGTCCAGCAATTAATTTACTGAGCTGGGTTCCTTCCTCAAGCCAGCCCTTTGCCATGGTAACCAGCATTCACTATTCAGAAGAGGAGGGAGGGAAAACAAGGTTCATAAAGCAATTGAGAGAGAAAATGGGATGTGGTACATGGCTGAGGCAGCCTGGGTGGAGGGCGAGCTAAGCCTCATCTAGGGGGTCTGGCAGCTGCCCATGTAGGTGGGGGGGCAGGGAATGAGGCCCTGATGGCCAGCATGTTGCTGGGTGATGGGCAAAGCTCTGGGCAGGAATCTCGTCAGGACATACAGTGTGACGTGGCTGTGTCCAGTCTACTCTGGATGTTTTCTATCAGAGGCCCAGCTCTGGGCTCTGCTGCTCTCCTCCTGAGCCATTTGGCATGCAAGCCAGCCGCTGGTGCTGTGTTGGAGGATCAGGGAGAAGGGGTTGCAGACCTCAGTCTCAACAGGGCTGTCCACAGCCCAATGCAGCTCCCTACTTTGTTTGGAAGGAACTGTTGAGCCTGGTCCTTCATTCAAACCTTGGCTTTGTGCAACATGGTGCAAACCCTCTTCAGTCAACAAACACACATTGAGTCTTTCCCCATGCCAGGCACTGTTATAGGCTTCTCTTGGGGGCAGCCAGCATCATAATCCATCAGAATTCCCGTGATCAAAGTCCAATTCTGCCTAACTAGCTTCCTTGTAAACAAGGAAACATTATTAACCTCTCTGGACCTCAGCTCTTTCATCTGAGAAGCAGGGACACTAATAATACCTCCCAGGCTTGCTAGAGGAGGACTCAAATAAATTGCTATATATGAAAAGCTTAAGGAGCTCTGGTAGC
>NW_006408519.1:48192320-48195547 GCF_000296735.1 Chrysochloris asiatica
ATGATCTGCCCTGTAAACTTTCACTCAATCCACAATAAAAACAAAACAAAACAAAAAACAACTGATGGGCTGTGTCTGTCTTCCCCCAGTTCACAATCAGAAAGCTAAAAGAAGAGAGAAAAGGAAACCTTGTGGATGACAGACACAGTCTAGGACTTCAGCTTTATTACTTGGCTGCCTCATCACGAAGAAGCAGTCTCTGGAGAAGGTGAGGCGGAGGGCAGCGAAGGTGAAGGCAACCATCCAGGAGGTGGACTGGCCCACAACAGTGGACCACAGACATACCCACAACCATGAAGATGGCCCAGGACCAGACAACTTTCTGGTCTGCTATGCATGAGGCTGCCATGAGTCCCTGTCAACTCAACTGAAACTAACACGTAGGAGCTCCAGCTTCTGTAAAGTGAGGCCAATTGCACCCACCTCACTGGTTGATAAAAGGTCCTTATGGTGTGCTGATGTTTTAACACTCCACCAGGGGTATCCATATCTACTTATTTATTAGCTTGTCTTCTCCACTGAGATCCTTCAATTTAGGCATTGTATTCCTGGTCTTTGTTCTCAGTTCCTGGAGCAGCGACTACACAGTCATGAGAAAATGCTCATGAATGAGGAATGAAACAATGTATGATATCCCTGAATTAGAAATCAGTTTAAATAGTGAGAGAGTTTCTCATTTCTTTTTTTTTGCTCTTGAAGCTTCTACTTCCTAAGGGTGGAACAAGCGTGCATCTTGGCCTGGAGTTCAGTCTTCTTTCTTCCCAGGAAGCACTTCAGGTCCTACCAGGACCCCTCTCAAGGAGATGGGCAGGCCTGTGCCTGGGGGAGCCCAGTGTGCATCTGTTGCTGGATGTGTGTTCCCAGGGAATCTGTTCAAAGGCGTGCTCACCATGGAGGGCGTGAGAGGCTGCCCAACCACTGTCCTATCAGGGCTCCGGGCCATTTCTTTCCGAGGCTGTGCCTTCAGAACTACTTTGCTGGGTTCTCCGGGTGATCTTGCCCTGTGTACAGACTACAGGACAAGGAAGGTCCCGGATGTCTCCTTAGAGGGAAGCCCTGCCCATACCTTGGTAGTCTGCTGTTCTTTCTACAGCCAGGTCTTGTAAACAGTCTGAACAGCCAACAGGAGTGACAGAAGAAAAGCATCTTAGCAAGTTCCGTGTGAACAGGGACCACCACCAACCTACCTACCCTCTTTTCCTTTCACTTGAAAAGCCACCCATGTGATCTGAGATAAACTGGGTAACATCATTCATTCATTAACTCATTCATTCATCTCCTCACTTTGTCCTTCAATCTTTTATGAATCTGTCCACACGTCTGTCTACCCACGCAGACCTGCATGTCCACACTACCTCCTTTCCTCATTAACTCCTCCGCTCACGCAAGCAGCTGCCCACCCATGCCCCAACACTGAGCTTTCATTCTCCCCAATCCTGATGCTGAGGAGGTGGAGATGAGAGTTTTGCTCCCAACAGCAGTACGTTGCAGGGGAACAGCAGATGTCAGAGCAAACAACCCCAAACCATGAGATGAATGGTATTCTTTCATGTCCTAGGAAGCCTCACATGAAACCCCAGCTCCTGCAGAGACACTGAACCTGAGCAGGTACTGACTCATAACGACCTTATGCACAGCAGAACGAAACACTGCCCGATCCTGGGCCAACCTCACTATTATTGCCATACTTGAGCCCATTGATGCTGCCGCTTTGCCAATCCTTCTCGCTGGGGGTTTTCCTCTTTTTCTCTGACCCTCCACCTTACCAAACATGATATCTTTCTCCGACAACTGGCTCCTCCTGACAATATGTCCAAAGTATGAGAGAAGAAGTTTGGCCATCCTGGCCTCCAAGGAACACTCTGTCTGCACTTCTTCCAACACAGGTCTGTGGTTCTTTTGGCAGTCCATGGCACTTTTAGTAATCTCCTCCAACGCCATAACTCAAAAGCATCAATTCTTCTACAGTCTTCCTTATTCACTGTCCAGTTTAAACATGCATATGAGTTTATTGAAAATACCATGGCTTGGGTCAGGAGTACCTTAGTCTTCAAGCTGACATCTTTGCTCTTCAACACTTTAAAGAGGTCTTGTGCAGCAGATTGGCCTAATGCAATGTATTAACTGCTGGTTAATAGGGTTTCTGAGGAGCAGCCGGTGGGTTTGAACTGCTGACCCTGTGGTTAGCAATACAGTGCTAATCCTATAGCTCCACATAGACTTTAATAAATACCTCTGGGTTTTCTGGGAGAATGATCCAAGGGGAGGCGGTGTATGAGGCACTCGGCACCATGTCTATCTGTTCTAGTAAGTACCAATGCTTGCTGAGTGTCTGACTAGGGGCAAGCTGCTTCTCCCCCTGCTCCCACCACAGAGTTCCTGGGCCTCTGTGTTCCCACCACACACTGTGGGCACATCAGGGCTGGGTTGTATCTGTTCCTTTGTTCTCTAAGCACACCCGGCACAGAGTGGGCATTCAGAGCTTGCTGTTGTATTTATATAGATATCATACCTGTGCCTCTGCTACGTGTCTCAATTATCTAGAGTTGCAAGCACAGAAATGTCACAAAGGGAGACTTTGACAAACAGAAGTTGCTTATCTCCCAGTTTTAACTGTCGTTGACTCATTCCAACTCATTGTGTCCTTACATGGGTTTTTTGATGAGCAGGTGGTGGGCTTGAATTGCCAACCTTGTTAGCAGTCTAGTGCTTATCCTACAGCACCATGGCTAGAAGACCAAATTCAGGGTGCTGGCTCCAGGAGAAGGCTTTCTCTCTCTGTCATGGGTGCTAGAGGAAGGTTTTTGTCTCCCAACATCTGTGAGCCTAGTGTAACCTGGAGATTTCCATGCATCTTGGTATCAGTCTTCCTCCTGGGTCTAGGAGATTCTCAGCACAGGGACCCGAAGTCTAAAGGCTGTGCTCTGTTCCAGGCTCTTCTTTCCTGGTGGTAGTCACGTCCCTCTTACTCTGCTCACTCCTCTCTCCTTTCATCTCTTGTGAGATAAAAATGGATACAGGCCCCAGCCCTGGGACACTCAGCGAGTAAAGTTTTGCTAAAAGTAATACAGAAACGGCTACAATCATACATTGACAGAGAACTTCCAGAGGTTCAAGCTGGATTCAGAGGAGGCCGTGGAATGAGAGATATCATTGCTGATATCCGATGGATCTTGGCTGAAAGCAGAGAATATCAGAAGGATGTTTACCTGTGCTTTATTGACTAC
>NW_006408519.1:48196537-48227588 GCF_000296735.1 Chrysochloris asiatica
TTCTGCTGTGCATGGGGTCGCTATGAGTCTGTTCCGACTCGATGGCACCTGACAACAACAACAACATCCCACCCTAATCCTCTTACAACTGGTTGGCTGATCACATAAAATCATATCATGGATAGCTACAGAGGACTAGAGTAGAGAGTGAAGTGTCCAGCAGATAAGATGAGAGGGCATATGCATAAGAACACCCACACTTGCAGATTAATACCCACTAGACCTGGCTTCAATCACTGGATGAACAGAGCTCAACTAGAAGAAGAGGGGAAAAAAGAGTACTCTGATATAATTTGACGAACTTGACCTACACCTATGGATGCAGTAGCTTAAAAGAGGGAACAAATCTTTATAGTGAGGATCATTCCCATCCCCTCCATATACAGAATAGACAGGGATGGGCAACTTGGACATTGGCTACCCAAAATTGGGGGTGGGGGGTGGGGTGGGGACAAAAGCAAGAAGTGACTGGATTACAAGCTTTCAAGAGGGAACCTAGATCCAGAGGGCTCGGAGGAAAGTATCCAACCTGTCTGGACGGGGCTGATGAAAAGAGATGGGGATAGGCCTCTTGTGGTTCAATCGTGAATAATTTTTATCAGAACTGACAGTGAGGATTGGAAATGTAAAGGTAGATGTTTTGTAGCAAAAGGAGGGGAGTGATTGACTTTGTAGTTCAGGATTAGAGGTCCCTGGGACCATCAAGGGAGAAGAGTGGAGTGAGGTATCCTATCCAGAGAAACAGTGACACCAGAGATGGAGGCAGAGATGATGACGCAGAGAGATGGAGCAGCTGGGGACTGTAGACCCAGAGAGGGAGAGGGGCTGTATGCTGATGACCGAGGGGCAGGCTTGCAGAGTATACCCTTTGATTGGTTGGTGATGCATGGAGAGGATTGTAATCATGGCAATGAAACGATATACGAAAGGATGAATGTAATGCTAATGTTCTCCCATGTAAACTATCACATAATTCACAATAAAACATTTTTAAAAAATCATATCCTGGGTAATGATTACATCTTTACATAGCTGCCTAACCACTGAAAACAATGGCCTGACCAAGTGGATACATGATTTGGGGACACAATTCAATCCATGATGGTGTACATCTACTAACTCACTTTGTAGAGGGGGTGACTGAGTGGTCCACTTCCTTCTTAGTGTAGAATATGTTAGACTGGCTGGAGGAGAGCCTTGGTCTTTATGGCCCTACACAGGCCCTAATTGTACAGACAATGGATGTATCAGGAGCCAAAGATGGCCTTATCTCTGAAGGACCCCAGATCTGCATGCTGACCAGGTACCAGGACCCTAGACCCAGCCCCAGCTTGCTTTCTTTGCTCTTACCTTATACTCCAGTTCAGAGCTGCATCAGAATGTACTGGAGAAATCAGTCACAAATAGAAGAGCTGAGGACAGATCCAGTCTTGTAGACTCCAACACAACCCAGTCCATGAATCTAGGTCCCAAATCTCTCCCGGGGGCCTTGACAACGCCCCATGGCACCAGAGCCCCTGGTAATCCAACGGTTCCCCACCCTCACCCTCAGACAGGCTGTAGAGAGAGGGATAAGCATCTTCTATGACAATTGTGCTAGCTGAGTGTTGTCCCCATGGTCATCCCGGCTATAACACCGCATTCCCTTATCTGTTCTCATGCGCCCACTCTGTGCCATGTCCTTTGCCAGGAGGTCTGTACATGTTTCCACTCAGAGTGGTTACAAGTCAGGCTGTGAACTACAAGGTCAGCAGTTTGAAACTACCAGCTGTTCCGTGTGAGAAAGATGAGGCTTTCTGTTCCTGTAAAGATTTACAGCCTCAGAAACCCTGTACAGGGTTGCTATGAGTCAGAACCAGCTCCGTGGCATACCACCACCACCACCATTTTCAAATGTCATCATTCCACAAAGAAACGTTGAGTTCCCAGTATGTGCAGCATTGGAGAGACATTCTGTAAACTCATGAACTCTAAGAATTCATTGTCTCATGACAAAAACAGACAAGCCAATAGATGGTTGCAACATTGTGATAATGTGGTGTCACCGGTAGGCATAGCGTGCTGGGGCCAGGCCATGTCCAGGTGGCTGGGCTGGGTTAGATCTTTCTCTAGTGGCCTGGTAACATAGTATTCCTAGTCTCAAGCTGTCCATCACTTCCACTGAAGACATTGGGACCACAGAACCACTCCCTAGCACACCCAAGGCAAACATTAGATCAAGCAGAGCAAAATATACTTGCAACAATTCAACCTGGTGTGGCGCTATAGGATAAGCACTTGACCATAAGGTCGGTAGTTCAAACCCATCAGTCGCTCCTTGGAAACCCTAGATAGGGTAGCTACGAGTCAGACTGGATTCAACTGCAATTAACAACAACTGTCTACAAAGTGCCTCCTCCTATGAACCATGAAAAATCAATCATTGAAACCTCTCCAGACTACAGTTCTACTGTGGCATATGTGGGGTCTGCATGAGCGAGAGTCCATACCATGGGCAGTGGTACTGGACCCGTCATATCATCTTTATCACGCAGAAGGGGAAATGGAGGTACAGATGGCTCAGCGCAGCCAGGTAAGCAGCCTTTAGGATTGGAGCAAAGCTCCTGCCCAGTTAACTGCAGGGAGTTATACCTCTCAGCTGATCTCTCAATGAAATGGAAAGCCCTGCCACTGAGATTTGCCCAATGCTTTGAACCAAACCAGAAGAGTCTAAACGTCTGGCCTGAAGCTAGGAGACTCAGAGGGACAGTTGTCAATGACAGACAGATAGGTGGTCTGACTGGAATAATCTGCATGAAGACAGAGGTCCCTGGAAGATGGTAAGGTCCCTGGAAGAGACTCCCTGTCATCTCTGGAGTCTGGACTTCAGTGGGAGGAGCGACAGCGTATTGTCCAATAAAGACAACCATAGGATAAGAAATGCTGCTCTTCTGCTGAGATTCAAACGCAGGGGGCAGTTTCGAACCCCAACCTTGTGATTAGTAGTCCAGTGCTTATCCTACAGCGCCACTTGAAGCTGGGACAATCAAATATCAAACCCACTACTTTCGAGTCAGTTCTAACTCACAACAACCCTACATGGAAAACATCTTGCTCCTTTAGAGTGGTGGTTTTGAACCGCTGATCATTTGGTTAGCAGCCCAACACTTACCCCATTGCACTACCAGGGATCCTAAGCAAAACATGAGCAAACCAAAGCCAGACTGAAACCAAAGACATTACTGTCAACTCCGATTCAGCGATCCTATAGGAATGAGTAGAACTGCTCCATAGGGCTTTTAAGGAATGTTATCTTTATCGAAGTAAACTGCCTTATCTTTCTTGCTGATGGGTTCAAGTCAGTGACCTTCCGGTTAGCAGCTGAACACTTTAAACACTACCCCGGCAGAATGGAAAGAAAATAAATGTTCACATGGAAAGAAGAACACAACCAGTATTAACACTGATGACAAAGTAGCAGAGAACTATTCACTGTGGAATGGGCTCCTCAGAAACTCTAAACAGGGTCACGATGAGTCGGAACCGATTCCACGGCACTTAAGAAGAGCAGTAACAATTCTCCCCTCTCCATTTTTTTCTTGCATTTTTCCTCCAGATTTCATACTAGAAAGTTGAGACGCCAACAACTTTAGAAATAAAAACAAACACACGAACAAATCCACTACTAGCCAATAGATTCCAACTCACAGTGAGCGCATTTCTGAAAGCAAACGACTGCCTCAGTTTTCTCTTGTGGAACGTGGTGGGTTCAGTTCGTAGTCAAGTGCCTTAGCCACTGGGCCACCAGGGTTCCTTAAATGAGAAATACCTACTGCCATCAGTTCTCCTTGTGAGGCTCTGGGACACACTAGAGCTGCTCCAAGGGGTTTCTGAGAGGAAATCTTTCTAGAAGCAGGTCTACTTTATCTTTCTCCCCAGGAGTATCTGGTGGAGTGGATGGTGGGCTCAAACAACAGACCTTTCCCTTAGCATCCAGGCGCTTTAACAGCTGCTCCACCAGGGACCCTAACCTTACACAACATTGTTGTTGTCGTTAAGGGCCCTCAAGTCGGTCTGACTCATAGCGACCCTGTATAGGATTTCCGATGAGCATCTGGTGGGCTTGAACTGCCAACCTTGGAGTTTAAAGTGATCTCGCAGTCCAGTGTATTATCCTGCAGCACTACACTAGGACGCCAGTCTTCAGACATGGCAACCCTGAAATAAACTCTGGCTCTGACATTCTGAGTCACCCTGTGGGTTCTGTCGCCTAGGCCCTTCAGATGGATCCAACAAGTACTTTTCCCAGACTTGGTCCACCTCCCTCTGGGCTTTAAGGAACGTGCACACAGGTTAGTGAAGGACCTGCTCCCTCTCCACTAAACTGAGCTCAAGCTTCCCAGGGGACTGGGTCTACATTTGGGACAAAAACTCCTGGTCACTCCACCACTAAGCCTCCTGTCACCAAGGAGAAAGGGGGTGTAAGAGAGGAAAGAGGTGACCAGCGGGCAGTAGAGAACCTGGGCCTTACCTGGCTGGGCAGACACACAGAGAGATGCCGGCTGAGGCTGTCCTGGGCTCTGGTCCTGGAGAAGATGCCAGCCGCAGGCAGCTCCCTCCTGCGGTCAATTGCCACAAAACCCCCCTCAAAAACAAACAAAAACCCAGTCTAACAAACTCAGCCTCCAGACAAGACTTTGAATAAGTCCAGGGACATCCCCAGCTGGGGGTCCTGAGAGCTTGCAAGCCTTAAAACAAGTAAGTCAATAAACTCAGTAAGACATGAGATTTGCAACTGACAGGATCAAGTAGGAAGTGGGTGAAAAACAGGGAAAGAGGGAAAATGAAAACCGCTTCCTCAGAAGTGTAGCCACCGCCAGCCCTACTGCTGCCCAAGAACAAAGCTGTCTCCAGTGTCCCCCGGGGCAAACTAGTGTCGGAGCTGGAGGGGAGGGGGGGATTCCCAGCTCAGAAGGGGCGGGGCGATGGGAGGGGCTGGGTAACCGAGGGGAGGGCAGGGGCAGGGCCCAGGCCCAGGAAGGAGCTGGGGAAGGATATGCTAACAAGCAATGAATTAGATCCCTAGGAGCTGGGAGAGGACTAAACAGACTGGGGAGGGGGGTCCCCAGATGGGAGGATGAGGGGGTATTCCTGGTTGTTATTGTTAAGTGCTGTCGAGTGGGTTCCAACTCATAGCGACCCTATACAGGACCTGGTAAGTTCGAACCACCAACCCTGCAGTTCAAACTGACCTTTTGGTCCAGTGCATTATCCCGAATCACCACACCAAGACTCCGTTCTCTGGTGTGAGGGGTGAAAAATGACCCCATGATGGGCGAGGGTGAGGGGGCTTCCCCTGAGGGCCGGGGAGGTGGGGGGAATGGAAGTCCCCTGAAGGGTGGAAGGAGGTAGGTGTCCCCTGATGGGGGGGGGGGGGGGCGGAGGAGGCATCCCAGTATGGGCTGGAGGTGGAAAGTCACCTGGGGAGGAACTGCAGAACCTGGCAGCATCTTGTCCCTGGTACCAGGCTGACAGGCCATCCAGTCAGGAACTTCTCTGGATACTTGGGTCCCAAAATAGTGAGTTTACTGTCAGCGCCGCAGATGCAGACATGTCTGGACAGTTTGGAGCCAGGAGAGGAGCTCAGAGGAGGGGGCTGCTCATTGTCCAGCAGGGAGACAGTCTCTCCCTGGTGGGGGCCTCAGGGACTGCATCTCCCCTTCACCAGTGGCTTTTCCCCTCAGGTAGTCCCTGTTAACTAACTGACCCTCACTGTACTGCCCCCCCCATGGGGGTGGGGTGGGTGAGGATACAGTATCCTCATTTTAGAATGAGAACAGTGACGACGGTCACAGAGAGACTTGGTCATCTCCCAGGGCCACCCAACAGAGCAGGGGAGGGGGCCCAGGCTTGTCTGATGCGAAAGATCTTCCCAGCCCCCAAAGGAAGAAATGAACAGGTGCATACCAGGAACTTCTAGTTTTCCTGCTGACCACTGCTCCTAAAAATGGGCCCACTGAGTATTTTAACTCAGTGAGAGCATGACTTAATCCGAATTCCTCCCTTCCCCCACTCCCAGTCAGACTCCTACACTCCAGTGCTGTATTTGGCTGCTTGCTGCAGAGCAAGGATGTAAAATCCAGACTGATCCAGGGGCTCCTTTTCCACCCTGAGGATTGGGCCCCTACCTTGCAGATGCTAAGGAGTCCTGGTGAAGCCATGGGTTAAACGTTGGACGGCTAACCACAAAGGCAGCAATCAGTCACTTGCTGGAAACCTTAAGGCTCAGTTCTACTCTGTCTGTCTTACAGGATCATTAGTCAGAATGGGCTTCATGGCAGTGGGGTTTTGCATGTGCTAGAGGAGTCCTGGTGTGGCCTTGTAGTATAAACCCTGGACTGCTAAATCACAAGGTCTGAGGTTCAAACACATGCATCGTTCTTCAGAAACCCTATACAGAGTTGATATGAGTTGGAAGCACTTCAACTGCACTTAACAACAAGCTAACTACAAGGTCAGCACTTCAAACCCACCTGCTGCTCCTTGGAAATCCTATAAAGGGCCGCATTTAACAACAACAGGTAACTACAGGGAGACCTGGAATGCCATTGTAGGATAAGCAATGGACTGTGAGCCTCAAGGTTGGCAGTTCAAACCTATCAACTGCTCCTTGGAAGCCCTTTGTTGTTGTTGCTAAGTGCCTTAGATAGTGGGTTCTGACTCATGACTCCCCCTGGAGCTGGAATGGAAGAAGTGAGAGGGGCTCACCAGGTGCTAGGGGCTTCCAGCAAAGGGAAGACTCTGGAGTTGATAGTTTTTCTGTCTTTTTTTTTAAACATTTTGTTTTCTACGTTTTAATTTAAATGTAATCTCTGTAAGGACAGTAAATCCACTTCTTGGTCACTGTTGCATGCCCAAGCTTAGTATGATGTATGGGACACAAATATGGAACCAAACCATGTGTAAGGGAGTCGGCTCGGACTCACGACGCCCCCTAGTATGCAGAGTAGAACTGCTCCGTAGGGTTTTCAAGGCTGTCACATTATAAAGCAGATCACCAAGCCTTTCGTTTAACACTCTGTGTAAGTTCAAACCAGCCATTTTTCTGTTAGAATCCCATTTGTTAAATGTCTGAATGAAGGAATAAATGAAAGATGGGAAGAAAATCCCTCTGTCAGTGACTACCATCTCGTCGATTCTGACTCATGATAAATAGATGGTTGTTGTTGTTAGGTGCAGTTGAATTGCTCCCAACTCATAGTGACCTCATGCACACCAGAAGCAAACATTGCCCAGTCCTGCACCAACCTCACAATCATTGTTACACTTGTTGCTGTCACTGTGCCAGTCCATTTCATTGGGGGTCTTCCTCCTTTTTGCTGACCGTCCACTGTACCAAGCATGGTGTCCATCTCCAGGAACTGGAGTGTGTGTGTGTGTGTTGTTTAGAAGTGCCGTCGAGTCGATTCCAACCCATAGTGACCCTGTGTAGGATTTTCAAGAAGCAGCTGGTGAGCTTGAACCCCTGACCTTGCAATTCAAGCGGCTTTGCAGTCTGGCGCATTAACCCACAGCACCACACACACACACATATGTAGAGAGAGAGAATCCTTGTGTGGCACTGTAGGATAAACACTGGATCGCAAGGTCACTTTGAATTGCAACCTACCAACCACTCCAAGGTAGAAAGATGAGGCCATCTGCTTTGGTAAAGATTTCCAGCCTTGGAAACTCTGAAGAGGTAGTCCTACTCTGTCTTATGGGGTCAATGTGAGACTGAATCCAGTTGATGACTGTGGGTTTTCTCTTGTTTTTACTGCCTGCTCCCTACCTGGCAGGTAGTTGGTATTCATTAGAAGAGGAACGTATTTTGGCACTGCAGGATACTGGGCTGGACTGTAAGGTCAATTTGAACCACTAGGTCGGTGGTTCAAACTCACCAGCTGCTCCTTGGCAGCCCTATATAGGGTGGCTATGAGTTAGGACAACTTAACGGCACTTAGCAACAAACAGCAATTGTTATTATTAAGTGCTATCCAGTCAGATCTGACTCATAACAACTCTGTGTAGGGTTTCTGAGGAGCAGCTGGTGAGCTTGAACTGCTGATTTGATGGTTCAAACCAACCTTGAAGTCCAGTGCTTATCCTACAGAGCTTATATCACAATTTTTTTTTTTTTTTTTTAATGAAGAAGTTGTGCTGAGTTCTGAAAGGCAGCCAGACAGACATTGTTTCCCCGTTCCTAGGACTCTTACCATCTAGTTGGGGATGTGAGAGAGAAATAGAAATGGAACTCAGGCGTACAAGATGGTAGACAAGCCAGACACCTTGCTAGCGTTTGTGTTAAAACTCAAGGTGAAAGGGAAGGGAGGGGATCTGGGTTTAGCTAGCTTTGTGTTGAGTTTCCGTTTGCACTGCAGGCTTGATATTGGCTGCATGAATTACACACATGAAAACAGTTGAGCTGGAAAATGCTGTGTTATTGATTTTCTTTTCCTTTTTCTTTGGGGGTATAAGTTTATTTTAAGAACCAATGTGTCAAAAAAAAAAAAAAAGAAAGAAAGAAAGAAACCTATGTGTAAATAAAAGACACTTATGTGCAGACAGTAATTATTTACATTTAACATTTTGCTTTTAAATAATTTTAGGTTTACAGGAGAGTTACAAAGATAGTACAGAGAATTCCCATACACCCTTCACACAACTTCCTGTAATGTTCTCATCTTATATAACTGTAGTAAATTTATCAAAACTAAGAAATAAGCATTGGTACAATACTTTCTTTCTTTCTTAAGCTTTTATTGTGTATTCAGTGAGGGAAGGTTTATAGGTTTACATCCAATAAATCATTATAATGATTCTAATCTCTTCCACGCAACCTCAGTCAATAGCATTTACCTTTACCACCTTTCTTTGTACTTTTTCTTTTCTTTTCTTTTTCAGTTTTCCAAATCTTTTTTGTATGTGTGTGCTTTTTTTTTTTAGTTTTTATTGTGAATTGAGCGATAGTTTACATGGGAGAACATCGGCTTTACACCATAGTTTCATTGCAATGATTACAGTCTTCTCCATTCATCATCATTCAACAGTATTTGCTTCCATTCCCTCTGTTGTTTGTTTTTGTGGGGTTTTATATTTGGGGGGGGGGAGTGTGGGAAGATGTACACAAAAACACTCAGGAGTATATAATAATTTAAACAACCAAAGGACACCTTCTACAAGCCTGCCTCCTGGCCTCCAGCACTCAGTCCCTCTCTTTCCATGAGTCTAGAGTCCTCAGCTGCTCTCTCTTTCTCTCCATGTCCTCGTCTCTGCCTCCATCTCTGGTGTTGCTGCTTCTCTGGATAGGGTCCTGCATTCTGCTTGTGCTCTTTTCCCTTGATGGTACTAGGGCCCTCTGTTTCTGAACTATAAGATTAACTACTGCCCTGTTTTTGTTACAAAACTTCTACCTTTACAGTTGTGACAGTCACAACTAGTCATGATAATAATTATTCCGTATTGAATCATAAGAAGCTTATCCCCATCTCTTTTCACCATACGCATCTAGACAAGATAAAAACTATTCAGTGGGGAGTCTACCCTTCCCTGCACACTCTTAAACTAAGCTCCCTCTTGAAAACTTGAAAGCCAGTAGTGCCTTTATGGCCCACTCATTTTAGGTAGTCAGTGTCTAAGTTGCCTATCCCTATCTACCCTGTATACAGAGAGGATAGGATTGATACTTGATGTGAAGACTGCTTCCCTCTCTGTTGATATTTTGAGTTACTACGTCCATATGTATAGATCAAGTTCATCAAACTGCAGCAATTTGCACTCATTTCCTTATCAAAAATGGTCTTTTTATCTTCCTCTACTTGAGTTCTGATTATTAAACCATCGAGGCTAGGTCAAGTGGGTACTATCTGCAAGTCAACAGGAGTCTATGGAACGTGATTGAACTCAGCCCATTTCTTCATTGTTGTCTTTCCCCCTCTTCCACTCACCAGTAGACCAATGTAGTCACCAGCAAGCTTACATGCCTGCTCATGTGTTCCCTTTGAATTTCGGTCTTGGAGGGGTTTTGTCCTGTAGGGACCCAATTGCTTGCCTTGATAGCTTCCTGGTGAACAACTTGCTTGTTCTTGTAGTAGCCAATCATACTGATATTTTTGTTTTGGGTTTTTCCTGCTGATCTTCCTTTGCAGATGTATCTTCTGTCACTCTAATTGTTCCAGGCTGGTCTGCTTGTCCTTTCTAGAGGACATATTCCACCTCAGAACTTCTGGATGGGGCTCAGGATTCTACCTAAGGTACAATACACTGCAAAGGCTCTATGAGAGGCCTACTTCATTGGGCAAGTTCTACAACACCTTTTAGGTCTTCCAATCAATTCCAAGGCTGAAGACTGAAGATGGACTTACAAACTTGCTGTACTCATGTTTCCCGACATTCTTCTCTATCCCACTCAAGTGTCTATTTTACAATAGTAGGCAAGGGACACAAATATTCATAAGACAGTTAAGCGTTTTAGTATTATTTCCCTCTTCAGACTGTGCCTCGAATCCTTGTATCACAAAGTCCTGTTGTTCCAAGGTTGAGCATGCATCACTATTTACTTCTGTCCCATTTAGCCCATGTAAACCTATCTCAGTGTTCCCCTATCTACCTTGTTCTTCCACCCCTCCCCCTTCTTGTGTATTGCCCTCCTCAACACCCTAACTATGATGTGTCTACCCCCTACCTTGTGCTCTACTGTCTCCACCCTCCAACCTCCCTAACCCTCCTATCCCACCCCCATTGGTAACCAACAAAAAAAATTCCCCCCCTTTTAGTAGGGGTATCTTTTCTTAAGCTTTTACAATAATGGTCTTAGGCAATATTTGTCCCTTTGTGATTGACTAATTTCACTCAACATAATGTCCTCAAGATGCATCCATGTTACGTTGTAGTTTGAAGCTTCCTTGTTATTCATCAAGGTAGCATACTATTCCGTTGTATGTATGTACCAAAGTTTGTTTATCCATTCTTTCTTTCTTTTTTTCTGATGTACACATATCATAGTGAAATATATATTATTTTAAATGTCCAAAGGGCACATTTTGCAAACCAGCCTCCTGTCCACAGGCACACTGCTTTTCTCAGTCCATGGGTCTGTGTTATTGACATTTTTACAACAACAAAAAAAAGTGTGTGTGTGGGGGGGAAACCTGGGTCAACCAGTAAGGGGGGGGGGGCTTTATGAAGTGTGGGTGCTTCTATTTTAGCTCAAAATTAAAATGCATCATTTGAGAACACATGTGAAGACCGTGAGACAAAAATAAGATAGGCATCCATAATCCTATTCCCAAAAGTCAACCATTGTTTAAAAGAGCAAACCAAACTCACTGCCATCATGTTGGTTCTGAATCCAAGCCACCCTGTATGGGGTTTCCAAGTCTGTGCGTCCTTATGGGAGCAGACAGCCTTCTCTTTCAGTCATACTAAGTGTAGGATGTACTCATTCAGAGTCCTGCTGTGGCGCTGTGGGCAATTGCCCTGGACTGCAAGATCATTTGAACCACAAGGTCAGTGGTTCAAGCTCACCAGCTGCTCCTTGGAAACCCTATACAAAGTCATTATGGGTCAGAACCATCTCAACAGTTCTTAACAACAACAATCAATGATTCAAGCTCACCAGCCTCTCCTTGGAAACCCTATACTGGGTCATTATGGGTCAGAACCATCTCAACAGTTCTTAACAACAACAATCAATGATTCAAGCTCACCAGCCTCTCCTTGGAAACCCTATACTGGGTCATTATGGGTCAGAACCATCTCGAAGGCACTTAAATGTCCTGTTGGTCAGTACATTTTCTATGATGATGGATAACTAAGAATAATGGTGTAAATCATGTTGCTCTTGAATGTTACCCCAACCTTTCCCCCTATATGTTTTGTTTTTCCTCACATTAATTTTAAAAGGAGGCCTAGTGGCTCTAAAGTTAAGTGCTCAGCTGCTAAAAGAAAAGTTGGTAATTTGAACTCACTCAGTGGCTCTAAGGGAGAAAGACCTAGCAACCTGGTCTCCATAAGCTTACAGCCTAGAAGCTTCTACGGAACAGTTCTACTCTGTTGCATGGGGTCGTTATGAGTGGAAGTCATTTCAGTGACAACTGACAAAAACTACAAGCTATTGACAAAACAGCCTTCTGGGGCAGACCTGTACTCTTAGTAGGAGAGGAACTGTAATAGGCTGATGGAAGTCTGGGAAAGGGGACCTAGAAAGAGCATGTTTTAAAGATTTGCAGAGAAGGGTGAGGATCTGACTGGAGGACCACTGTGGAGAGGCTGCATATCAGTGGATTCTCTTGGACTCCAGGCCTGGGGTGAACCAAATACTTGCTGCTCAGAGAACCTGACCAAAGCCATGGCATTTTCAACAGACTCATATGCATGTAAAAGCTGGACAATGGATAAGAAAGATGTGAGAAGAATTGCTGCATTTGAATTATAGTGTTGGGGGAAAATATTGGATATACCATGGACTACTAGAAGAACAACAAAACAAAAATCTGTTTTGGATGAAGTACAGCCAGAATGCTCCTTAGAAATCAGGATGGTGAGACTTCATCTCACAGACTTTTGACGTGTGATCAGGAAGGATCGTTCTCTGGAAAAGGATGCCATGTTTGAAAAGTGGATGACTCACAACACGATGGATTGACACAATGGCTGCAACAATGGGTTCGAACAATAGTTGTGAGGACCCGGCAGTGTTTTGTTCTGTTGTGCATGGGGTTGCTATGAATTGGATCCTACTTGGCGACACTTAACAATAACAAAAACAACAGCTTAACTGTGTGAGTCATTTCCTTGCATTCAATCTCTCTCTCTACATGCATACAAAGCTTCAAAAAGTTCTTGAAAAAATGAATTGAAAAGGTAATGATTTTTTTTTCATGACCTTTCTGAAGCCCCTTCATAGTTATCTCGCTGGTTTTGTTCGTCTAAAGCATCTTAAGAGTCCTACTGAGCACAGCCACGCATCTCCTGTCATCCCTCAAGGGTTGCTGCCTCTCTGTTCATGCCCCAGGATCAGTCCCGTCCTCTGTGATCTCTTCATCTTTGGGTTCAGAGTGTTCTGACAGGACCACCCTCCTCCAAACTCCTTGCGCCTCTGTATCTGCTAGTCTGTAAACTCCTAGAAGACATGAACAGTGCTCTGATCTTCTCATGCCCAACACACCACTTGACACAGGCAGGTACTCTTTTTGGGTTGTTGTTGTTGTCACGCTGTTGAGTTGGTTCTGACTCATAATTATCTGTATAAGGTTTCTAAGGAGGAGCTGGTGGATTTGAACTGCCATCCTTGTAGTTCAAATTGACCTTGAAGTCCAGTGCTCATCCTACAGTGCCACACTAGGACTTTCCTTACAAAATGGCATGCTACCTTCTATCCATGACCCCCAACCCTGAATCTGACCTAAGATCTAAGTTCCCGAAGAGAAAGGTGCTGCTTTGTTGACTGATACATTTCCACAATCTAGAACAATGTTGGATATTCAGTTTGTTATTGCTGTTAACTGTAATACAGAATCATCTCCCAGCTCATGGAGAACCAATGCATAATGGAACAAAATGCTACCTGGTCCATGATTGTTTGCTGATCCAGGCATTTTCACTGGCTGATTTGCAGAAGTAGATCTCCATGCCTTTCTTTCTTGTTCCATCATAATCTATTCAGCATTATAGCAACACATGGGACCCCACTGAGAAATGTGTGGTGGTTGTACATGAGGTGTGTCCCTGAGAATTGAAACCAGGTCTCCCACCTGGGAGAGGAGAACTCTGTCACTGAGCTACAATTGAGTACTTGGTAGACATACCTACAGCTATGCCCTGAGTAAATGAATGAGTGAAAGTGATTGTGCACTTCTTTGAAAATTCAAAGTGCAGTGTAATTTCAACAGTCTCTTTATGGATTTGGAGTTTGCCTCCTCTCGTTGGGTTATATAGACTCATTGTTTACATAGGATATGTGGGTCTCCGTAACACATGGACCACCATGTGCACTTGTTCTTGTTAAGTACCGTGGAGTCAGTTCCGACTCACAGTGACCCTGCACAGGGTCTCTGAGGCTGTAAATCTTTACGGGAGCAGAACACCTCATCTTTCTCCCACAGAACCACTGGTAGTTTTGAATTGCTGACCTTGAGGTTGGCAGCCTGACTCGTAACCACTACGCTACCAGAGCTCCAGGTGGTGTTTAATAAAGTTGTCCTGGTAGCATAGGAGATCAGAAGTAGGGCTGCTAACGGCAAGATCAGCAGATCTGATCTACCAGTCGCTCCGTAGAAGACAGATGAGGCTTTCTGTCTCAGAAACCCTATCCAGGGTTGCTATGAGTCAGAATCGACCCAGTGGCATGCAATCACCACCACCAAGAATTGATTCACTTTTCTCAATTCCTAAAATGTTTGGCTTTTAAGCCCCTCAGAGGCCAGTTAAAAGTATCTCTCAAACACCATTTTATGGAGGTGAAAACTTGAGGCAATTTCCCGAGTAGGACAATTTGTTTTTAAAATAATATTCACCCTACAGTTTTTACCTGGTACAGCTGGCTTCCATGGTGTTCCCTTTAGTCCTTTCAAGAGAACAGCAAATCTTTTGTAATAATACTCCACTTATTTCTATAAGCCTTTTGTTTTGTTTTGTTTTGTTTTGTTTACTTAGAAGAAAAACGTATCAGTGCTTAGCAAAAACAAAGTAAGGTTTGGAACTGGATTCTTTTGGTTTGAAGCAAATCCTAACAGTTGTTTGATGTCAAGCCCCTCATTCTGTATCTGTGCCCCATGAAGTGTGACCTCCACCAACATCACCAGGGGGCGCCCACATCAGAGCTTCCAGAAGGTGTCTGGGCAGGAACTACTATGGCTGCCAGTTGAGAATTGGGTGATTGCTCTTCCTGGGCAGGGAGCAGTGAGGTCATGCCTGTCTGCAGCTTCTGCTGCCTCATCTATTTAGGGGTGTCTGTCATGGAGTGTCTGGGAGGACTAGAAGTGGATGATCTACTCAAGGAGATTCTGGTTGACGTCCTTCCTCTCCCCCAACCTCCCCTGCCTTAGACAGTCCTCCCTGCTGCCACCAGATGCCGGAGGGATTCTCTGAAAATCCTAAATCAAATGGCTTCATCCTACTGAGAATGCTCCCCCAGCTTTCCTCACACTTGGAATTTCCCAGAAACCTCAGAATGGCACATTCCCTCATGGGAACCTTACCCCCTGCACCACAGGCCACCTCTAGACTCTGTCTGAGGACTCTGATGAGAACCTTCTTCAGAAAACACGTCCTCTCCCACCACAGAAAGAAGAGGTTAGAGCCCCTGCTCACAGAGCCACAAAGCCCCATGTCTCTCTCTGTCCTCCACAGAGGAGCAAAGTATGTTTTGTAAGCATGTGTCTATTGTTGTTCTCCTGGTCTGAAAGGAGGTCCAGCAGGGCAGGAAACTCTGTCCATGGCTGTCTCCTCAGGCCCAGCTGAGTTCATCATCTTTGCATGAGCAGTTCATCCCTTCAGTTTGGCTAAAGGAAGGGTGAGAGGCTGATGTGGAAAGTCACACTGGGCTGAAAGCAGAGCACATGACACTTGACCTCACCTCAATGACATCAAGAAATCTGCATGTAAGTGGGCCTGTGCAGTTCAAACCTATATTGTTCAAGGGTCATGGATCTAAATTATGCATGGGTCTTCAACTAAACCCCATGTTGTCCAGAGATCACCTGTATATGCTAAGCAAATACAGTGGTTGGTTCTGTGAGCTGGCTGTACACACATCCAGGACCCCTGGTTGCTAAGGGTTGCGGGATGAAGGCACTCTTAGCTGCCCTTGCTGAGTTTTTAAGAAGTTCTGTGAACATGTTTTATAAAATGTAAACACATTAGCATCTGTACGGTCATTAGGAACCTCTGCAGTGAGTAAGGGACTGTGGGGACAAGAAAGGAAAGGTATCACTACAGAAGGAAGAGAAGAAAAATGTATGTAATCTTCTACCCATTCCCCTAAGAGCTGTCCTCCCCAACTAAAAACTCTTTTTTTAAGGCCAATTGAGATGTTGTTGTTAAGTGCTGTTGAGTCTGTTTCGACTCACAGCAACCCTGTCTTGGGTGTCCAAAGAGTGACTGCTGGGTTTGAACCACCAACCTTGTGGCTAGCAGTCCAGTGCTGATCTTACAGTGCCACACCAGACTCCCGATTGAGATGTGGTGTTCATAAAATCAATGTTGTATGGTCTTCTGTGGAAATGACTCATTTATTTAGTAAACATCCCCCAGGCATCTCCCTTGCTTTAAGACAGAGGACAGAGACCATCCCTGCCCTCCAGGAGCTCTGATTAATGAGACAGACAGACAGACAGACAGACAGACAGACAGGGAAGTCTGTGGCTGTTGTATGCCAGGCACTGTGACACAAGTCCATGTCTGGACAGTGAGTGGTACACAAAAGGGAGCAGCATGCTCACTGGAAGAATCCAGGAGAAAGTGAGCTCAGGCCAGGCTTGAGAGAGGCGTAGGGGCTTGCTAGGTGGACAAGAGGACTGGAGGAAGTCCGCAGGAATGCTGACTGGTTTGATAACACTGTGGGTGAAAGCTCTTCCCCAAGGTCCAGGCTCCAAAGACCATGGCCAAGCTTGTTGACCCCAGGTGGCCCTGTGAATTCAAGTAGATGTGGACCTCACCCCACCCCAACAAACCAGGTAAATCTCTCCTGCAGCCTCCAGCCACCAGCCTGAAATCCTCTTTCATCCTGACATTTTCCCAGACAAGGCAGTGAAGAATGGGTTCCCAGTGTGGGTGTCCAGGAGTGGGTAATGAGGCAGGGGGTGGGGGGCGGGGGAGGGAGTGGGAAGCAGCTCAGCTATGGAGTTTGAAAAGAGGACTTGTCTGGATATTGCCCAGGCTTGGATTGGGAATGATGAGCCCTGGTGGCACAATGGCTAAGCGCTTGGCTATGAACTGAAAGGTCAACAGTTTGAACTCACCAGGAGTTCTGCAGGAGAAAGAAGACAGAAAAAGACTTCTGTAATGAAGATGGCCTTGGAAACCCTCTAAGGCAGTTCTACTATCTTCTACTGGGTTACTATGAGTCTGAACCAATCCAACAGTAGTGGGTTTGAGTTTTTGGCTTGAAAATATGAGAAGAGGGTGTCAGGAAGCAGGCCATGAGCGCGTAATGAGAAGATTGCAGAGTTCAGAAGATACCCAGATGTGGATAATTAAGATGTGGCCGGGGCTGAGAGAGCACCCAGATATAGGTAATGAGGCACTGGGCTGAGTCAGAAGGTCTCACAGTTGTGGACAGTCTGGAGATGAGTGACTTCCAGAGGCAGCCCAGATCTTGGAAGTAAGGAGGTGGGAGAGTCCAGAACAACCAGCTATGTGCAATGAGCAGATTGGAGGGGTAAGAAGGCACCCCGAGGCCCAGGGTCCTTCCTAGAAGGGATGCCAGCAGTCAGAGTTAACAAATGGAATTAGGATAATGGAATGTTTCCATGAACTTTTGGAAGCCCCTTCCTATATTTTCTGTGGATGTCTTGGGTATCTAAATGTTAGAGCCCAAAAGTACAACCAGAATACTCCTCAGGAGCAAGGATGATACTTCATCTCATGTACTTTGGGCACATCATCAGGAGGGACCCGTCTCTGGAGAAGGGACCAGTCTCTGCTTGGTAACATAGAGGGCCAGCAGAAAAGAGGCAGACCCTTGGGTGCTGGACTGACACAGTGGCTGCAATAATGGGCTCAGACAGACTGAACGTGAGGCTGGCGCAGGACCGGGCAGTGTCTTTGTTCTGTTGTGTACAGGGTCGCTATGAGCCAGAACAAATCCCATGGCACCTAACAACAGCAATGAAGAAGTAGGGACTGTACAGGATGAAAGAGGGAGAGAAGAGTCGGGTGTCAGAACTGGAACCTAGGAGTGAAGGCATAGTAAGGAACCCTCTATGTAATGAGCACCTATTGTGTGCTTGTGTGCTTCTCAGCCTGTCACATGCAGCCAGCACATCATCTCTGTGGCTCCTCAGAGGACAATCACAGGTGTTCCATAAACTGGACCAAGTAAACGAGACCGGTGGAGGTTCTGGTGCCCCCTCTTTGCATGCTGAAATTAGAACCCAGACACTCAGAGAGCTCAAGGCTTGCTTGATGCCCTATTCTGAGGGGCACTCTGACGAGGCCCAGAGGCCAACCTGTGTCCATGTACAGAGCAGTGGGAGGATGAGGAGCCAGGAGCAGTGAGGACCATGCCCGTATGGACGCCTGGGGATCCAGGACTAGAAAACAGGACCAAGAGATGGCACACGTCTGAGCTTCCGGAGACAGTGCTGGCTGCACGAGTGGCCGTCTGCATCCTTTTTGTTCAAGAAAAATAAACCCACTTTGCTAAATTACATGCCTCTCTCTGTATTACAGGGTTACACTTCCTCTCCATCTGCTCTGCAGGCATCCATTGTCCCAGCCCCTGGCTGAGCCGCATCAGTTATCTGGACTAACTTTGTGTGCCTTTCTGGTCCTGGCAATTGTTTACAGAGTGAAGTACATGGGAGGCTGCCTGCCCTGGACTAGCCCAGGTCCTAGGCTATCAGGACAGGAAAGGAGTGGGGGGTCAAACCTGGTTTTCAAGGGCTGGGGCAGGGCACCACACAGTCTCCCAGAGGGCCAGAACATCATCCATTTGACAAGATACAGGGTGGAGATTGAGACTACCCCTGCCACTCACTCCATAGTGGAAAAATGCAGGCCACCTCAGTCCCGCCCCCTGCCTGGTAATGCAGGTTCACAGATGTTTCCCAAAGTTAACATGACCCCTGTGTGTAATGAGACCTAGTGCCTGGTCCCTTCCTCTGCTCAGCAAAGTTAGTGACCACCCTGTCAATAATCAAGGTGCCTTGGAAAATGATCTGCACGTGGACAGGGAGGGGAGACCCCCTCCAAACAGCTCCTCGGCTAATGCAATGAAAGGTTGGGGGCCACAGTGCACTCTGAGCCCTCCCTGTCTCTGCTCTCAAGTGAGACACTGCCTATCCAGTCCTCTGGGGTTGGGGTTGGGATTGGTGAGTAGTAGGGGGGATGATTCCTATCAGCTGGACTCAGCTCTCTCCTCCTTCAGTCTGTCTGCATATCATACAAGTTTCACTACAATTTGTACTTTGTGACCCATTATTGTTGTTGTTAAGTGTCGTCGAGTCAGTTCCAACCCACAGCGACCATGTATAGAGTTTCCAAGGAGTGGCTGGTGAGCGTGAATCGCCGATCTTGCGGTTCAAAGGGACTTTGCAGTCCAGCGCATTAACCCACAGTGCCATCCCAGGACTCATTGTCCAGGCTTAAACACACTTATTTTCTCTCTCTCTCACATTTTTTACATCATTTTTTAGTCCTAGGCTGGAGAGGGGTCAAGGGATCTTAGTTGGTCTTGTTAGTATATAAAGAGAGTTTACAAACTTAACTGCATATAGAATAATTGGTAGTTATACAATTACATTCCTTATACATAGGGAAAGAAAAAGCAAAAAAAAAAAAAAAAAAAAGATAAAGAACGTGACCCTTTTATGCCAGTTTTTTAGTTTGGATTGAATTTTGATGGCTTATTTAGAAGCCCCCTGGGAATGAGTGTTTTAGTGGGAATACTGACACCATCTCAAATATGGTGACAGGAAAAAGCACTGTTCTGAAGCTGACCAGAGAGATAGGTGACTGATGACATGGTCCAGTTTGAATACACAGACTCTCGGAAAAGCTGTTGAGACTGATCTTACCAGAACAACTGATATCTTTGTGATTTATCAGATTTTTTATAATTACCAGTAGAACAGCAACACCAAAAAATATTGAGAATGCCTCTGCCTATAATTTCTACATCCCTGTTACAAATTTGCGGCTGTTACGGTTTTACTTTAAGGATCATGACTGAATCAAGGCGTACCCATTTGAAGTCTTGCTGTAAATCATTCTTGACCTTTTAAAGGTCCTTATTGTGGTTTTGATCTGTATTCCTTTATAACCAATAGTGCTGAGCCTCTTTTCAAAGGGTTTAAACACACTTGTATTTTTCTTGTACTTTGCCTTTGTTGTTGTTGTTAGTTGCCTTCAAGTTGGCTTCAACTCGTGATGACCCCAAGTACAGAAGAACAAAATATTGCCCGATTCTCACCATCTTCGCTCCAGTGGCATGCTGGAGTCCTTTGTTAGGGTCACTCTGTATTTTGAGTGTCTTCCATCCCAGGGGGGCTCATCTTCCAATACTATATACTGTATACTGGACAAGGTTCTGTTACGATCCAGGGTTTTTGTTGATGAATTTGAGGATGTAGATCACCAGGCCTTTCTTCCTGCTCTTAGTCTAGAAGTGAAGTTCTTAGTCTTAGTCTGAACCCTGCCCACCACGAGTGACTCTGTGGGTATTTGATACCAATAGTGTAACTTCCAGCATCACAGTGACATGTAAACCGCAGAATGTCAGTTGGACAGACAGATTGTGGAACTTTGTCTTCACATGATGCTGTATTTTATGCGATCAACTTTTGCGGGGCCTCATTTATCTTGTAGTACTGTTTTTGTTTTTGTCTTATTTACTATATTCAACTTTCTGTTTATTTATATGACAACTTTTAAGTTCTTTATTTGTGGGTATGTTTTATGATGTGCAAAATATGTTAGTAATCAGACCCACCCACACACTCAGTGTTTTAGACTTCTGTTTAGACCACTTTCATGAAAAGCAGCAGCGGTTTATCCTTTTCCTTTATAAATGTGGAAGCTGACACCAAATAAGGAAGGGGTCTTGCCTACGGTCAGGACCCGGCATAGGCTCTGGGACCTGGTTAGATTCTGAAGAGGAAGCTCAGTGTCCTCATTTGACTGTCTCTCTCCTTCTAACCTCGGTGCCATTGGCCTTCTAGAATTTTCTCTTGACTTACCCTCTTGGTGACTCAAGGAGGACCAAATAACTATTGTTCCTGTAAGTGACACCTTCTGGAGACCCAAGGGCTTAACTGGAAGGAACTACAACCCCTCCTCTGACTTTGGAGCCTCTAAGTGCTAAAAACAATTAACAAGCTTACCACTACCTGAGGTTTCAGTTATGTTGGAGGTTTCAGTCCACTCAGAAGCACCTCAGAAGAAAAGCCTGGTGATCTCCTCTCAGTAAATCAGCCATTGAAAACCCTGTGGAGCACAGTTCTATTCCGACACACACGGGGTCACCATGAGTTGGTAGGCCCACTCATCTGTGGACCTCTTCTATTGATGGGTCCAGAATCTGACTGGTCTGTGGAATCACCTGAGTACATTTTAAAATGATCTCAGGCCTTCAGTAAGCCGGACCCCCTGAACGCTCACCACAGCCCCGAGGATTGTGAGGCATTGGGTGCTCAGAGAGGTTCCTATAGCTGGGAGGTGGCTAAGCCAGTATATGAGTCCAGATCTGAATTATTTCTACAGATTATGGTAGGCTGGCACACAGATTGAGGAAGGGGTGTCACTTATAGTAAGGATTTAGGTAAGTAAATAAATTAATAAATAAATGCTCAAAAAGAATCAGCAACAAAAATAGGCTACAAGACACGTATTGGAGCTTACTGGTCTGATAGAACTGGTGGAACCCTCCAGACCAGGCCCATCAGACCTAGAAATGAACTCACTCCCATGGCTCAAGTTGCAGCCAAACAATTGTTAAGTGCCACCCAGGTGGTTCCAATTCGTAATGATCCTATGTAGGGTTTCCAAGGAATGGCTGGTGTGTTTCAACTACCAACCTTGAGGTTCAAGCCAACCTTGTAGTCCAATGCTTATCCTACAGAGCTAAGTTAGGACTCCAAAGAATAGACAGGTCAATAATGTGAACAGTAACCCCAGGAAGGTAACAGGCAACCACATGAGCTCCAAAGGGCAGTTTGCCCAGGAAGAAAGCTCACAAGGCAGAATGAGTAAGGAAGAAGGATGAAGGGAAAGGGAGGCACAGGAAGGGGGGGGGGGGGGGGAGTTGCAATCAATGTCATGAAGCAAAAGGTATATGAATTATTGAATGGAAAATGGATTTGTAAAGTTTCACTCAAGCAACAATAACCAATAATAATAGCACAAGGGTAGCTTGACACATTAAAAAATAATGAATTAATTAATTGGAACTGCACATTAATATACATGCCCCTGTAAAAGCCTTGAAAAATAAAAATAAAAAGAGACATATTGGAGGTCTGGCCCGGTGTCAGCTCTAAGGTATCCCAGAAGGCCAAATGTCTGTGTAGGGTCAGCATTAGGAGGAGTCTGGAGACAGAAATCTCTTTCCTGTCTCACTGGGGAAGAGCCTCCTGGTCTGGGTAGGAACGTCAACTGTAAGACTGGGACGCTGAGGTCCTACTGCTCTTGCTTTCTTGACCTGGTCACAGCCAGGGAGCTGGCCAGAGGAAGGCCTGGGGGACACTTCAGAGAGTAAGCAGGCGACTTGGATGAGGCTGGAGGATGTGGATAAACCTCAGACTAGGGAGGGAAAGGATTTCTTGGGAAATCACTGGAATGGAAGGCTAGCAGAGGTGTCTGCTTCCAAACGTGGACCATTTGGAGCATTTCCCAGGCCTGCTGCCCTCTAAATCTCCCAGCCCCCCAAGCCCAGATTTCCACACTCCCAGTCCAGCCCCCTCCCCAACAGAAGTGCCTTTCTTGTCCACTGATCCAAGAGATGCTGAACAGGTCGACCTTGGAATTGACCTTCAGATTTGAGGCAGCAGGATGGGGTCATGCAGGGAGGGTGGAGTCGTGGGAAAGTAGAGGCCCCCTGAACCCAAGGGTGGGCACCATCTCCCATGCCACAGGCAGGGTGAGCCCCCCTCCTTTCCACTTAAAGGCGCCTTCTTTCTAGGGTACAAAGAAGAGAATGAGCAGGGATTCCAGGCCTGGTGAGACATTCTTATATTGTGTCAGGTCGTAGTGTGGGGTTTGCGGTAGGCCATGGGCCTCCCAGCATGGGGCTTCCCAAGACTGAAAGCACTTTGTCAGGGAGAGGGGAGGGCTTGCTGGGACTTTCTCAGGAAACAGTTAAGCAGACTGTCTCTGCCCACAGAGCAGGCCTCTCAGAGAACCTGGGCCTGGCCAGGGTTAGGGTCCTGAAAGGTAAAATTCCCCTGTGGATCCTGAGGACCCCACAGAAGAGATCTGAGCCTTCTCAGCCACACCTTGCTCTGGACGTCCGTAGAGGGAGGTGACGGTTGTTGCTATGTGCCATTGAGCTGACTCCACTTCACAGCAACCCTGTAGAGGGCTCCTAAAAGCGGCTAGGGGGTTTAAACTGCTGACCTTGTGGTTACCAGTCCAATGCTTATCCCACAGAGCCACACCAGGGCTGTTGCTATTGTTATTAAGTGCTGTTGAGTGGGTTCTGATCCATAATAACCCTGTAGGGATTTCCGAGAAGAAGCTGGTGAGCTTGAACTGCCAACTTGTGGTTTAAACCAGCTATGCAGTCCCGTGCATTAACACACAACACCACACCAGGACTCTACACCAGCGCTACTGGAGTGATGCTCGTTGCTCAGTTCTGACTCATAGGAACCCACTGTAGGATTTCTGAGGGCTGGCTGATGGGTTTGAACTGACAATTTTGTGGTTAGCAATCCAGGGCTTATTCTACAGTTCCACACCAGAACTGCCCACCCCCCAAAAAAAAAAATCCCAAACCAAACCGACTGCCATCTAGTTGATTCCAGCTCACAGTAACCCCGAAATTCCATGCATTCTGTTCAGGACCAGTGATGTGATTTAAACAGTTTGCACTTGGTTACAGGCACATGAGTCCTGTACTGCTAACCACAAGGTTGGTGGTTCAAGGCCACGAGTTACTCCTTGAAAACCCTACACAGGGTTGCTGTGATTTGGAATTGGCTCAATGGCACTTAACAATAACAACAACAATAACAGACTACCTTAGGTGTACTAGAGTGGTGCTATAGGAAAAGCACTGGACTGCTAATTGTGCAAAGTCGGAGGTTCAAAGTCACCAGCCACTCCGCGGAAACCTTGTCCAGGGTCACTATGAGTTGGAACCCATTCAAAGGCAGTCAACAATAACACCAGCTCACCTCATTTTATTGCTTTATGCAGATAGTCGCATTTTACAACTTGCAGGGCTGTGGCAGCCTGGCATCCAGTAAGTCTATTGGCACCATCCTCCCAGAAGTCTGTGCTCCTTCCTGTCTCTGTGCCCCACGTGGGTCATCCTCACATTACTTCTAACTGTCTCATAACAGGGCTGCACACTTCAGTGATGACGGCAGAGCACCGACATAACTTTTTGATGTGTTGGGAAATCAAATGCTTTGTGTAATCACCTTACTACAATCTTTGCAATATCACAATGATCTGGAACCAAATCCACACCATCTCTGAGGTCTGACTGTGCTAACCTAAAGGCTGGTGGTTCAAACCCAACCAGCAGGACGGTGGAAGAAAGACCTGGTTATCTGCTTATACAGAGATGGCAGTCAAGAAAGTCCTGTGGAGCAGAACCAACTCTAACACCATGGGTTTGCTTGCTTATTAAGTTTTTTAATGTTATTTGCGGAAACCAGTGAGAAAATGAAAATGCAGGGCCCTTGTTCAAAAAGCAAGATAAAAGCACTCTGAAAGGGACTGAAATATAAAACTTTTTCTTTCCCGCCATGGTCTCTCTCTCATAAGCATTTGGATTCGAATTGCTGTTTAATGACTCTGTAGGATAAGCACTGGACTGCTAACTATAAGATTGGCAGTTCCGACCCTCCAGTCACTCTTCTGAAACCCTATACAGGATTTTGCTGTGAGTAGGAATCGACTCTGCAGCACTGAACAACGGCAACTACAAGTAAAAACTAAAGGAGCCCAGATGGAGCTATAGGCTAAGCATCGGGCTGTTAACCGCAAGGTCAGCTGTTCAAACCCACCAGCTGCTCTGGGAGAAAGAGAGGACTGTGTGCTCCCATAAGGATTTACAGTCTTAGAAACATGAAGGAATAATTTGTCTGTCCTATGGGGTCGGTAGCGTAATGGTTACGAATTGGGCTGCGAACCATAAGGTCAGCAGTTCAAAACTACCAGCTGCTCCGTGGGAGAAAGATGAGGCTTTCTACTCCCATAAGGATTTACACCCTTGGAAACCCTGTACAGGGTCGCTATGGGTCGGAACCGACTCGAAGGCACTTAACAACAACAACAACATGGGGTCGGTACACGTTGGCATCTACTCGAAGACAAAGAGTAAGAGGTGAAGAAGAATTACAGTTTAATCGCTCGCAGGGACTTAACTGTCCATCTTTATATCATAAAATGCCATTCTTAAATGCAAATATAATGAAATGCATGTAACTCATATGTGGAATCGCCAAAATTACACAATTCATGTTTCACAGTTTGTGCATGTATGTGTATTTTTATTTTACCAGACTGTAGAAATGTCACATAAAACTAGCTCAACTGTTGCATTTTCTATAAAAAAGTATTTTTTCATGGTGATAAAATATACAAAACTTAAAACTTACCATCTTGATCCTTTTTAAATATACAATTCAACGCTTATAAGTGCACGCACCACGTTAGCTCAAGTGCTTTTAATGCCTTCCTTGATAGGCATGCATTTTACAACTCTGTACTAGTTTATTAAAATAGTAATAGTAATAATCCCACTGCCATCAGGTCGGCTCCGACTCATATCCAGTCTATCGCTGTTGTGACCTGCTGTTGAGTCCCACTCATAGAGACCCTGCATTGCTGTTGTTGTTGTGTGCCGTGGAGTCAGTTCTGACTCGTAGAGGCCCTGCATTGCTGTTGTTGTTGTGTGCCGTGGAGTCAGTTCTGACTCGTAGAGACCCTGCATTGCTGTTGTTGTTGTGTGCTGTGGAGTCAGTTCTGACTCGTAGAGACCCTGCATAGGGTTTCTGAGGCTGGAAAGCTTTACGGGAGCAGAAAGCCTCATCTTTCTCTGGCAGAACAGCTGGTAGTTTCGAACTGCTGACCGTGAGATTAACAGCCTGATTTGTAACCCCTATGCAACCAGAGCTTCTTGTGACCCTGTATAGGGTTTTCAAAATGCGATGGTGGGATTGAACCATTGACCTTGTGGTTAGCAGTCCAGTGCTTATCCTACAACAACACACCAGGACTCCAGGTCTCCTCTAATTCTTATTCTACAGAGCCACACCAAGGTGCCTATGTTGTTGTTAATTGGCATCAAGTCAGTTTCAACTCATAGAGACCCTGTATAGGATTTCTGAGAAGTGGTTGGTGGGTTTGTAGTTCTGAGTTTGTCGTTAGCAGTCTGGGGCTTATCCTACAACACCACACCAGGACCCTAGGACTTCTCTAGGACAGAGTAAAACAATCCCACAGGGTTTCTGAGTCTGTGAATCTTTACAGGAGCGGAAAGCCTCATCTTTCTCCTTCAGAGCGGCTGCTGGGTTTGAACTGCTGATCTTGTAGTAAGCAGTCCAGTGCTTATCCCACAGTGCCACCAGGGATCCTCTTCTGCCTCAGCAGGAGGCCACAGAACAGAGTAGAGTTGCTCTGTCAGGTTTCCAAGGTGGTAAGTCTTTACAGAAACAGATTGTCTCTTCTTTCCCCCAAGGAGCAGCTGGTAACAGCTAACCAACCATGCTACCAGGGTTCACATCAGAACGGACTCATCGTCAGTAGGCGTAGTGCCTTGGACTTGCTGAAACGTAAGGAAAGGCTGGAAGCAAAGGGACCAAGAGCTGCTCTGTCTCTCCCTCCTCCCACGTCATCATCCACTGCCCATGTGTCTGGCTGATGCTTAGCAGTGACCCTAACAAGAAAGGATAACAGTGGGCTTCTTCAGTTCCACATACTTCTCTGAAAGCCGTCGTCTTCTGGTTCCAGACAAGTTCTGGTTCCGGAGGATAGCATGGCCCCCCGGAGTGTCAGCACCCACATGCACTCAGTGGGTGCAACAGGCCTGCCTTGAGTTTGCTCTAAGTCTCATGAACCCCACAGGTGGTGGGCCTTCCAGAATCCTGTGTTTCTGGGGCATTGGAAAGGAGTGTGCAAATTGTGCACGTGCCTGCTCCACGGCCTCACTAGACTTTCACAATGTCAGTTCAAAGATAAAATTGTTAAAGAATTTCCAGACAAAGTTTGCTAAGTCAGTTCTGACCCATAATAACCCTGTATAGGATTTCCGAGGAGTGACTGGTGATCTTGAACTGTCAACGTTGCAGTTCAAACCAACTTTGCAGTCCAGCTCATTAACCTTCAGCATCACACCAGACAAAAGTTGTTGTTGTTGTTGTTAGGTGCCATTGAGTTAGTACCAACTCATAACGACATGATGCACAACAGAACGTAATGCTGCCCAATCCTGGGCCAATCTCACTATTGTTAGCAGAGCATTAATTCAGGTGGTCTGAGGTCCTGGTTGCACCGTGGTTAAGCACTGAGCTGCTAACAAAAAGGCTGATTGTTGGAACCCACCAGTCTGCTTCAGTAAGAGTTACCATTGATGTTAACAGATACCCTTGAGTCAGTTCTGAGTGACAACAAATGAAACATTGCCCTGTCCTGCCACAGTCTCACAGCCAGTCCTATGTCTGAACTCAGTGTTGAAGGCACTGTGTCAACCCATCTCATTGAGGGTCTTCTTTTTCATGGACCCTCCATTTTACCAAGCATTGTGTCCTTCTCTGGGGTCCAGTGTTATAAAGATCACAGCCTTGGAAGCCCTATGGGGCAGTTGTACTCAGTTGTACAGGGCCACTGTGAGTCAGAATTGGCTTGACAGTGGTGAGTTTAGTCTGTGTTTTTGTTTTTTTGAGATCTGTGTGATGACCCAGGCCTCATCCTCATGGAGGTGGCCTGCCTGATGTCCCCAGTGACCTCTTTGGAGGCACGGCCGAGTTCTTTGGAGCTCAGAGAACCCTGACATATGTCCATCTGCTAGATGATCTTGGGCAAGTGGTTTGAATATTCAGCCTCATCTTCCTTCTCTGTCATGGGCATGTGATCCAACTATGTAGAAGCATGATCATACTAGCTCAGGCAGGTGGCTGGGCCACTCTGAACCCTCAGTTTTCTCATCTGGAAAATGAAATTTATACTGGAAACCATTCATGGTCATTATGACTAATAATATGTGTAAAGACTTGGTATAAACTATAGCTCTTATTTTAACAATTCTAACAAGAACTGCAATCCTGCCTTCAGCTCTGCATTCTGGAAGGGCAGAGCTGTGGGTCCAATATCTGACGGAAGTGAATCAGCAAGCTGGCAGAATGGGAGGGGACCCCAGCTCACAGAATCCCAGTCAGACAGTCTGAACCCCAGGCCTGGCTTCCAGTCCTCGGTGGGAGTTAGGTGCTCAGCAGAAAACTGAGGTAGAAAGTACAATTCTCAGCAAATGCAGGCTGTGTGCCTTGGCCTTAGGACTGTGGAGAGCCTGAGACTTCCCCATCCCCACAGAACAGCCAGCTTCTAGCCCCTCTGCTGGTGGGACTATGAGATGCCAGTGGATGTTTTATGAAACAGGAGGAGATGAAAAAGGTCAAGGGAAGACTAAGGAGGAGACAGAGAAGAATGAAGAGGAGGGAAGAGCTCACGGGCGGAGCCATTGAAGATCCGAGCTCAAGTCACATTAGATGGCTGCCTCTCTCTGAGCCTCAAATTCTTTCTGTGGGAGGTGAGAGGCGAGTTGCCCACCCCTCCTTCTGGGTAGGGAACTATTATGGAAAAGTACTGGACTGACCTTGATCCCCTAGAGAGAGCCTCAGCAATCCACGAGATCTTCAGGAAACCAAGGAGCACTGGTGACACAATGGGTTAAGCATTTTACTGCTAACCGAAAGGTCGGTGGTTCAAACCCACCGGTCACTTGGCATAACGACTTTCAGTCTTAGAAATGCTGTCTTATAAGATATCTATGGGTCAACTCCACTGCCGTGGGCTTGAGTTTTGTCAGGAAATTGGACTCCAGCTCGGAAAAAGAAAACATTGTCTCATAACCATGAACTCAGATCAGATAGGACTAGGCAAAAATATCCTGGATTTGGAGTCTGGTAAATCTGGATCTAAATCCTAGCGTCTTCATTTTCTTATCTGCCTACAGAGGTGCAAAAACAATCACCTCACTGCCATTGGGGGGATTCGGACTGACGGAGACCCTGCACAGGCTCCCAAGGCTGCAGATATTCACGGGAGCACAAAGCCCCATCTTTCTCTGTTGGATCTACTTGTGGATTTGAACTGCCAGCCTTATGATTGTCAGTCCAATGCATATCCTATAATGCCACCAGAACTCCTTTGACAAAGACACTTTACTCCAAATTCTAACCTCAGATCCTTTCTATCTGTAAAGTGTAGCTTACAGTCCTTTCATTTATGTATTGCACCCTGTGCTCATCTATCATCATTACATACTTAGTACAGAGTTGTGGCTCCTCAGCAGACATGGATACCATACTGCAAGCGTGGCTTGTGAGGCTTAGCATTGTCCAATGTCAAGCATTTGGTACATGGCAGGCACTAGTAAAAGCTATTATTCATTAGGGATGTAACAAGCTTCTCAGAGCACATTAGGTGAGCGCTGAGAAAAGATGGAGACAATTCAAGCATCAGGCAAGGACTACTTCTGCTTAAGCCCCCACCCCACCCCACCCCCCACCCCGGACGGCTCTGTCTCTGGGTCACCCAGGGTTGCAGGTCCATCTGGGAAATTGTCCAACTTTCACGTTGTTTTCTTTCCAATTGCTATCAACCAGTAACCAGTGCGAGCTCTGCCTGTGGACCCTCACAGCAAGCTAAGCCAAAACAGAAGACCAGAAGAGGAAGAGGATCAACAGGCAGACAATGCCTTCACGAAGTAGTGCAATGTGGACAAGTCCAGCAGGGGGCGCTCTTCCCGCAGCTTCTGTTGAGAAACACCAGTGATTCCTGAGGGGAGTGGGCCCTCTGGTGGGCTTCAGGAGGAATGGCCTCAGCTCACAGCTATGGTCCCTTTCAGGGTCAGCACCTTTCAGGGTCCCAACCTAGGTGGATCTGAACTGTAATCTGCAAACTCCCTTGTCCTAACACAGAGCACATGCATTGGTACCGAGAGTGGGGAAGGTGCACTCAACCTGAGTTCATTGTAGAATGGGGTAGTTTGTGTCAATCGGCTACATGACGGGGCTTCAAAAATTCACGGACAAGTTCCATTATCTTCTCATTCCAACTTTCCACAAGCCTTTTGAAGCCCCTCATATTTTGAAGATGCCAATATCCCACCCCACTCCATCTCAGGTCCACCATCTCTGCTCCTGGGTCTCCTCCGCTCTGTGTTGCTCTGGACTCTGACGTGCATGATAGGCACATAAGGGTCCCAGGGAAGCAGATGAGAGAGTGGCCCACAACTGCTCCACGAGCCTCCTGAAGGCAGACACACAAGCACTGAGCATTCCCACTGACCTGGCTTTCTGAGCATTCCCACTGACCTGGCTTTCTGAGCATTCCCACTGACCTGGCTTTCACAGCAAGCATCTCTCTGTGTGTCTGCTCACATCCCCTCCTTCAGGGACTATTTATGTTCTAGAGACAGCAGTCCCCATAGCCATTGCCACCTGCCACACCATTATCCCAACTGTAGTCCATTGTCCATGGGTGTACCCTTGGGTTGAACTTGGTGGTCATGTTAGATACTGCGTCTACACGTGAGGAAGGAGAGTGGTGGTTATATTTCAGAGTAATATGTCTCTTCTTCAAGATAAATGAGAAAAGATTGAAGTTGTCAAGGATTTCATTGAACTTGGGTCTACAATGAACAACCATGGAAGTAAAATTCAAATTCTAACTCACTGACATGGAGTAGATCCCAACTCATAGTGACTACGAATAGGGCTTCTCAGACTGTAAATCTTTACTAGAGCACGAAGTTTCATCTTTTTCCCACAGAGTACTGGTCGGTGGAAGTGTGATGGCTAAATGTTATGTGCTAACCTGGCTTGGCTACAATTCTTGATGATTTGGCAGAGGCTGAACTGTTGTATCTTCCATAATGTAGTGTATTAGAATCACTTTCCATGGTGTGATCTGTTATGGGTTG
>NW_006408519.1:48228193-48239000 GCF_000296735.1 Chrysochloris asiatica
GAAGGCACCTGACAACAACAACAACAACAAATATGTGTCAGTTTTCCTAATCCAGGATTCTCGGTACTATGCAGCCACCCTCCACTGTGTGATCTGATGTAATTATCCCGTTGTTGATTGTTGTTCCTAAGTGATATTGAGTCCAGTTTCAGAGGAGCAACTGATGAGTTTGAACTGCCCTTGTGATTCAGACCAAGCTTGAGGTCCAGTGATTATCCTATAGTATCACACCAGGACTCCTATATGTTGTATATTTTAACTTCTATGAAGCTCATTAGGCAGGATTGGAGGTAGTTTTCCTAACAAGGCCAGGCACAGTCTAGAGGATTAGGTTGAATCTGGAACTAATCACTTTTTAGAGATAAAACATAGGAACCTTTTGTTGTTGTTAAGTGCCCTCCAATGGGTTTTGACGTATACCCACCCTGTGCATGGTTTTTGAGGGGCGGCTGGTGAGTCTGAACCTGGAAGTTCAAACTGACCTTGCAGTCCAGCACATTAACCCACAGTGCCTCTTACCAAAAAAAAAAAAGAGTTGGGAGCAGACCTTGTCCTTTGGATCTGGGGTCCATACTCTGAGAAATTCATAGACCTTAGGGAAGATTGATGACACGGACCTTACCCAAAAGCCAGCAGAGAGAGAAAGCCTTTACCTGGAGCTGGTGCCCTGAACTCGAACTTCTAGTCTCCTCAACTATGAGAGAATAAATTTCTGCCCATCAAAGCCATCCACTTGTGGTAATCCTGTGTTAGTTAGCAGCAATAGAGAACTGAGACAAGTCTGATGTGATTCCCTTCAGGGTATGGCCCCTACCTCCTGTATATACATAAAAGTTCTACCAAAGCTTGTGCTCTCTCAACTCTGCACTCTTATCATCTGACCTACGTTCCTGGAACCCAGGCCTGCAGTTGTCTCTAGCCTGTTGCCTGACCTGAAGATTTTGAATTGACCCTTTTCCACAATCCAGTGAGCCAGGAGAGGTCTCCAGCCTGACACCTAACCTATGGATTTGGGATTTGATGAGTTATGCATGAGCCATTCCTTGAAGTAAATTCTGTCCTGTCTATATATCTGTCTATCTATCTGTCTATCTATCTATTTATCTATCCACCTATCTGTATATTTTCCTCCTCTAGAGAATGCAAACTAAGGCAGAAGGATCTGTAGAGATTCACAATGACAATCACTCATACTAACTCAGAGCTGACACTGTAGAGCAGACAGTAGAAAGTCATTTTAGGGACAGAAGCCTGGGTAGAGTGCACTGCACAGGTCTTGGAGGTGGAGGGTGTGGAGGGTGGGAGGTGGAGGGATGTGGCTCTCCACATCCAGAAAATAAGACAACAGAGTTGAGGGAAACCCCTGAAGGAACCAAGCCATTCCTACACGTACTTCCTAGGGTGCCCTCTGAAGGCTGAGGTTGAGAATGTCTGAGGTAGAAAATAATATAGACAGGACTGAAGAAAGAAGGTAACTCCCCAGAGAGACCTCAAAAACTGATGTCTGAGCTTACCAGAAGTAGGAAGAACTAGAATGACAAAGAGAGAGAGAGAGAGAGACCACAGTCAAAAAGCTAGCAGACAGGCTACGATGTGGTACAGGATCTCTGGAGGTTTTTAGGTGTTTAGCTCCCAAACCCTGTTGAAGGAAAAGTTTCCTCTCTTTAAAAGAAAAGAGAAAAAAAAAAAAAAATAGTTGAAACCACTTACATGTGCAAAGGGTTAAGTGTTCAACTTCTAGGCAAGAGGTTGGTGGCTCCTTGGGAAACAACCCTGCTGATTTGCTTCTAAAGAGTCCCAGCCTTGACAACTCCTTGGAACAAGGTTCTCTGTACACATGCCATGAGTCCTGGTCCACTCATGGTCACTAACAATAGCAATGAACTAGACCTAAGTGGTAGTACAACAACCCCCAGTATGAATACAACTTAGATGGACTCAGGGAGGCCTGGTGTTTCAGTGGGTTAAGCCTCGGGCAGCCAACCCAGTGGTTGGTGGTTTGCACCCCTCAGCAGCTCCAATGTGATGGTTTGCTTCTGTAAAGATTTAGTCTCAGAAATCCTCTGACACAATTTGACTATGTCTTATAGGACAGCTTTGCATTGGAATCAACTTACTGGCAGTGGATTTGATTTGGTTTGTTAGATGAAGTCAGCATCTCCTCCACCCATACATGCAGCCTGTTGGGAGGAGTATTCCATTACCTGTAGATGAACGTTCGCCAGTCTGGCACTACCACTCTTTCTACACTCAGCTTGGTTTTCTGTGAGGAAAAGGGAGAGGAATGGGAAAGAGATTTGCTCACATTTTCAGAGGTGGAAGAATCCATGAAACAGCTCTGGGCCTGGACTCCTACTGGTATCCCATGGGTCCTGGAGACTGGGATGCTGGGAGGCAGTGGTTTGGGACTGGTATCACAGCAAGTGAAAGAAATGCTGGCACATGGAGGCTGTCATTTGCATTCCAGAATAAGCTCATGAATAATGGAAAACCACTCGTCACCTAGCAACTCTATGACTCAAACTTCCCGAGGAATGAATAACTTGCTCCATGGAAGAATAGCGGATACTGCAGAGTTACGTGAATCGAGCACTTCCTCTTCACCCGGGGTTTCATTAGCCCCATCTCATGAAAAGGCAGACAATTCTAAAGATATAAAGGGCTTAGTATGAACCTGTTGTCATACAAAGAGAAAATGTAAGCTCACAATTAGGATATTTCTTTGACTTCTTTAGTCATTAACCCAGTTAAGTGGATATATTCAGGACTTTTCTTTCTCTCCTTTGCATCAACTCAAGTCCCTGTATGGTTAATTAAGAAACAATGGCATCATCTCTGCTGAGTTGGAACAGTCCCTTTTCAACAATCCATCATACTAATTAGCAAGGGAACAAGAGCTTTGTCTATTTTTAATTTGTCTCTTCTAAAGCTAGCAGAATTGAGAGATGAGCCAAGCAAAAGAAAAACACACACACAGTTTTGTTTGGAAATGATGCTTTATGAATTTGAATATAAGTGTGCTCAGATATGGGTCCCTTAAATTATTATTGCTACAAATAAACAAATAATAATTGAACAGCATCTGTGTTAAAATTAGTAAGAAGAAAAACTATAATGATGCTAACAAATGCTCTAGTTGCCATCAAGTCAATTCCAGCTCACAGACTCCACTGGGTCTTTGGAAGCGGACGGCCACACCTGTCTCCCAGGGAGCGCTGAGCTTTTGGCTAGTAGTCCTCAATGACACAGTCAATGTATTTCACTGCTAATCAAACGATTGAAGGTTCAGGTCCACTGAGAGACTTCTGTGAAGAAAGTCCTGGAGCTGTACTTCCAAAAACTCAGTCACTGAAAATGCTATGGAGCACAGTTCTATTCAGACATGCATGGGGCCACTATGAGTAGAATAGTTGTTATGAGCTGGGTTGCTAATTTCAAGGTCAGCAGTTCGAAACTATCAGCTGTTCCATGGGAGAGAGATGAATGAGGCTTTCTATTCATGTAAAGATTTACATTCTCTGAAACCCTGTACAGGGTTGCTCTAAGTCAAAACCAACTCCACCTAACCACCACCACCACCACCGTGAGTTGGGGTAGATCCAGCAGCTACTCTTTATTTAATTATGTGCTGTGTCTGTCTTGTGTTCTTTTGTTACATGTCTTCGTATTATTTCCTTTTAACTTCTTCATGTCCTTGTTATTGTTGTTAAGTGCCATCAAGTCAGTTCTGACTCATAGCAATGCAGCATAGGGTCTCCAAGGAATGGCTGGTGGGTTTGAATCTCCAACCTTGCAGTTAGCAGTCCAGTGCTTATCCTACAACACCACACCAAAACTTCTCATGTCCTTGTATTAAAATACATGTTTCATAAAGAGCAAGTAGTTAAATTTGCTTCCGATGCTCAGTCTGACCCATTTTATTTTTATGTGAAATGTTTAGTTTATTTTCATTTAATGTCATTGCAGATATGGTTGGCTATATCAGCATTAAAAGCTACCATATTGCTATGTCTCATCCATGTGCCCCATCTGTTCTGTCTTCCTTTATTCTGACTCTTATTCCTCATTTTATTATTTTTTGTAGTCAACTTTATTGAAGTACAATCTACACTCCAGGAACAACCAACATTTAAATTATACAATTTGGTGAGTTCTGACAGTTTCATAAACTCACAAAAACATGCACCATAACCAAAGCATAGAACATTTAAATCATCTCAAAAAGTTCCCTGTGCTCCCGGTGGTCTATTCTTCCATTCATCCCTAGTTCCAGGCAACCACTGGCCGGCTTTTCTGGTACTATAGATTCAGTTGCATTTTGTAGAATTATATATAAATGGAGCCATTCAGGTTCATGTATAACGTAATTTAAATAGAGGCCATTGTGCTGGCTTTTGTGTGGATACAAGGTGCATTCTTTTGCGTAATCCTTTACTCTTTGACCATAAAGCCTCTTCCATGTTTTTGTTTCCATCAGCAGTTTGTAACCTTTTGTTGCTGAGTTAGGAGCCCCAATGGCACAGTGGGTAAAGCCCTCAGGTGCAAACCCCAAGGTCAGTGGTTCTAACCAACCAGCTGCACCCCTGGAGAAAGATCTGGCAGTCTACTTTTATAAAGACCACAGCCTTGAAACACTGTGGAGTCATTCTATTGTGTCCTCTCCGGTGTCTAGGAGTCAGAGTCTATCTGAAGACATCAGTTTTTGTTGTGGTTTGTTTGGGTCTTGCTAAGTGTTAGTCTATTCTATGGAAACTGCACATTGTGTTTATTCAAGTGGGCTGGTTTGTGTTTTTGTTTATTACAAAAGCAGGTGCTATACATATCCATGCACAATCTTCCTGTGGACATATATTATCATTCCTCACAGGTAGATACCTGTCACTCTGGCTGGGTCCAAACTCGTTGTTTCAGCAAAGTGTGAACTTCAGAATCCCACTTACCCTTCAGCCTGTCAGCAGCAGCTCACTGCTGGGTCCCATCAAGTCCTTCTCAGCCCTGGCAGTACATGAACAATGCAAGACCTAAGGGAGTTGCCCTGCAAACCTTGAGGGTTCCAAACCCTGCTGCCTTAGCAACTCCTGGTTCTGAATCCAATCCATAACTCTGTCCCATGAGATTGCCACTTTTGATGCAAACTTCATGTTCCTGAACCCAAGGCCAGAAAAACTCTCCAGGCAAGGATCTGTGTTGTTAATGTCAAATATTTGAAAATGGTTGTTTTTACCTGAGTTTAGCATCATTAACATGGAAGAGTAAGTCTGATACCAGTGAATCCATCATGGCCTGATGCAGTATTTGGCCTCAGCTCCCTGACAGCAATGGTTAGTGTGTCACCCAGCCTTGCAGGTTGGGGAAAAAGAGATTTCCAGCTGTCAATGCAATATTGTTGCTACTGTTAAGTGCCGTCAAGTCAAGTCAGTTCCGACTCACAGAGACCCTGTATGAAGTTTCAGGGGAATGACTTTCAGTGCTGATCTGACAGTGCAGGACTCCCCATCAACTGTGATACCTGGAGCATAATAAATATTCAGTGATAAGACTTCACTTGAACGTCTCTTCCTCACCCCCCTTAGTGAAATGAAGGGGGAAATGTGTGTGTGTGTGTGTGTGTGTGTGTGTGTGGTGTTGTTGTGCTTGTTAGTTGCCATCATGTTGACTCTAACTCACGATGACGTCATATACAACAAAACAGATGTTGGCCAGTCTTGTGCCATCTTCATGGTCTATTGTTGTGGCTTCTATGTCCATCTCATGCTGTGCCCATCCTTCTCATGGAAGGTTTTGTTGATCTTCTACTTTACCAAACATGGTGTCCTTTCTAGCACTTGGTCTTTCCTGATGATATGCCCAAAGTAAGCGAAGTGATCCTCACTCCTGAGAATCATTCAAGTTTTATTCCTTCTAAGACTATTTTATTTCAGTTAGGTATTGGGCTGCTAACCACAAGGCCACTGATTCAAACCTACCAGCTGCTCCCTGGGAGAGAGATGAAGCAGTCTGCTCCTCTAAAGACCTACTGTCCTGGAAACTCTACATAGGATGGTTGTGAGTCAAAATCAACTTTATGGCAGTGGGTTGGAGAAGTGGGAGCCCATGGTATATGTTCAGTATTTTTTGCCAACACCACAGTGCAAGTGCATCAATTCTTTCTATGTCTTCCTTTTTCATTCATTGTCCATCTTTCCCATACGTAAGAGTTGATTGAAAAGACATGCTTGGGTCCGGTGCTCCTTATTCATCAAAGTGATATCTTTGTTGCTTAGAACTTTGAAGAGTCTTATATAATCCCATTTATTAGGCAAACTATGAAAGCTGTGTAAGGAGCTTAGAAAATGCATCATGAAGGATATGAGGTTTGATTCAAGTTTTTGAAGATTTAGGAAGATTTCAACCAGGAGAAAGATTATATACAAAGCATAATTGATTATTAACACCCTACATGCAACTATTGTCTCCTTTAAGCATTCCTCTGTGGAGTTTCTGTGAAATATTATATAAATAATTCAGTAACGACTAGTGGGATGAAACAACCACAGTCTAAGCTTCCATTAGACACTGAGGGAGACTACTTAAAAGAACAAAAATTACAAAATAGGCAGTAATTTACAAAATGGACCACAATTTGTCAAAGTATTTGAAAGAGTTCTCTAAACGTCTGAAATAACTAATAATTTCACAAGTTTTCCAAAGGATTTTCTTCTTAGTCCACTTACAATAAATACTACTTATAGTGCCATACACATATACAAGCTGCCTTTTCACCCACTCATTAATTCATGAATGCAACATTTATTAAGTGACTATTGCATAGTTGAGCAATGGATAAGAAAGACCATAGAAGACTTGATGCATCTGAATTACAGTGTTGGAGGAGAATATTACAAATACCATGTACTGCCAGAAGAACAAACCGATCTATGTTGGAAGAAGTACATCCAGAGTGCTCCTTAGAGGCCGGGATGGCCAGACTTCATCTCTCATACTTTGGACATGTTATCAGGAGGGACAGTCCCTGGAGAAGTATATCATGCTTGGTAAAGTGGAGGGTCAGTGAGAAAGAGGAAGACCCCAATGAAATGGACTGGCACAGTGGCAGCAGCAATGGGCTCAAGTGTAACAATAATTGTGAGGATGGACAGAGCTTCATTCTGCTGTGAGTTGAAACCAATTTGATGAGACTTAATAACAAATTGCATTCTATTGCTTTGATCGAAAATCAACATTCATGGAAGCAGCAGTCAAGAAATCAAACAACGTATTGCACTAGGCAAATCTACTGCACAAGACTTCTTTTTAAGTGTTCAAGAGCAAAGATGTCAGTTTGAGAACTACGATGCACCTGACCCAAAACATGGTACTTTCAATAGCCTCACATGCATGTGACCGTTCGACAATGAATAAGGAAGAATGGAAAAGAATCAATGCATTTGAACTATAGTGTTGGAGAAGAATATTTAAAGTATCATGAAGGATTGGCAAAAAAGAGGAAGACAAAAAATGAGAAAAAAGTATTGAAGTTGTCAAAGACTTCATTTTAATTACCACTAATGGAAGCAGCGGTCAAAAAATCAAACAATGTATTACATTAGGCAAATCTGCTGCACAGACCTATTTAAAATAATCAAGGGCAAAGACATCAGTTTGTGGACTAAGGTGCATCTGACACAAGCCATGGCATTTTCAGTCATCTCATACATATATTCAAAGTTTGACAATGAATAGGGAAGATTGTAGAAGAATTGATGCAATTGAGTTGTGGTGTTGGAGAAAAATATTGAAGGTACCATGGACTGCCAGAAAAGAAACAAATCTGTGTTGAAGAAATACAGCCAGAACGCTACTTAGAATTAAGGATGGCAAAACTTCACCTCATGTACTTTGTACAAATTATCAGGAGCCACCAGTCCCCGGAGAAGGATATCTTGCTTGGTAAACTGAAGGTTAGCAAAAATGATGAAGACCCCCCCAATGAGATGGATTGGCACAGTGGCAGCAGCAATGGGTTCAAGAGTGGCAACAACTGTGAGGATGGTGCAGAACCGGGCAGTGTTTCATTCTGTTGTGCATAGCGTCACTGAGTTGGAACCAATTAGAGGGCACCTAACAAAAACAACTTAGTCACAGAAAATCTTATATGACTAGCAGTGGAACATTGTCAGGTAGCACCAGAATATTCACTATTGAAATATGATGAAAAGCACCAGAATATTGTCAGATATAGTGCCAGAAGATGAGCCCCTCAGATTGGAAGGCAATGAAAATACAATCAGGAAAGAGCTGTCTCCTCAAAATAGAGTTGACCATGATGATATAAATGGAGCAAAGCTTTCATTTGCTGATAGGGCACAACTCAAAATGAAGAGAAACCACTGTAAACATCCATTAACAATTGGAAAATGGGATGTGCAAAGCATGAATCTAGGAAAATTTAGAAATTGTCAAAAATGAAATGGGATGTATAAAAATTGATATCCTAGGCATTAATGAGCTGAAATTGACTGGTATTGGCCATTTTGAATCTGACAATCATGTGGGTTACTATCTTGGAAATGACAAATTGAACAGGAATGGCATCAATTTATCATCAAAAAGAACATAGCAAGATCTATCTTGAAGTACAATGCTGTCTGTGATAGGATAATATCAATATGCTACAAGGAGACCAGTAAATATCACTATTGTTTAAATTTACACACCAATCACTAAAGCCACTGATGATGAAATTGCAGAATTCTATCAACTTCTTCAGTCTGCAACTGATTAAACATGAAATCAAGATGTATTGATAATTACTGGTGATTGTATTTCAAAGATTAGAAACCAAGAGGAAGGATCAGTAGTTGGAAAATATGGCTTTGGTGATAGAAAAATACTGGAGAGTGCATGATTAAATTTTGCAAGACCAGTGACTAGTCTCTGCAAATACATTTTTAAACAGCATAAAGCATGACTATACACATGGATCTCACCAAAGGAAATACACAGAAATAAAATTGCCTACATCTGTGAAAGGAGATGGTGGAAAAGCTCCACATCATCAGCCAAGACAAGACCAGGGACAGATTGTGGAACAGACCATCAATTGCTCATACGCAAATTCAGTCTGAGGCTGAAGAAAATTAAAACAAGTCCACGAGAGTGAAAATATGAACCTGATCATATCCAACTGGAATTTAGAGATCATCTCAAGAACAAATTTGATGCATTGGACACTAAAGACCAAAGACCAGAAGAGTTGTGGGATGACATTAAGAACACATACAGGAGGAAAGCAGAACATCATTTGGAAGACAAGAAAGAAGGAAAAGGCCAAATTGGATGTCAGAAGAGACTCTGAAACTTGCTCTCCAGCATAGAGAAGTAAAGCAAATGGAAGAAATGAGGAGGTAAAAGAGCTGAATAGAAAATTTCAAAAAGCAGCTCTAGAACACAAAGCCAAATATTGTAACAAGAGGGAAGAATCTGTTTAGCATTTCTCAAGCAGAAGGACGTGAAGCTAAAATTCAAGCCTTGACTTGTAATATTGAAGCCTTCTATGAGCAAAATATTGAATGATGCAGAAAGCATTGAAAGAAGATGGAAGGAATACACAGAGACACTGTACCAAAAATGAACAGTCAATATTCAACCATTTTTAGAGGTAGCATATGCTCCAGAACCAATGATAATGAAGGAGTAAGTCCAAGGTGCACTGAAGGCATTGACAAAAAACAAGGAAACAGGAATTGATGAAATACAAATTGAAATCTTTCAACAAACTGATGCAGCACTGGAAACACTAACTCATCTATGCCAAGAGATTTGGAAGACAACTACTTGGTCAACTGACTGAAAGAGATCCATATTTGTGCCCATACTAAAGAGAGTTGACCCAATAGAATGTGGAAATCATGGGACAACATCACTGATATTGCATAGAAGTAAAATTTTGCTTAAGATAATCCAAAATGGTAGCAAACGTACATTGACAGAGAACTGCCAGTAGTTCAAGACCAATTCAGAAGAGGACGTGGAATGGGGGATATCACAGCTGATTTTAATGGATCTTGGCTGAAAGCAGAGAATACCAGAAATATGTTTACCTGTGTTTTATTGACTACACAAAGGCTTTTGATTGTGTGGATCATTACAAGTTATGGACAACAGTGTAGAGAATGAGCATTCTGAAACACTTAATTGTGCTCATGAGGAATCTGTACATAGATTAAGAAGCAGTTGTTCAAACAGAACAAGGGAACACTGAGTGGTTTAAAATAACAAAGGTTTGCACCAGAGTTGTATTCTTTCACCATAGTTATTCAATCTGTATGCTGAACACATAATACAAAAAGCAGGATTATATGAAGAAAAACATGGCATCAGGATTAGAGGAAAATTAATGACATGTACTATGATGATGATACAACCTTGCTTACTGAAAACAAAGATTTAAAATACTTGCTGATGAATATAAAAAAAAAAAATCACAGCCTTCAGTATGGGTTGTACCTCAACATAAAGAAGTCCAACGTCTTCACAACTGGACCAATAAACAATATCCACATAAATGTCAAAGTTGTCAAAGACTTCATTTTGCTTGAATCAACCATCAACACTCATGGAAGCAGCAGCCAAGAAATCAAACAACGTATTGCATTAGGCAAATCTGCTGCACAACGCCTCTTTAAAGCGTTCAAGAACAAAGATGTCAGTTTGACTGTGCGTCACCACAGTCTTGGTACTTTCAAAAACCTCATCTAAATGTGAAGGTTCTACATTGAATAAGTAATACTAGAGAATAGTTGGTGCATTTGAGTTATGCTGTTGG
>NW_006408519.1:48239100-48245287 GCF_000296735.1 Chrysochloris asiatica
TCAAAGACTTCATTTTGCTTGAATCAACCATCAACACTCATGGGAGCAGCAGCCAAGAAATCAAACAACGTATTGCATTAGGCAAATCTGCTGCACAACGCCTCTTTAAAGCGTTTAAGAACAAAGATGTCAGTTTGACTTTCAAAAACCTCATCTAAATGTGAAGGTTCTACATTGAATAAGTAATACTAGAGAATAATTGGTGCATTTGAGTTATGCTGTTGGAGGGGAAATAGTAAAAGCACCATGGACTGCCAGAAGAACAAACCAATCTGTGCTAGAAGAATTATAGCCATAATGCTCCTTGGAAACCAGGATGAGCAAACTTTGTCTCTCATACTTTGGACATACTGTCAGGAGGCACTTGTCCCTAGAGAAGCATGTCATGTTTGATAAAGAAAAATAGGAAGACCCCACCACCACCACCACCAACAACAAGATGAATCGGTGTGATAGCAGCAGCATTGGTGTTGAATGTAGCAACCATCATAAGGTTGGCACAGGACTGGATAGTGTTTCATTCTGTTGTGCACAGGGTCACTATAGGTCGGTGTTGACTCTATGACACCTAACAACAACAACAAAAACCACAGTAAACAGTTAGAACTTTCTCCTCTCTACTGCTTCTGAAGGGTCAGGACTTTGGGCTTCTTTATATTTCAATCCTAAGTGCCTACTATAGATAGAGTCTGCTACATAGGAGAAGCTCTATGTTCGGGGATACTTGAATAACTGACAAACAAGAAAATTGAACAAATAGGGTCAGCATGTAAATTAACAATTACTTTCAAAGAGATGATTGAATACAACAACATTGTTGGGAGACCTGTGTGTAGTCTCTCTGTACTGATAAGTGAAGATATTCAAGTTATGCAACCTGTAAAAAAAAAAAAAAAAAAAGACAGAATATTGTAGGTAGAAAAATCTCATTCTTCTAAAACATTAAGTGAATATATCTTTAATGAATAATTTCATGTATGCACATATGTATAGTATCTATTTTAGCATAAACTTACCTTGTATATAACTGTGTCTATATTTAACTGCATTTTAAGTTATGAATTAGCTCTGAAACCTATGCTTAATACCCACCAGTGACTTTCCTCTGTACTTAATACAGTGTTAAAACTGACTTGCCAAGGCTCTGCAAGACTTGGAAACTGCCAACCTCTCTGGCCCACCTCATTCTACCCTGCCTCTCTCTGTCCTCTAGTCCCTAGCTAGCCTGTCTGCTGCTTGAATACACTCAGCTTGTTTTTCTTCTTTTTTTCAGGGTCCAAAGATTGAATAAGAAGACCTAATGGAACAGTGGGTTAAGCATTAGACTACTAACCACAACACACCTGTGTTGGAAGAAGTACAACCAAAATGCTCCTTGGAAACCAGGATGGCCAGACTTCATCTCTCATACTTTAGGCATATTATCAGGAGGGACCAGTCCCTGGAGAAAGATATTATATTTGGTTAAATGGAGAATCAGAGAAAAAAAAAGGAAGAACCTCAATGATATGGAATGGTGCAGTGGTGGCAGCAGAGATGGGCTCAGGCATAGCAACGATTGTGAGGTTGGTGTGGGCCTGGGCAGTGTTTCATTCTATTGTGCATAGGGTTGCTATGAGTTGGTACCGGCTCAATGGCACCTAACAAAAACAACAGCACTAATCACGAGTTCACTGGTTCAAAACCGCCAGCCACTCCATAAGAGAAAGATGAGGCTGTCTGCTCCCATAAAATGTGACAGGCTCAGAAATCCAACTTCTCTGTCCTATAGGCTGATGTGAGTCAGAGGCGAGTCAGTGGGCTTTTAAAACTTTGGATAAGAACCGTGGTGGCACAGTGGTTAAACAGTCAGCTACTACACACTAGGACTGGAGATTCTAACACACTAGCCTTTACACATGTGTGCTGTTGTTGTTATGTGCCATGGAGTCGGTTCCGACTCATAGCGTCACTGTACAGGGTTTCCGAGGCCGTAAATCTTTAAGGGAGCAGAAAGCCTCATCTTTCTCCCGCAGAACAGCTGGTAGTTTGGAACTGCTGACCGTGAGATTAACAGCCCAATTTGTAACCACTACGCTATCAAAGTGTATAGGTGTTGAAAATTCCAACACATATTTTTAAGGATACAGTGAAATCCAGAACAAAGCTTTTGTATTTTTTACAGGTTCACTCTAATGTCCTACTTTAAAACATATATGATTATTCTGCATCCTTTAGTTCTCAAATCAAATGTTCATTCCTGGGAGAAATATGTTGTAATCACCCTCTCTAGAGACACCTACCCAGTTACTCTGTCGTGTCTATGTGTGGGATACTACTGTCTAATCATCTCTGTCATATTGCTATTGTTAGGTGCCATTGAGTCAATTCTAACTCAGAACACAATAGAATGAAAGACTGCCCAGTCCTGTGCCATCCTCAAAATTATTAAGCTTGAGCCCAAGGATGCTACCACTGTGCCAGTTCATCTCATTGGGGGGCCTCCCCCTTTCCAAGGAACCTCCAACTCAACAAACAAGAAAACCTTCTTGAGGGACTAGTTCCTCCTGATAATATGTCTGAAATATGACAGACCAAGTCTCACCATCTTGGCTTCCAGTGAGCATTCTGGTTGTACTTCTTCCAATACTGATTTGTTTGTTCTTCTAGCAGTTCATGGTATTTTTAATATTCTTCTCCAACACCATACATAGAATACATTAATTCTTTTACAGTCTTCCTTCTTTACTGCCCAACTTTCACTTGTATAGGATGTTATAGGATCAGGTGCACTTTAGTCTTCAAATTGACATCTTTGCTCTTCAATACTTTAAAAAGGTCTTGTATGGGGCAGATTTGCCCAATGCAATACATCATGTGATTTCTTGACATCTGCTTCCATGCATGATGATGGTTGATCCAAGAAAAATGAAATCTTTGACAATTTCAATCTTTTCTCCATTTATCTTGATGCTATTTTTTGGTCATATTGTGAGGATTTTGCTTTCTTTGCTTAATCATCTCTGTCATGTCTACATGTGGGTTACTACTGTGTAGTAATCTCGGTGGTATCTGTGTGGGTACTATTGTGTAGTAATCTCTGTGGTGTCTGCGTGGGATACTATTCTTGAATCATCTGTTTACTTTTGGTTTCTCGATATCACTGAAATGTAAGGTCCATGAGAGAAGAGATGTGTCTGATTTGTTTATATCTAGACTCCATTATTTAAGAAGCACTGGTAGCTTTACGAATCAAGCTGCAAACTGCAAGGTCAGCAGTTCAAAACTACCAGCTGTTCCATGGGAGAAAGATGAGGCTTTCTGCTCCTGTAAATATTTACAGCCTTGGAATCCCTGCACAGGGTTGCTAGGAGTTGGAATCGACTCCACAGCACATCATCACCAGACTCCATTATTTAGTGGAGTATTTTAGTACAGAGTGGGAAATCATTGATTTTTTTTTATTATTATTATTAAAACAAGTAAAAACTCAGAAATAAAGTAGGCATGTAAAAATTGTTAGAAAGGCATATCAAGTCTTTACAGTAGTCATCTCAGGGAATGGGTTAACAGCACCATCAAAATGCAGGGTTTCAATTATTTTTTTTATAATACTCAAAGGAATACTGGCGGTGCCAAAGGTTAAGTGTTGGGCTGGTAGCCAAAAGTTCGAACCCATCAACTGCTTCAGGGATAAAGATGAGCTAATCTGTTTACATAAAGTCCTGGTGTGAAACTGTAGGATAGACACTGGACTTCTAGCCACAAGTCCAGGGATTCAAACCTACCAGTTGCTCCTCAGAAAACCTATACAACAGGGTTCTTATGAGTCAGAACCAACTTGGTGGCATATAACAGCAGCAACAACTGTCTATTTCTGAAAAGATTCTCAACCTTGCAATCCCACTGGGGTATTGCTCCTTTGTTCTATAGGCAATGGTTTGTTTTATTTTTTTAAAGGTTGGGGGTTTAGTCAGCATTTTATGTGACCACATTTGGGTTCTGTGAGAATAAATAAGGCTATTTTGTTTAATCTTTCTTTTAAAATAATAAGCGACTGTTTTTTTTTTTGTTTGTTTGTTTGTTGATTTGTTTCTTTGGAATTATGATGTAGCCATAGTCTGACAAACCTTTGAGCCTAAGTAGATAAGTTCCTCAGGTGATGTAATGAAAGTTGTGTCCTTGGTGTCCTCAAATGCTTTAGCAGACACAACTAAAGGGTAAAAACACAATCATAAGACTGGGAGGAGTCTGCCCATTGAAGTAAACCAATGTTCCTAGTTTACCAATGAGGCAACCGGAGTTCTGTGAGGCAGGGACTTTTGAAAATGGAAATATGACTGTCTGGTAAGGTGATGCTTGGACTTGGTAAGTTACTAGTGACCTCAAGCTAGTCCTCTGGCCCTCTGGGTGTCTGTTTCTTACATGCAGAAATATGGGGCGGGGTTAATCTTGCTAACCTCTAAGGTTCTGTTTAGCTCCACCAATTCATGTTGCTCTTGGTGAGTCAAAAAGGCAAATTCATACTATCCATTTTCTAAATGTATAACCAAGATTAATCTTGTGAGCTCTTGGTTATAGTCAGGGCTCCACTCTTGAGCATTTAAGGGAAGGAAAGAAAGGAATGTGAGGGTTTATTCATGCTGAACACATCTAGTTAGGATGGAGGTGGTGATGTGCCATGGAGTCGGTTCCAACTCATAGCAACCCTGTACAGGGTTTCCGAGGCTGTAAATCTTTATGGGAGCAGAACGCCTCATCTTTCTCCCGCAGAACTGTTGGTAGTTTCGAACTGCTGACCTTACGGTTTGCAGCCTGATTCGTAACCACTAGGCTACCAGAGGTCCTTTGGATATACTTGTAGAAAGTCCAAGAGACCATCCCCAATACCCACTGTCATCGAGATGATTGTGACTCATAGTGACGCTGTGGGACTCTGTGAGTAGAATGGCACCATAGGGTTCCCAAGGCTGTCATCTTTATGAGCTTTCTGGTTAGCAGCTGAATGCTTTAACCACTGCACCACTAAGGCTCCTTAGACCATCCCACCACCCTAAACATGAAAAATTATGTTAGCCACATAATCATTGTTTTTAAATACCAGAAATCTGGGGATGCAAAGAAACCAGAAAGAAAGAAAAGGCAGACAAGAGTGGGCTTTTCCTAGGAGAAAAGATCCCCATAGCTAGAGTCTGACAGAAGGAAGAGTCTAAGCCACAAGGAGTGAGGAGAAGCCAGAACATATGCTAATGAGTTGCAATGGCTCTGCTTGAGGTCATTTGCTGGATTAGAACTTCCAGATGGAGCCATAACAAAGCTGGTTGAAAACCTGACAATTTTTCCCCCCATGGCGCTTCACCAAGTGCACATGGTAGCATGCTGAAGGTCAGGGCCAGGTCAGAGCATCCACTGTGGATGAGTCTTCCCTGAGTTTAAATGCTCATGGTGGATGGAGATAGAAAATGAAAGGTGGAAGAGACCCCACAGTGGTCTGCCCAGTATGCAAGACAGCAGTCCCCAAATTTGAAGGCAGGGCTCTAGATGTGAGCACATACAACACTAATAAGAAGGAAGAAAGAAGGAGAGAGAAAACAGAACAACCAAGGCTATAATTTTCAGGGAAGCAGACTACCACAGCTTTCTCCCTTGGAATGGGCTAGTGGATTGGAACCCTGACCTTTAGGTTAGCAGTCGAGTGCTTTAACCACTGCACTATTAGGGCTCCTTATAAATTGCCCATTCCCATTAAATTATTACTATGAAACATGCTTAAAATGGTTATAAATTATGATATTTAGATACTATATATTATATGGGAGTCCTGGTGTGGCACTGTAGGATAAGTACTGGATGCTAATCGAAAGATTGATGGTTCAAACCCACCAGCCACTCCTCAGAAACCTTATGAGTCAGAATCGATTTGACAGCACTTAAAAACAACATACATTATAATGTAGGTTTTAAAATAAAGGCAAATTTAAAGTAATCAATAAATGATGGGGAAGGGGATTCAGAGAAATGCTAAAAGATACAAATATTCCATCTTGTTGCTGTTAAGTGCCATTGAAAAAGTTTCTACTCATAGCAATGCTGTAAAGAGTGAGAAGTGACTGGTAGAATTGAACTGTCAACCTTGCAATTAACCATCCAGTGTCATTCTATAGTGCCACACCAGGACCCCACATGTGTTCCCAGGAGGATAGAAAAA
>NW_006408519.1:48253557-48254289 GCF_000296735.1 Chrysochloris asiatica
ATACTCATGGTGTGGTGCTGTAGGATAAGCACTGGACTGCGAATCACAATGTCAGCAGTTCAAACCCACCAAGTGCTCCTTGGAAACCCTATGGAGGGTCACTATGAGTTAGAACCAACTTGATGGCATTTACCAGCAACAACAACAAAACTCACACACGTGAACCTCGCCATATAGAAAACAGGAATCAAATTGACTACATCTCTAGAAAGAGAGGATAAAACTCAACATCATCAGTTAGAGGAGGTCAGGAGTAAACTACACAACAGTCCACGGTACAGACACACCTCAGGTGTTTGGCATAAATAAATAAAGTGACCTGGGTCCAGATCAGATTCCATTGTTTCTTTAGCCTTGTTTCTGCTTCTTACCTGCAGCTGGGCTTTATAAAACCATTAACTTCCCTAAGCTAATACCAGAGAGGGCCTAGAATGTGGATAAGATAACAATTGATTGATCCAGGAACCGTGTTGTCCACTCTCTTCCTTGTACGACTTGTTCTCATAAGGAATGCTTACACCAGACCCCATGAAAAATTTATTTTGTAAACGATTTCCTATGCCAGTTCCCAAATGTCTGGAGATTATAAAAACAAGTTATTCTGAACTTATTTATGTTCTATGAACTAAAACTTCTGGGCTTTTATGATGACTTTCTGACTGATCACATCAAACTCTGTGAATATAAGCCAATCAGAAATCGCCTGTTCCTGACATATAAATATATATATAT
>NW_006408519.1:48254959-48262692 GCF_000296735.1 Chrysochloris asiatica
GGCTGCCAGAAGAACAAGCAAATCTGTGTTGGAAGAAGTATAGCTAGAAGGTTCCTTAGAAGCTTCATCTCACATATTTTGGACATGTTATCAGAAGGGACCAAGTCTTAGAGAAGTACATCATGCTTGGTAAAGTGAAAGGGCAACAAAGAAAAATACCCTCAATGAGATAGACTGACATAGTGGCATCAGTAATAGGCTCAAATATACCAACAGTTGTGAGAATGAGTCTAAACTGACTCAACAGCACCTAACAACAACAGACGATTACATTTTCCTCTAAGAAACTATCAACTGCTTACATGCAAGTTCAAATTGAAGCTGAAGAAAATTCAAACTATACCATGAGAGTCAAAATACTACATTGAATATATACTACCTATATTTAGAGTCCATCTCAAGAACAGATTTCACACGTTGAACACTGATGACCAAAAACCAGACAATGAGTAGTGGGACACCATCCATGAAGAAAGCAAAAAGTCATTCTAAAGACAGGAAAGATAGGAAAGACCAAAGTGGGTGTGTGAAGAGACTCTGAAGCTTGCTCTTGAACATAGAGTAGCTACAGAAAATGGAAGAAATGATAAAATAGAAGAGCTGAACAAAAAATTTCAAAGGGCAGATGGAGAAGACAAAGTAAAGTATTATAATGAGCTGTGCAAAGATCTGGAGTTAGGAAATCAAAAGGGAAGCACATGCCCGGCATTTTTCAAGCTAAAAGAACTGAAGAAAAAGTCAAGCCTTGAGTTGAAATAGGGAGTCCTGGTGTGGTTGAAATAGGGAGTCCAGGTTAATGCGTAGGACTGCAAAGTTGATTTGAACCACCCGCAGAGTTGGCTGCTCAAGTTCACCAGTCGCTCCTTGCAAAGCCTATACAAGGTCGCTATGTTCTGGAACGGACTCAACAGCACTTAGCAACAACAACAGTGAGCAATGGGAGTCCTGGTGTAGCACTGTAGGATAGGTACTGGACCATTAACCACAAGGTTGATGGTTCAAACCCACCAGCCACTCCTTGAAAACACTATACAGTGTTGTTATGAGTTGGAACCAACTTGATGGCACTTAACAACAACAACAAATTGGTAAAGCATTGGATAATGAAGAAAACATCAAAAGAAGATGGAAAGAGTACACAGAATCACTGTGTAAAAATAACTGGTTGATATTCAACCATTTCAGAAGGTAACATGATCAAGAACCAGTGGTACTGAAGGAAGAAGTTTCTGGTGTAATGAAGGGATTGGTGAGGAACAAGACTCCAAGAATTGACAGAATGCCAATTCTGATGTTTTGCAAATGGATGCAATCCTAACTTTTTGATACCAAGAAATCTGGAAAACAGCTACCTGGCCAATCAACTGAAAGATATCCTTGTTCGTGCTCTTTCCAAAGAAAGGTGACCCCCAAAATTGTGAAAATCATCGGACAATACTATTCATATCACAAACGAGTAAATATTTGTTGAAGATAATTTTTAAATGGCTGCAGAGAACTTACAGAAATTTAAGCCAGATTCAGAAGAGGATGTGGAGTGAAGGATATTATTGCTACTCTCCAATGCATCTTGGTTAAAAGTGGAGAATGCAAAGGTATTAAATTGTATGGATCATAACAAATTATGTATACCATTGTGAAGAATGAAATTCCAAAACACTTAATTGCGCTAAAGCAGAAACAGTATATAGCATAAGAGGCAGTCATTCTAACAGAACAAGGGGATAATGTGCTGTTTGAAATCAGGAAAGGTGTGTATCAGATTTGTATTCTTTCACCAAAGTTATTCAGTCTATATGCTGAGCATCCTAGAAGTTGGATGACACAAAGACCAACGTGGCATTAGGATTTGATGAAGATTCGTTAACAACTTATGCTATGAAGAAGACATAACATTGCTTGCTAAAATTGAAGAGGACTTTAGCCACTTACTGGTAAAGAACAAAGCTGTACAGTGTCTGTAAAGATTACACCTCAACATAAAGAAAAGAAAATTTCTTACAACTGAACCAATAAGCAACATCATGATGATTGGAGAAAAGTTTGGAGCTGACAAGGATTTCAACTTACTTTTCTCATGGAAGCTGTTGTTGTTAAGTTGTCTTAGATTTAGCAACACTACGCACAAGAGAACAAAACACTATGCAGTCATATACCAGCCTCACAATTGTTATATATGAACCTAGTGTTGCAGTCACGGTGTCAGTCTACCTCTTGGGGGTCTTCCTATTTTTCACTGGCTCTCTACTTTTCCTATGTATGCTGTCCTTTTCCAGGGATTGGGCCCTCCTAATAACATGCCCAAAGTACAGGAGACGAAATCTTGTCATCCTCAGTTATAAAGGACATTCAGTATATACTTCTTCCAAGACATATTTGTTTGTTCTTCTGGCCATCCATGGGACTTTCAATGTTCTTATTGTTGTTAGGTGCCATTGAGGAGGTACTGACTCATAGTGATCTTATGTAGAGCAGAACAAAACACTGTCCCATCCTGCACCAATTTCACAATCATTCCTACGCGTGAGGCCATTGCTGCTGCTACTGTACCAATCCATTTCATTGGGATTCTTCCTTTTTTTTCTCTAACCCTCCACTTTACCAAACATGATATTCTTCTCCGGGGACTGATTCCTCCTGATAATGTGTCTGAAGTATGAGAGACGAAGTCTGGCCATCCTGGTTTCCAAGGGGCAATCTGGTTGTACTTCTAACACAGATTTGTTAGTTCTTTTGGCAGTACATGGTATTTTAATATTCTCCTCCAACACCACAACTCAAATTCATCAATTCTTCTATGGTCTTCCTTATTCACTGTTCAACCTTGACATTTATATGAGGTTATTGAAAATACCATAGCTTCAGTTAGGTGCACCTTTCTCCTCAAACTGATATCTTTGCTGTTCAACACTTTAAAAGACGTCTTGTGCAGCTGATCTACCTAATGCAATATGTCATTTGATTTCTTGACTGCTGCTTCAATGAGTGTTGATGGCTGATCCAAGATTGACAATTTCAATCTTTTCTCCATTTATATGGATGATGCATATAGGTCTAGTGGTGAGTATTTTTATTTTCTTTACATTGAAGTGCCACACATACTGAAGGTTGTGGCCTTTGATTTTCATCAGTAAGTATTTTAAATCCTCTTCACTGTCATCAAACAAGGTTGCATCATCTACATATTGCAAATTGTTAATGAATCTTCCTCCAACCCTGATGCCATGCTTTTCTTCATACGATCCAGCTTCTCGAGTTATTTGTTCAGCATACAGATTGAATACGTATGGGAAAGAATACAACCCTGTTGCACACCTTTCCTAATTTTAAACCATTCTGTATTCCCTTGTTTTGTTTGAACAACTGCATCTTGGTCTACATACAGATTTCTCAGGAGCACAGTTAAGTGTTCTGGAATACCCATTCTTTGCAATGTTGTCCACAACTTGTCATGATCCACACAATCAAAAGCTTTTGTGTGATCAATAAAGCACAGGCAAACATCTTTCTGGTGTTCTCTGCTTTCAGCCAAGATCCATCTGATGTTAGCAATGATACCCTCATTCCATGTACCTGTCTGAATCCAACTTGAACCTCTGGCAGTGCTCTGTCAATGTATGGTTGCAGTCATTTTTGTATTATCTTTAGCAAGATTTTGTTTGCATGGGGTATTAATGATATTGTCCCATGATTTCTGCATTTTGCAGGGTCACCTCTCTTCCAAATAGGCACCAATATGGATCTCTTCCAGTCAACTGGCCTGGTAGTTGTCTTCCAAATTTCTTGGCATAGATGAGTGAGTGCCTTCAGTGCTGCATAAGTTTGTTGGAAGATTTCAATCTGCATTCCATCAATGCCCATAGCCTTGCTCTTTTCCAATTACTTTGATGCACGTTGGACTCCTTCCTTTATTATCACTGGCTCTTGATCATATGCTACCTCTTGAAATCATTGAACATTGACCATTGCTTTGTGGAACAGTGACTCTGTATATTCCATTCTTCTTATTATTTTTTAATGCTTTCTGCATCTTTCAATATTTTGCCCAGAGAATCCTTCAATATTATAAATTGGGGCTTAAATTTTTTCTTCAATTACCTCGGCTTGAGAAATGCTGAATGTGTTCTTCCCTTTTGGTTTTTTGACTCCAGGTCTTTGCACATTTCATTATATTTGACTTTGTCTTCTCACACTGCCCTTTAAAAATTTCTTTTCAGCTCTCGTACCTCCTCATTCCTTCCACTTACATTAGCATCTCTACTCTGGAGAGAAAGTTTCAGAGTCTCTTCTGACATCCATTTTGGTCTTTTCCTTCTTTCTTATCTTCTTAATGATCTTTTGCTTTCTTCCTATATGATGTTCTTGATGTCATTAGTGCCTTATTCATCACATTTGCTCTACAGACATTCTCCACATTTAAATGGGATATGTTCAAGTTCATGTTTGGGCTTCCTGGACTTCAGTCTTGCATATGAACAATTGATGGCCTGTTCTGCTTCTGGCCTTGTTTTGACTGATTATAAGGAAGCTTTTCCACTGTCTCTTTCCATAGATGTAGTCAATTTGATTTCTGCGTATTCCATCTGTGAGGTCCATGTGTACAGTTGTCTTTTAGGTTGTTACAAAAAGGTATTTGCAATGGCGAAGACATTGGTCTTGCAAAATTATATCATACGATCACCAGTTTCTATCACCAAGGTTATATTTTCCAAATACTGATCCTTCCTTACTTTGTATTCCAATCTCCAGTAATTATCAATACATCTTGGTCAATTTATACTGAAGAAGTTAGTAGGATGCTTCAATTTTGTCATCACTGGCTTTAGTATTTGGTGGGTAAATTTGAATAATAGTGGTATTAACTGTTCTTCCTTGTGGGTGTATGGATATTATCCTATTACAGATAGTGGTGTAATTCAAGATAGATATTGACATGCTCTTTTTTATGATGAATGTGATGCCATCCCTCTTCAAATTATCATTTCCAGAATAATAAACCATGTAGTTGTCAGATTCAAAATGCATAAGTTCTTCTCTGATCTTCCTTATTTATTGACCAGCTTTCACACACAGATAAGGAGATTGAAAATACCATGCTTTAGGTCAAGTGTGCCCTCAATCATCAAAGTAACATCTTTTCTCTTTAAAAACTTGAAGAGTCTTTTGCAGCCGACTTACTAAATGTATTATGTCATATGAATTCTTAACTGCTGCCTCTATGAGCATCGATTGTGGATGTAAGTAAAACAAAATCCTTGACAACTTCAATCTTTTCTCTATTTATCATGATGTTGTTTATGGGTCCAATTGTTAGGAATTTTGTTTCCTTTATATTGAACTATAATCCACACCTAAAGCTGTGTTCTCTGGTCTTCATTAGTAAGTGTTTCAAGTCCTCTTTTATTTCAGCAAGGAAGGTTTGTATCATCTGCCTATTACATGTTGTTAATAAGTCTTTCTCCAGTCCTGATGCCACCTTTTTTTTGCTCAACTCTTTGGATTATTTGCTCAGCATACCGATTGAATAAATATGGTGAAAGAATACAAGATGTACAGTTTACTGACTTTAAACTAGTCAGCATCCCCTTGTTCTGTTCTAACAACTGCCTCTTGATCTATGTACAGGTTCCTCACGATCACAATTAAAGGTTCTGGAATTCCTATTCCTTTCAATGTTATCCATAGTTTGTAATGATCCACACAGTTGAAAGCCTTTGCATATTCAATAAAACACAAGTAAACATTTTCTGGTAGTCTCTGCTTTCAGGCAAGATAAATCTGATGCTAGCAATGATATCCCTAATTCCACTTCCTCTTCTGAATCCAACTTGAATTTCTGGCAGTTCCTTGTTGATGTACTGCTGCAACTGTCGGGGACCGGCCTCGACATAGGAACTTGGTTCACGAGGTGGGGATATCAGGCGGCTGTAAAGATATAGAAAGAATACACAGAAAGACACAAAGAGAGAGACAAAGAGACACCCCAAAACCAGAGTGGATGCGGGACTGGCATCAGGCAGATCCTGCATTGCAAACATCTCAGCCAGGAAGGCCGTAATATCCAGCATAGTAAACATCTTGGCTAAACAGGCAGTATGGTTGCAATGCTGGACTGAGCCCTCTGCATGCTGTAATGCACGCCTTGCCAGTCGTAATGTGCCTGGATTTGTTCTGTGCCTCTGTTTTATTTAGGGGAGGAACCTTACACCAGGCTGGGAGGGACTAAGAAAAGGTACAGCTGACATACGTAATTTTCCAGACATTCAGGCAACTTTACATCGTAATTCGCAGGTTCGAATCCCAGGCCCGCAACACGGTTTCTTAGGCTCAATTAATATATCTATAGCACCTGAGCTCAGTTGGGGGAAGGTGAGAAGGAAGGTCAAAAGGCTTGGGAGGAGTCCCACTGTGTTGGCTTCCTGAGCCAGGTTTGCAAGAACCTAGTTGCATGGCCTGCACCTGGGAGAGATTTAGGGAGGATGTCCTTTTGTCTATAGAACAAAGAACCAGGAAGTAGCAAGACTATTTTTAGTCAATCCTTTGGAGAAAAATTTTACCTTTTAAACCTTTATAGTCTGGGCTTTAGGAAAATATTACATTTATCAGTGGATATCAGGGCTTCATGTATGCAATTAATAATTAACCTAGCTGAACACTAAGATGAAAAACAGCTTGCTATGTCTGCTAGGTGGCTAGAGTCTGTTCCTCAGAGCCTATGGCCTGTACGGTCTGCAACAGTTGGGCCCACAGGGCCTCGAACTCCTGACCGGGTCTGCACGGTCTGCAACATGCAACCATTTTTAAATTATCTTCAGCAAAATTCTATTTGCATGTGATATTAATTATGTTTTTTGATAATTTCTGTATTCTGTAGGGCTACTTTGGGGAGGGAGTGGTCACAAATACGGATCTCATCCAGTTAGTTGATCAAGTAACTGTCTTCCAAATTTCTAAGTGTAGACTTGTAAGTTCTATAGCTTGTTCAAACATTTCAATTTGTATTCTGTCAATTCCTGGAACCTTGTTTTTTGCCAATGCCTTCAGTGAAGTTTGGGCTTTTTTCTTCAGTACCATTGGTTCTTGATTATGTTACCTCTTGAAATGGTTGAATCCCACCAAATTCTTTAGGGTACAGTAACTGTGTATTCCCTTCATCTTCTTCTTTTTTTTAATTAAAAAAAATTTTTTTATTGTGAATTATGTGATAGTTTACATGGGAGAACATAAGTTTTACATTCATCCTATTGTATACAGTTTCATTTGCATGGTTACAATCCCCTCCATGCATCATTAACCAACCAAAGGGTATACCTTACAAACCTGCCACCCGGCCATCAGCACACAGCCCCTCTCCCTCTCTGAGTCTACAGTCCCTATCCACTCCAACTCTCCACATCATCATCTCTGCCTCCATCTCTGGAATTACTGTTTTGCTGGGTAGGGTCCCACTCTCTGCTCTTCTCCCTTGATGGTCCCAGGGACCTCCGCTCCTAGACTGCAAAGTTAATCACTCCCTTCCTGGCTACAAAACGTCTACCTTTACATTTCCAACCCTCACAATCAGTCCTGATAACAATTATTTACTATTGTATCACAAGAGACCTATCTGCATTTCCTTTCATCAGCCCCGCCTAGACAGATAAGATACTACTCAGTGGAGATTCTACCATCCTCCATGCCCTCTGGATCTAGGTTCCCTCTTGAAAGTTTGTAAGCCAGTCACTTCTTGCCTT
>NW_006408519.1:48265172-48280021 GCF_000296735.1 Chrysochloris asiatica
TCTCATTGTTGTTTTGATTTGCATCTCTCTAATGGTTAGTGATCTTGAACATTTCTTCATATGTTTGTTAGCTGCCTGGATCTCCTCCTTGGTGAAGTGTCTGTTCACATCCTGTGCCCATTTTCAAATTGGATTATTTGTCTTTTTCTTGTAGAGGTGTTGTAGTTTCCTATATATTTTAGTAATAAGTCCCTTGTCTGATGTGTCATTGCAAAAGATTTTTCCCATTCTGTGGGTTCCATTTTTACTCTTCTGGTGAAGTTTCTTGATGCACATAAGTGTTTAATTTTTAGTATGTTCCACTCATCTATTTTGTCTACTTTTATTTGTGTAGTTTTCAAAATGTTTGGTAGTCTGTGTATTCCCTGAATTAGTGCCCTCCCATTTGTCCCTATTTTTTCATTGATGGCCTTCAAAATTCTGGGATTCACATTTAGGTCTCTAATCCACGTTGAATTGGTTTTTGTATAAGGTGTGAGGTGAAGGTTTTGTCTCAATGTTTTGCATATCACTTTCCAGTTCTGTCAGCACCATCTGTTGAAGAGACTATCACCTCCCTATGTGATATATTTAGGTATTTGGTCAAAAATCAGTTGACTGTATGTAGATAGTTTAATTTCTGGATTCTCGATTCTGTTCCATTGATCTATGCATCTTTCATCATACCAGTACCAAACTGTTTTTACCACTGTAGCCATGTGGGAAAATTTGAAGTCGGGGAGTGAGAGGTTTCCAACCTTATTCTTATTCTTATTCTTAAACAATGCTTTGCTTATCCTGGGTTTCTTTCCTTTCCATATAAAGTTTGTGATTGTTTTTTCCATCTCTTTGAAGAATGTCGTTGGGATTTGGATTGGGATTGCATTATATGTGTAAATTGCTTTGGGCAGTATTGACATTTTCACAATGGTAAGTCTTCCTATCCAGGAGCATGGTCCAGTCTTCCACTTTTGTAGGTCTCTTTTGGTTTTGATTTCTGATTTTCTTTACTTTTGCTGACTGTACATTCCCTCTGTTGGTCTGTTTCTAATAGTTGGAGATGCTGTGTTAATGTGTTTATTTGGTTCTTTCTTCTTTTTGGATGTGCACATTTATCACAAGAAATTATACTCTCAGCACCGCTTTCACCATGTCCCAAAGATTTTGGTATGCTGTGTTTTCATTCTCGTTTTTTTGTAGGAACTTTGTGAATTCACGTTTAATTTCTTCTTTTACCCAGTCACTTTTCAACAGGGTGTTGTTCAATTTCTATGTATTCAACTTGATTTCCTTGGTCTTCTTATTGTTGATTTCTAGTTTTATAGCCATTGTAGTCTGAAAAGATGTTTTTGTAGATGTTTTGATGTTTGTAAATTTATGGAGGCTTGCTTTGTGACCTAACACATGGTCAATTCTGGAAAATGTTCCATGAGCACTGGAGAATAATGTATTTTGTGCTGTTGTTAAGTTGAATGCTCTGTACACATCTATGAGGTCAAGTTGGTTGATTGTGCTGTTTAGTGCCTCTGTAACTTTGTCAAGTTTCTTTCTGGTTGTTATATCCCTTTGTGAAAGTCATATTAAAATCTTCCAATATAATTATAGATTTTTCTATTTCTTTCTCTACGGAGAAAAGATTGAAGTAGTTAAGGACTTCATTCTTCTTGGATCAACTATCAACATTCATGGAAGGAGCAGTCAAGAAATCAAACAACGTATTGCATTAGGTAAATCTGCTGCACAAGGCCTTTTTAAAGTGTTGAAGAGCAAAGATGTCAGCTTGAGGACTAAGGTGCACTTGACCCAATCCATGGTATTTTCAATAACCTCATCTGCATGTGAAAGCTGTACAGTAAATAAGGAAGACTGTAGAAGAATTGATGCTTTTGAGTTATGGTGTTGGAAGAGAATATTGAAAGTGCCATGGGCTGCCAAAGAACCAACACATTTGTTTTGGAAGAAGTGCAGCCAGAGTGCCCCTTGGAGACCAGTATGGCCAAACTTTATCTCTCATACTTCAGATATATTGTCAGGAGGGACCAGTCGCTGGAGAAAGATATCATGTTTGTAAGGTGAAGGGTCAGAGAAAGAGAGGAAGACCCCCAGCAAGATGGATTGGCAAAGTGGCAGCATCAATGAGTTCAAACATGGCAACAATTGTGAGGTTGGCCCAGGATCGGGCAGTGTTTCGTTCTGTTGTGCATAAGGTCGCTATGAATCGGGGCTGACTTGATGACTCCTAACAACAACAAAGGGAAGGACATTTCTTTGCAGTAAGCCACTTCCTGAGCCACAAAATGTGGGGAGATTTAGCCTTCATTCTTTTCCAGATTCACCAGGCACTTGAACACTGTCTGTGGACAGAGCTATGGTTTACTCTTACAGCAAGCTAACAGTTAAATTAGCAGATGGTCAGAATTTCAATAGATATAGAAGGCCTGAGGTTTCTATAATTTGGGGTGTGCTCAGCTGCTAGAAACAGAATATCCAATTAGCAGGGACTTAAGGAAAAGGATGTTTAATTAGCCCACCTAACAAGAAGTATGGAACAAGGAAACACCAGGCTTATTTCAGCAGCCTGTCTGTGTCAAGCACTGAATCTGCCCCTCTGACTTCCTCAAAAACCTTCTCAAGAAAGAAAGAAGGGGTCAAACAGCAAATGGGGCTTTGTTGTTCATCTGGGAATAATTCTTTGAGAAATACTGGTGTAGGCCAAGGTTAGGGACATGAAAGTGTTTTTCAAGTTTGTAGAATGTGAAGTAATTAGAGATTGGGTGTGTGCAATCGCTCCACATGACAAATCTCCTGGTCAGCTGACATGTTTAGAATTTATACTATATATGGAATCAGTTCCACCACTCATCTATTGGTTTCTCATACTGTGGTGATTTGCTTGCTGCTGTGATGCTGGAAACTATGTTACTGGTATTTCAAATACCAACAGTCTCCAATGGTGAACAATGACTTAGTGGTGCTTCCAGACTGAGGTAGACTAGAAAAGAGGACCTTGTGATCTAATTCTGAAAACAATGGCTGAGTGAAAACCTTGGGAATAGCACTTGAACATTGTTTAATAGAATGCCAGAAGATGTGCCTCTCAGATTGGAAGGCACTCAAAATCCACCTAGGAGGGTATCCTCAAATAGAGTGGACCTTAATGACTTGGGTGGAGTAAAGATTTCAGGACCTTTATTTGCTGATGTGACATGACACAAAATGAGAAGAAACTGCTTTAAATAACCATTAATAATTATAATATGAATGTATGAAGTATGATCAAGAAAAATTAGAAGTTGTCTAAATAAAATGTCCTAGGCATTAATGAGCTGAAATTGATTGGTATTGACCATTTAGAATCAATCATATTATCTTGCATGCCAGGGATGACACATTGAAGAAGAATGACATTGCATTTATCAACAAAATAACATTTTAGTACAAAAAATATCTTTAAGTACAATTGCTTCAGTGATAGGGTAATATCCATATACCAACAAGGAAGACCAGTAAATACAACTGTTCATCAAATTTATGTACCAAACACTAATGCCAAATATAAAGAAATAGATTTTTTTACCAATATCTTCAGTCTTAAATTGATCAAAGATGCAGTAAAAATGCATTCATACTAGCAACTGGAATGCAAAAGTTGGAAGAAAAGAAGAGCCAATGCTGGACAATATGGCCTCTGTGCAATGTCAGAAATCCCATGGTAGAATTTTGCAAGACCAATGACTTATTCATTGCAAACATTGTACTTTCAACAGCATAAACTATACACATGGACTTCACCAAATGGAATACACAGCAATCAAATCACCTACATCTGTAGAGACAGAATATGGAAAAAATCAATATCTTCAAATCAGGAAAAGGCCAGTAGCTGACTGTGGATCACAAGCAAGTTCAAGTTGAAGCTGAAGAAAATTAAAGCAAGTCCACAAAAGTCCAAGTATGAACTTGACTATATCCCTCTGGAATTTGGATCATCTTAAGAATACATTTGATCATTATATATTCCTGAGTGTTTTTGTGTACATTCAAAGAAAAACAGAGGGAATACTGTTGGATTGTGATGCTTGGAGGGATTTGTAATCATTGCAATGAAATTAAATAGGTTCGGATGTTTGTAAAACCGATGTTCTCCCATGTAAACTGTAACTCAATTTACAACAAAAACTTAAAAAAATTAAAAAGAATACATTTGATACAATGGACACTAATGAACAAAGACTGGATGAGATGTGGGATGACATCAAGAACATCATACGTGAAGAAACAAGAGGTCATTAAAGAGACAAGAAAGACCAAAATGAATGTCAGAAGAGACTCTGAAACTTGCTCTTTAGTGTATAATAAAGAAAAAGGAAGAAATGATGATGTAAAAGAACTGAAGATTTCCAAGGACAGGTAAGAAGACAAAATATAATATTATAAGAAATATGCCAAGACCTGGAGTTACAAAACCAAATGGAAAGAACACTCTCAGCATTTCTTAAACTGAAAAAATTGAAGAAAAAAAATCAAGATTTGAGATGCAAGATTAAACGATTCTACGGGCAAAATATTTTCTAATGACATGCCATCAAGAGAGGCCAGTCTTTGTATAAGGACATCATGCTTGACAGAGAGTCAGTGAAGAAGAGGAAGACCCTCAATGAGATTAATTGACTTAATGAACTCAAACACAGGAATGATTGTGAGGATGACTCAGGACAGTCAGTGTTTCATTCTGTTGTTCATAGGGTCACTGTGAGTTGGAATCAAATTGCTGGCATCTAACAACACTCTGTGGAGTTTCCTGGAAGCCTTTTTTCTCAAGGCTTCAAAAAGTCATGTAAATAATGAAACTTAAAGATAATGGACTCATGGAAAGAAAAAAGTTGTGTGCTGGTGGCCAGGAGGCAGGCTTGCAGAATGTGCCCTTTGCTTGTTTGTTGTTGTTGTTAAGTGCCATTGAGTCGATTCCAACCCATAGCGACCCTGTATAGGGTTTCCAAGGAGAAGCTGGTGAGGGTGAGCCACCGACCTTGCAGTTCAAACGACTTGGTAGTCTGGTGCATTAACCCACAGCGCAACACCTTAAATGATTATTTATTCCTGAGTGTTTCTGTGTACACCCCCGCCCTGCACCCCACAAAAAACAAAACAAAACAAAAAAAAAACACCAGAGGAAATAGAAGCAAATACTGTTGAATGATGATGCACGGAGAAGATTGTAATCATTGCAATGAAACAATGAGTTTAAAACTGATGTTCTCCCATGTAATCTATCACTCAATTCATGATAAAAGCTTATGTGAAAAAAGAAAGATGGACTGTCTTCATGAAGTTTCTGAAGCCTTGTTGTGGAGTTGGGGCATAAAACAGAAGGAAGCTGGTCAGTGACATATTATTTTGTTGAGAGGTTATTGCATGAGGTGGTGCATCCTGGCCAAGCAATTGTATAACATTTGTCATCCTCTTGAGATTCTGTATAGAAACAAAAGGCTTGTAATTATATTTACTATTGCCTGTGTGTTATTAGGAAGGGGTGGCATTTGAGGTTAGGTAATATTCAAGTGAGCATTGTTTTCCATTCTGCATCCTAGCTATTCTATCAGTAGAGTCCATTGGGACACATGTGTCCCACAAAACACATCAAAATCCATTATATCTAACAAAAATTAAAAACCTTCAATGATTCAGCATACATTTCATTCACAAAAACAAAAACAAACTGTGAAATCGACAAGACCTTTGTTGTTGTTGTTAGGTGTTGTTGAGGGAATGTTTCCCTCTGTTACTCACATGGTCAGCCTGGGTTGGAGTCAGCTCCATGACAACTAAGAACAGCAAAACATCACAATCATATCCACACAGATATGGGTTAGGACACCAACATATATTTTGGGGAACACAATTCAATCCATAACAAGGACTCTTTGTTTTTGTTGTTGTTGTTGGTAAGTGTCATCAAGTAGGTTGTGACTCATAACAACGCTGTATATGGATTCCAAGGTGCAGCCGGTGAGTTTGAACCACTGACCTTGTTGCTCAAACTAAACTTGCAGTCTAGTGCTTTAACCCACAGCACCACACCAGGACTCCAAGGACTCTGGCGGTGGTAGTTATGTACCTTAGAGTCAGTTCCAACTCATAGCTACCCTGCATAGGGTTTCCAAGGCTGTAAATCTTTATGGGAGCAGAAAGTCTCATCTTTCTCCCATGGAACCACTGGTAATTTCAAACTGCTGACGTGACTTATAACCACTACACTACCAGAGCTCCTTAAGGACTCTGTAGAAGATGAAAATACTTTTTTTCCAAGTTTTTACTCTGCATTGATGGAAAGTTTATAGAGTAGCTCATCAGTTACACATTCAAAAAATCATGCATTTAATGTAATCTCAGTGATCGAATCCCCTCAGTGTAACATCACTTATACCACTTCCTCCTTGGGTTTCTTGCTTCCATTCCTCCTTCTTTCCCACCATTCTGAATTTTGTCCTCAGGTGAATGCTGCCCTTTGGATCTCAACTGGTTGGCTGTTTTATGGTGTAGATACCTCACTAGTGTTGCCGTCACTCCCATATTCCTATATATTACTTGGATGAAAATTGAACTACAGGGATGAGTTCAGCTCCAGACCTGAATGGTGATCAAGGTCTATAGTCTAAGGGTTCCACCAGTTTCTAACTGACCAGTAAGCCTTGCTTTTTTTTATAGTTTTGAGTTTTGTTCCACATTTTCTTCCAGTCTTTTTAGGACCTTCTAATGTTATACTTTTCAGAGCAGTTAGAAGTGATAGTCACCAGGTACCATCTAATTCTTCTAGTCTATGGTTAATAAGGATACATTTTGAGTAGAAGTTGAACCATTACGGAGGCAATATGAATATTACCAAAAAAGGAAGACTATATTTGAAGTCTAATAAACAAATCTGAAGTAATCTGAACAACCCTAAAAATTTGCCAAGAGTTTTTAATGTGTTAATTTTTTAAAGTTTGTTTTTTTTTTTGTTTTTTTTTTTTCAGATTGTTCCTCTTTTCTTGGTGTCTATAAAAAGGGAAAGAAAATGACACTAGCTGACCAGTGTTCAATATTATCTTACTCAAACTTCACAATAGCTTCCCTATTTATTAAGCACTCAAATGAAGAGAAATGTCCAGAGAGAAATGTAGCTAGACAGCAGTTAGAAGCACATGGTTTTCAAAATTTGCCAGATCACAGATATCAGCTGAGGCATTGATGAACATTACATATTCTAAGGATTCTGATTAAAACCTGGAAAGGATAAACTAAACCATCTCAAGTGCAAATAAAATCTACAGAAACCATGGGCTGAAACCCCAGGGATGATTGTAGAGCCCTGATTGTAAGTTTTCTCCCCCTAGATTCCCTGATCTCTTCTGGGGGCTAGTGTTGTGTTTAGGTGACATAGAGTCAGTTACATCTATAGGAAGCCTATGTACAGCAGCACAAAACACCATCTTCACAACTGTTGCGATATTTGAGTCCATCATTATAATCACTGTCAATCCATCTTATTGGGGGCCTTCCTCTTTTTCACTGACCCTCTACTTCAGCAAGCATGATGTCCTTCTCAGGCTGTGGTTCCCCTGATAACATGTCCAAAGTATGAGAGGTGGAGTCTCACAAACCTTGCTTCTAATGAGTATTCTGGTTATACTTCTTCCAAAACAGAGTTGTTAGTTCTTCAGTCCATCCATGGCATTAGTCAGCATTCTTTTTCAGCACCACAATTCAAAGGTATCAATTCTTCTACCATCTTTGATGTCAGTAGGGGGCAGCAAAGAACTTTCTTGGTCTTATCCCATTTAGGGTGGTAGCAATGAATGTGAATTTGGTGAGGGCACCCTATTGGGAAGGATTTCAGGGCATGAAGAGTCAATCAAGTAGCAGATGGAACATCAGTAGTAGAACCTATTGCTGGGCAGGTAGACAGGGTACAGATTCTGAAGGATCATGTATGAACTTCAGAAGATGTTGTTGTTGTTGTTGTCGAGTGCCATCAAGTTGGTTCCAACCTATAGCGACCCTGTATAGGGTTTCTGAGAAGCATCTGGTGTCCTTGAACCACTGACCGTGTGGTTCAAACTGACTTTGCCGTCCAGTGCATTAACCCACAGTGCCTCACCAGGACTCCTGAGAGTATTGGAAGTACGTAAATAATTAACAAGAGAAATAAGTCAAAGTGGAGTCTCTGCTAAAAAGAGAAAGACCTCCAATGAGATGGATTGGCACAGTCACAGCAGCAATGGAATCAAGCATAGCAACAATTGTGAGGTTGGCCCAGGACTAAGAAGTGGTTCATTCTGTTGTGCTTAGGGTCACTATGAGTCAGTACTGACTCTACAGCACCTAACAACAACAACAGAGAAGCAAGGAACTCCCTGGGTGGTACAATGGTTCACATGGTAGACTACTAGCTGAGATGGTAGCCGTTCATACCCACATAGAGGCACCTCGGAAGACAGGTCTGACAGTGTACTTCTAAAGCATAGCCACTGAAACCTCAACATCAGGGAGATACGTGGTGGGAAGACAGACAGCCAGATGAGGTAATGTTTCTTTCTGTAGGACAGAGTCACTGGGATTCTAAAGCAACTCAATGGCATCAAACTACAAGGACTTTCTCTCTCTCGTTATATATATAAATATATTTCTATATTTACACAGAGAGAGAGAGAGAGAAAGGCCCACTAAAGAGAAATACACAAGGTTGAGTCAAAAATTATCCTCACTCTGGCTGTAGAATTTATTTTAATCAACTTTTAGAAAAGCCAAATACATCGCTTTTTAACATAAATCTCCTAGATTTTCAATACACTTTGTCCATCTATCAACAAGCTTTTGTATTCCCTTATTAAAAAAAAAAAAAAAAAACTGTTTTGGGCTAAGCTACAAGCTATGAATGCACAACTGTCTTCAGAAATTCATCAAAGGTGAATTTTCATCCTGGAATGTCTGCTTTCAGGGAACCAAATAGATAAAAGTCTGATGAAGCAATATCAAGACTACAGGGAGGATGTTTTAACACCTCAAAACAAAGTTTCTGCAGAATGTCTAGAGGGTGGGCAGAGGTGTGAGGAAATGCATTGTCATGCAAGATCACAAAGCCCTGGGATAGCAGGGCTCCTTGGCTTCAGCTCTTAAGTGAGCATACCATTGAACAACAACTTGTCACTGTAAGGAGCAATGTTGATTGTTGAACCTTTTTAGTGATAGTGTTATAATACTGGCCCTTGAAAATTACAGAAAACTATAAGCATCAATTTTCCAGCTGGTAGCTGAGTTTTGCACTTTTTATTGGTTGGCAATTGAGAATGTTTCCATTCCATACTCTGCCATTTACATTCAGGCTCATAGTGATCAATTCATGTCTCATCACCAGCAACAATTTTTTAAAGAAATTTTTGCTTTCCTTTGAGTATTGGTCCAAATTTTGTTTTTAGATGTCCAAGTGCTTCTTTTTATGCTCTTCCACATGAGTTGTTTCAGTACCAACCTCACAAAAACTCTCCTAAACCCAAGTCTGTCTTGGATTATTTCATAGGCAGAGCCATGGCTGATTTGCAAATGATTTGCCACATAATCCACTGTCACTCCTCTATTTGACAGAATCATTTCACATGCACACTTAATGTTATCATTATGTTGTTGTTGTCAGGTGCCATTGAGTCAGAACCAACTCATAGCAACCCCATGCACAGCAAAACGAAACAATGTCCAATTCTGGGCCAACCTCACTACCGCTGCCACACTTGAGTCCATCAATGATACCACCTGGCCAATCCATCTCGTTAGGGGTCTTCCTCTTTTTCTCTGACCCTCCACCTTACCCAACATGACATCCTTCTCCAGCGACTGTTTTCTCCAGACAATATGTCCAAAGTATGAGAGATGAAGCTTAGCCATCCTGACCTCCAAGGAGCACTCTGGCTGCACTTCTTCCAAAATAGATCTATTGGTTCTTTTGGCAGTCCATGGCACTTTCAGTATTCTCCTCCAACACCACAACTCAAAGGCATCTTTCGCATCCATATGAGGTTATTGAAAATACCATGGCTTGGGTCAGGTGCACCTCAGTCCTCAAGCTGACATCTGTGCTCTTCAACACTTTAAAAAGTTCTTGTGCAGCAGATTTGCCTAATGCAATACATCGTTTGATCTCTTGACTGCTGCTTCCATGAATGTTGATAGTTGATCCAAGAAGAATGAAGTCCTTGACAACTTCAATCTTTTCTCCATTGATAAGAATGTTGTTTATTGGTCCAGTGGTGAGGATTTCTGTTATCTTTATAGATATAGATATTGTTGTTTTTGTTGAGTGCCATCAGGGCCAGTTCCAACTCATAGTGACGCTGTACAGGGTTTGAACCATCGACGTTACAGTTGGCAGTCCAGTGCTTATCATACAGTACTGCATCAGGACTCTGTAGTGCATAACACAATTTCATGTTTTAATTATCTAGTTCTTCCAGTTGGTCTTGAAATATCTGATACTTCATTTATTCTGTCACAGTGAGAGAAGGCAACACCATTGAACAAGAACTTGTCTCATTGAATGGCACAGCGGGATGCTCTAAGTGAGGTACTGTGAATGGTTGGCCACTGTACACCACTAAACCCCATCCATTAAGTACAGACAGGGTGAGGAAGACCAGGCAAAACTGTATTCCTGTGATGGTGGTCTTGCAATACAAGAGCTGTGTGGTGGGTAACAACCACTTGAATTCACTGAATTGCAATCGTATAAATATATGTTCTAGATCTTGTTTCTAATTTCTGATCATGGTAGGGGAACCCCAAGGGAATCTGTTCAGATGATATTACAAAGGAATACTATTTTTAGATAATTCTGTCCTTTTTGAAAGGATTTGCTTATATTTTAGAAACATTGTAAAAACAAGGCAGGACACAATATGTTCCTGTTCAACGACTCTATCTGCCCCTTCCTGGATGTTCTGATACCTAGTGCAATATAATAAGGACACTTCATTGTGCCTGAAACAATTTGGAGACATGTCACAAGTAATTTGAGACTTGTTGTTAGTGCTGTTGAATGGTTCTAACTCATAATGACCCTGTACAGAATTTCTGAGAAGCAGCTGGTGAGTTTGAGCAGGCGACCTCTCAGTCCAGTGCTTATTCTACAGCATCACACCTGAACTTCAGACCATGAAACCACCAGAACTAATAACCATTAAAATGCCTGTGCTTGCAAATGGTTTGCTTCATAAGTACCTTGGAGTCATTCAAGGTTACCTCTATAATAATCTTCTTGCTTGTGTTTTAATGTTCACCCCTACACTCTATTTGCCTTTTCCCACCTGACTCTAAGGCCAAGGAAGCTCGCTTAAATCAAATGTATCTGCAGGCTCCCATGCCCTCTGTTCTCAGGAAAGATGCTTCCCAAAGAGAATCACTGACAAGAAGTCAGAGGAAGGGTAGGCAGTGAGATCCAGATGTATTCTCATTGGACTCTTTCCTGCTAAATGTCTGCTCATTGGTCCTTGACCAGCTCCCATTAGGTGGCACCCCCATACAGCTCTCCTCTCAGTGTCCAGAATTGTTTCTTCCAAAAAGCCCACCAGACTCAGGTGTCTGAGTTACAAGCATCAAGATAAAGACTTCCCCTTTTGTGCAAGGATAGAAGAGTCCCTTTTACAAATTGTTCCAATCAAACAAAACCAACCAAATGAAAAACAGTCAACATTGAGTAAACTCTGGGATTGATGGCATCCTCATGTGTGTCAGAGTAGAACTGCTCTACAGGGTTTTCATTGTTCTGAAGCACCTCTGGGTAGGTTTGAATGGTCAACCCTCAGTAGCTGTTTAACTGTTTACACCACCCAAAGATGCCTTGTCTGTTTCTGAGTGTCCCTCAGAAAAATGACATTCTTCCCTGACAGGACATGAATAAGAGTTGGCTGATTCCTTTCCTAACATGTTGTTCTTAAACATTTTAGGATAACTCATGGGGATGGGCACTGATCTTGTGCATTATAAAATGGAAAACATGTTCCTCAATCCTAGTCTAAATAGTAAAACTCAATTTCTAAATTGGGTCCTACAGAGGTCTTCACAAGAGGTAAATTCTAATAATGCCATCTATCCATTACAATGAATCCTGGTGTGACACTGTAGGATAAGCATCTGACAGTTAACTTCAAAGTCTCCTGGCTCAAAGCCACCAGTTGCTTCTTGGAAACCTTACATAGAGTCACTATGAGTCAGAACCAACTCAACAGTACTTAACAACAACAACAATCCATTACAAGGCACAGAGAGTTCTTAATATCTTAGAGTTCAAATGGTATCCCCTTGGGAAAATTGGGGATCCCAAAAGGGGATATTGCCCTCCAAGAGTCACAGCAAGTGGGTCTAAATGTTACCATGAGGACAGTGGGTTGCACATTGAATGGAGGGACATATGAGTCAAGAGTCAGAAGTTTCAAGTACAGAGATTGGTTTAATTGTGGTTTCTAGGATCACTAGGAATGGGCCCATGAGGAAATGATTGCTTAGGTAGCATAAAGTGTTTGTTTGTGGACATGGAAACGATGGTAGTGGATGTTGGTGACGGTGGTGGATATAACTGGTTGAACTGAATTGTATATGTGAAGAATGTCCACTTGACAAATGTTGTTTCTTTATATTTTTACAAAAATAATTAAAAAAAAAATAATAATAATGTAGAATTTTTATTTCTATCAATCCATTCAAGAAGTAAACACCAGGTACCACATTTGTTCCAGTACCTTTGGACCTAGACATGACCTAGACCAGCACCTAGACATTGGTTTACCACATCAGATCACATCATAAGGGACTGCTATACAGCTGCCAAATCACGTCATTACATAACTGCCAAATCACTGAAAATCACGGCTCAGACAAGTTGACACATATTTTAGGGGGACACAATTCAACCTATGGCAAAGAAGATTAAAGTTGTCATCACTATTGTGCATGAAATAAATCACAGAATAGAGTGGAAGTCCAATTTTAGGAAGCATCTTGAGAGGCTAACTGGAGATGTGACTCCTTGATTCAATCATCCAGATGCACTTCTGGAGTCTACAGTGAATAAGGCATTGCATTGCATACTGGGACTCACGGTGAATAAAACCTGGCATTGCATTTTGGTGGTGGTAGTGGTAATTGTGTGCTGCCAAGACGGTATCAACTCATTGCGACCCTGAAAAGGGTTTCTGAGTCTGTAAATCTTTACGGGAGTGGTATTGTAGCTTAGTAGAGAGAAATTCAATGTCAGGATTGACAGCTATGAAATGAGCAGGACTATGATGTTGACAGTGCAGTGGAAATCCATAAAGAGGTGCTCAGTGTGGTTAGAGAGGGAAGGAAAGGCTTCACAAGAAAGTAGGGCTCAAGCGAGGCAGCAATCGATTGAGAGAACTGGTCAAAAGAGCAGCCCTGGCCCCTAAGACAAAGAAAACAAAGCCAAAGAGAACAAGTGTGATAGGTCCAGCAAGAGACAACACAGCGGCTTCAAGGATGCACAAAGGTGAAGGGGTTGCCAGCACAGAGCTTGAGGGAAGCCTGCGTCAAGTGGGGGCTGGAGAGAAGTGGAGAGCTGATGACTTGGGTCTTGTGTAGGACTTCTGCTGCTGTCTTTAGAGCCTTGGTGGTAGTGGTGGTGTGCAGTGGAGTCGGTTTTGACTCTCAGTGACCCTGTATAGGGTTTCTGAGGTTATAAATCTTTTTATGGGAGCAGAAAGCCTCTTCTTTCTCCCAGTTCAAACTGCTGACCTTGTGGTTAGCAGCCTCATGTGTAACCACTACACTGCCAGAGCTCCTTGGGAGTGTGTGTATTTGTGTATGTGTATGCGAGCTCTGGTAGCGTAGTGGTTACGAATCGGGCTGCGAACCTTAAGGTCAGCAGTTTGAAACTACTAGCCGCTCTGCGGGAGAAAGATGAGGCTTTCTACTTCCGTAAAGATTTACACCCTCGGAAATCCTGTACAGGGTGGCTATGGGTCGGAACCGACTCGACGGCACTTAACAACAACAACAACAATGCGAGTCTGCACACACAGGCACAGAAATGACTACCTCGAGCATGGGTGTAAAGGAGCCTGTCTTGAGACGAATTGGGGAGGGTAATATCATCAAAAGTCCAGAAGTCAGAAGGACCCCCATATGTTTCTCTGAGCAACTAGACAAAGATCAATGTGGTGAAGCTTCATGATTGTGGTAAAGATAGCTACAAGATGAGCATTCAGCAGAGGTGTCCCACCGTCTCCAGGGAATGGGTGTCCCAGGCAGCAATATTGCTGTCTTGTGTTTATCACTTACTAGCTGTGTGACCTTGTGCAAGTCTTTGAAGCTCTCAGAGTCTCAGTATCTTCATCTGTCAAATAGGACAAAGGCAGCCCCCTGGTAGAGCTAGCTGCTCAGGAGAGTTGGATGCAGCATGACTTGGTGCAGGGTGAGTGCTGTTACTGTCACAATGAGGGAAGACTCTTCACTTCCATTCTTCAGTCTGCAAACTGTCCACAATTAATTAGGTCAGTAACTAATGGGAATCACCAAGAAATGTGCTTAAAACACAGATGGTCCCAGACTTTACCCTACCTCTGGGCAAACCTAAGACTGTAGTTGTTAGCTGCCATTGAGTCAAACTCAATTCCTGGGGCCCCACACACAATATGGCGAAAGAATACAACCCTGTCTAACACCTTTCCCAATTTTAAAACATTCAGTGTTCCCATGTTCTGTTCGAACAACTGTTTCTTGGTCTAGGTACAGATTTCTCAGAAGTACAATTAAATGTTCTGGAATACTCATACCTCTCAATGTTGTCCATAGCTTGTCATGATCCACACAATCGAAAGCCTTTG
>NW_006408519.1:48281725-48307539 GCF_000296735.1 Chrysochloris asiatica
ACAACAACAACAACAACACACACAATGGAATGTCGTGATGCCAGGTCTTATCATGGCTTACAGATAAGATCATTAGTCTCCCTAGAGTTTTCATTGGTTGACCCAGTCTTAGTCTGGGAGCTCTGCTGAAACCTAGTCAGTATCAGAACAACATGAAAGCCTCAACAGTCAGAAGGTGATAGCTACACTTGAAGTGAATTGGTCTAGAACCAGACCCAGATCTCCCACATGTAATTTAAGAATTCTATCATTGAATCATCAACAACCTCACAACCCAAGTCTATTGACCTGGGATTTGTCGGGGAAGGTCCCAGGGACCTATGCTTTCAAACAAGTATACCAAGTGACCCTGATGCAGCCAAGCTGTCCAAAGAAAGACTTTTTTGGGAGCCACTGGCCAAGCCTCCTCATAGGGCCCCCTAGACCACAGATGTCTCATGAATTGATAGCCCAGTACAGTTCTGAGTCCTGTGTTATATGTGATCATCTGAGGTCACCTCTGCAACCAGCTTACCTAATGCAGGGCTCTGGCAGAGCCTCTGCAGATTACGTTGGATGCCTCCCTTCCCTCCCCTCCCCACTTCATAATCCAATGATCACAGCAACCAGATGTGACAGGCTCCCTCGCAAACCCAGTTAACCATCTCCAAGGGCACCTTTCAGGACTCAGGCCTTTGATCATGTTCCAGGACTGAACCTTGAAAGCTGGACGATCTTCTCATGCTAATTAGCAATAAAATGTCCTTCTGCCAGAATAACCTGATTATCGGGCCCTGACACAGCTGAGGACTGTCACACTCAAATTCACATCCAGAAAGCCTCTCATGGGACTGCGGGTAGGCTGCTTCCTACCACAGTCCTGTTTTTCAAACATTTCGATATGTCTGCACCCCTCTCTGTGTTTTTGAAAGTGCAGTCAATGTACAGATATCGTTCCTGGGGAAAATAAATGCCTGCCTGCACCTTAATATGCACCCAGGTTCTAGAGTGAATAAGTCACTTCAGGTCCATCAATGGACCACTGCCCCACTGTGTCTACTGTGGGGCTGATATAACCAGTCTAGACCATGTGTGATGGGCTGAATTGTAAACCCCATCCAAAGGATATATTAAAGTCCTAATACCCTGTACCTGTGAATGTGTTCTTGTTAGGAATAGGGCTTCTGAAGATGTTTTCAGTAAAATGAGGTCCTAATGTAAAAGAGTAGGTCTTAATCCAGTCTGAGCTATATCTTTATAATAGAGAAGAGGAACAAAGAAAGACAGAAGTGGCCATGTGAAGATTGGGCAAGTATTGCTGGCCATCAACAGGAGTGAGAAGAAAGACAAGGGACAGATTCTTCCTCAAGAGTCCTTAGAAAACACCTCAGGAAACCGTAAACAACCTGATCTTGGATGCATATTCTCCAGCACTGTGAGCTAATAAATTCCTGTTGTAAGTTCTCCCCAGTGTTTGCAGATTACTGTGTTCCCTTCTACACCATTCTCTGCTGTGTGCTTGTATTTCTAGGCACCTGAAATTATTATACTATACACAATGTTCCTCCATGGAATGAGTGGAGAAGTACTGGAAAAGAGCCCAGAGTTTAAATGAAAGATCTAAACTCATCTTCTAGTTCTACTTAGCAATGATCTAAACTTGGAAATTGGACTCTCTGAGATCCTGTAACCTTGCAATACCCTGGGAGAATTTGACAATACACCAGAAAGCTCATTACCTGAAGTAAAATTTAAAAAAAAAAAAAAAAAAAAAATGTTGCTGTCAAGTCAACTCCAACTCACAGTGAACCCATGTGTGTCGGAGTAGACTTGTACCCCTTATACTTTTCTGAGGCTGTGATCTTTTGGAAGCAGAATGTCAGGACGTTCTTCCATGGAGTCTCTGGATAGGTTTGAACAACCAATCTTCCAGTTTGTACTCAAGTGCAAACTGTTTGTACCATCCAAGATCATGATGGGTCAGACTGAGTAGACAGAGGTGGGTTTTGTTTTGTGTGCTTGCTTGCTTGCTTGTAAGAAATAGAGCTTAAATTTGAACCCAGACTTATCTGATATTTGTGGCTGAATGATTAACACACTCCTGTATTTTTGTAGAGTGACCAATATTTTGTTAATTACTATTAGATGGTAAAACAGCTGACTCCACATTTCAGTAGCAATCATTATTTCAAAAATCAGATGGTGGCTGATTTTTTATTACATATAGTTTCTCTTAATCTGGAGCAATGAAGAGTGAAGAAAACCAAAGACTCCAGGAAACAATGGACCACATCAACCACAATCTTTACTACTCAGAGACCAGGACTAGATGGTGCCCAGCTAGCTCTGATGAAGATCACAGAAGATCTTAGACAGAATAGCAGAATAATATAGAACAAAATTCAAAATCATACAAAAGACCAGACTTACTTGTCTAACAGAGACTCTGGAACCCTCAAGGATGGGGCTTTAAGACTCCCTTCAAATCTGGAAATGAACCCAACCCCAGGGATAATCTTTCAGCCAATCGATAGACCCAGGCTTATAAAGTAAACAATAATACTCATGAGCAACATGCTTCTCAGAACAATCAACTTCATGGGACAAAAAGGGCAGGATTTGCCCCAAAACGAAGCCCCGAAGGTAGGAAAGGACAGGAAGGGAGGATAAATAGAAACTCAGGGAGGAAGAGGTAAGAGTATTGTATGGTTTTATTTCAGCAGTGCTGTGCTCCAGGCTTGTATCCTTTCACCATACTTATTCAATCTGTATGCTGAGCAAATCATCTGAGAAGCTGGATTGTATTAAGAATAGCATGGCATCAGGATTGGAGGAAGACTCATTAACAATCTGTGATACACAGATGACACAACCTTACTAGCTGAAAATGAGGACTTGAAGCAGTTACTGATAAAGCTCAAAGACTACAGCTTTCAATATGGATTACACCTCAACATGAAAAGCAACAGCCTCACAATCAGAGCAATAATTAGGTAACATCATGATAAAGAAAAGATTAAAGTTGTCAAGGATTTCAATTACTTGGCTACATCACCAACAACACTCATGGAAGCAGCAGTCAAGAAGTGAAACTGTCAAATTATATAGCCACATGATCAATTACAATGCACCTGTTTAAATTAATAAAAAACAAATATTTCACTTCGAGGACTAAGGGACTCCTGACCCAAGCCATGGTATTTTCAATCCCCTTATATGCTTGTGAAAACTGGACTATGAATAAGGAAGAACAAAATTATATTGATGTCTTTGAGTGACGGTGTGGGCAAAGAATATTGAAAGTATCATGGACTGCCAGAAAAGAAACAAAGCTGTCTTTGAAGATGTACAATCAGAATGGTTCCTAGAAGAAAGAAGGCAAGACTTCATCTCATGTAATTTGGATACTTTATCAGGAGGAAACAATCGCTGAGGACATCATGCTTGGTAAAGTAGAAGGTCGGCAAAAAAGAGGAAGACCCTCCAGAAGGTGTGTTAACACAGTGGCTGCACAATGCCTCAAACATTACAATGATTGAGAGGATGGCATGGACTGGGCACTGTTTTGTTCTGTTACACTTAGGGTTGGTCGTTAGGATTCCGAACTGACCCAACAACAACAACATGACAAATGACAAAACGAGAGACAGAGAGGAACAGATGATGGTAGTGACAGAAAAGAGTAACTGACAAGTATCTATAGGGTTCAGAAGAAGGTACGGCCTAGGCCTAGGAGAATCTGACCTACTTCTAAGAATTCAAAGGATCAAGCCAAGAAGAAAAGGCATCAGGCAATTGAAATGTTAACTGTGTCTATTCAACAATAGAGTTCACTAGAAGCTGGAGATTTTAACAACTCTTAGAAATGTGAATTTTTGTTTGTAAAACGAATTCAGTGGAGGTAAGCTTGCTATAAAAAAAAATCTCAAGAAATGACTGGAATGAAATTAGTTATATTGATTAATGTCTGTTTCCAAAGTGTCTCAACTTTTTTTTTTCTCTCTGTGACCATTATAATGTTATTCTCTCATGTGAACAACAACAAATGTGTGAAAAGAAATTAAACAATTTTAAAATCAATAGAGAGCTATACTGGAGAAGCTCTTTCAATTTTGTGAAAATTATTATTTGCCCCAAATTCATTTGTGAGCTAAACATAACTCTCTCACGAAAATGTGCTGTTATACTATTCGGCAAAGTAACTCAAAGTAAATCTGAGAAAAAATAAGCAGAATAACATCCAAGACAATTTTATTAAGAAAGGCCACAGGTTTATAGTAAACATGTCATTTAGCAGGCTTACAATAAATCTAAAGCAATTAAAACCCTGTTGGTCACTTTGAATCGCTAGATTGACTATTCAAGTTCACCAGCCATTCCTCGGAAATGCTATATAGGGTTTCTATGAGTTGGAACTGACTTGATGACATTTAACAATAACAACACAGAGATAGATTGAAATAGGAATAAGTAGGAAATGTAACAGAAAGAGACACTCTGTTATTTAAACTTTAATATATGGGAGGGTAGAAATTCAAAGACCAAGAGACAGTTGTTAGAATAGAACAAAGGAACACTAAATGATTCAAAATTAGGAAAGGTGTGTGTCAGGGCTGTATCCTCTCACCATACTTATTCATTGTTCACCATACTATATGGTGAACAAATAATCCGAGAAGATGGGTTATATGAAGAAAAATATGTCATCAGGATTGAAGTCATTAACAACCTGAGATATGCAGATGATACAACCTTGCTTACTGGAAGCAAAGAGGACTTAAAATACTTACTGATGAAGATCAAAGATCACAGCCTTCGGTATGGGTTTCTCCTGCGTGTAACAAAAACAAAAATCCTCACCACTGGAGCAACTAATAACATCATGATAAATGCAGAAAAGATTGAATTTGTCAAAGACTTCATTTTCCTTGGATCAACCATCAACATTCATGGAAGAAGCAGTCAAGAAATCAAATAACATATTTCACTAGACAAATGTGCTGCATAAGGGGTTTTTAAAGCTTTCAAGAGTAAAGATGTCAGTTTGAGGACTAGGGAGCACCTGAACCATGCCATGGTATTTTCAGTAGCTTCATACACATGTGAGAGCTGGACAGTGAATAAGGAAATCCATAGAAGAATTGATGCATTTGAATTATGGTGTTGGAGGAGAATATTAAAAGTACCATGGACTGCCAGAAGGACAAACCAACCTGAACATTCCATCTGGCAATAATGAACACTGGCAGTGATGGTTAATAATGTCCATCTGGCAATAATGAACACTGGCAGTGATGGTTAAGGTGCTGTGTCAAATTGACTGAGCCATGATCCATAGTGTTCTGTCAGATAGGTAATGATGTAATTTGATAGCTATGTAATGATGCAGCCATCTTCCATTTTATGATCTGATGTGGTCATCCTTCACTTTTGCATAATGCCAATTTTCATATAACAACCTGATCTTTGCAAACTAACCCACTGATAAGTGAGGAGCAAGCATTTATTTGTATGTGTATTTGAGTGTGTGTGAGAGAGAGAGAGAGAGAGAGAAAGAATTAACAAAATAATACAGAACTACTTCTGAAACTGTAAATCTTTACAGTAAAATTGTCTGATCTTTCCCCCTATTAGAAGCTGATGGGTATGAACAGTTGATGTTGTGATTAGCAGCCCAATGCCTAACCCACAGGCCCCTTGTACTCCTATTTGTATGATATAAAGAAAAGTCCCTAAGTAAGGCAAAACCAGTTGCCACTGAGTCAATTCCAGATTATGGTGCCTCATGTGTTTCAAAGCATAACTGTTCCACTGGGTTTTCATAGCTGTGACCCTTCTCAAGTAATCTACCAGGTGCTTCTTCTGTGATGCCTCCAAGTGGGTTCAAACTACCAACATTTGATACCTAAGTATTTGGGCCACCAGTGACTCCGAGGACTAACCTCCAAGTGGAGGTTAATAACACACCTGAAAGTCTGATCAGGGCCTCTGATGCAGGCTGTAGTGTAAAGACCTGTGAACCTCAAAGAATTGTTCAGGAACCTGCAGACACTTGTTTCTATTTCAGGATGACAACATCTGTATAGCTGTTTGTGGGAGCTCTGGTGGTACTCTAGGATAAACACTGGACAGCTAACCACATGGTTGGCATTTCAAACTCATCAACTGCTTCACAAAAGAAAGAGGAAACTTTCTGATACCACAAAGAAATTCTACATAGGATCACTTTGAGTTGGAATCAACTCTATAGCACTGGGGGTTATGTATATGGAATAGGTAAGTTTGTCCTGAATTTACATATAAGATGATTTGAGAGAATATAAGCAAAAATGTTCATTATTATCTATGTGTATATGAATTTCAAGTACTATGACTATCTTCTTCCTTTCCAGAGCCCTGGTGTGCTGTAAGATAGTCACTGACTGCTAGCCACAAGGTCAGTGATTCAAATCCACCTGTGGCTCTGCAGGACAATGATGAGGCTGTCTCTTCTGTAAAGATTTTGGGCCTTGGAAACCCTGTGAGTAGGAATCAATTCAATGACATTGGGGCTTTCTTCCTCTATGAGGACTCTATGAAAGTACAAAATCTTTTTTGAAGCCTGCTGGATTGGAGCACAGGGCTCAGTTTTATGTTCACCTCCCCTTCTGTGCAAGGATACACGGCACACAGTGAGGGACTGCCTTATACATTTCAGGACGTGCTAAGTGTGGAGAAGCACAGCCTGGGATATACTAGAGACATTTCATAATTATCTCACTTATCTAGAGGTGCTGTAACAGAAATACCATAAACAAGTTATTTCAAAGATCAGAAATGTTTTGTCTCACAGTTTAAGAAGCTAGATGTCCAAACTCAGAGCGTCTGCTCTCAGGGAAGTCTCTCTCCATCCACTCTGAGGATAATCCTTCTCTCAGCTTCTCCGGTCTTAGTCTCTGCCTTCCTTGGAGCTCTCTACATGGCAGCTAACTTTCCCCGACATGTACTTGCTTAGTTCTGTGTCTAGTCTGCTCTCTTTATAACTGAGAACTGATCAGATTAGGGAGCTGCTTACACTGCCGTGACCACACTCGTATAACAGAGAGAACCCTGCCCCCAGTGGGGTTGCAGTCACAGGTATGTTGTTGTGCCAGTTAGTTCTGACTCGCGGCAAGCCCAGGTGTTACAGAGTGAGTTCTGACTCACTGTGACCTTATGTTTTACAGGGTACAACTACTCCCTAAAGCCTTTTCTTGGCTGTATGCTTAATGGAAGCAGTTTATCAGGTCTACGTGGCATCACTGGGTGAGGTCAAACCACTAATCTTTAACTTAGCACTTGAGCACAAGCCGTGCCACCTAGGAACCTATACAAGTATGAGGGTTAGGAGTCTGACTCAGGTTTGTGGGGAACACAATTCAACCTGTAACAGTGATCGTCGATGCCAGAGGATGATGGTGACCAGGAAGTTATACTCTCAGAGGCCAGTTAGGGTCTCAATCAGCTTTGGAACTCTTAATTCTTCAGCATGAAACAATCCCTGCAGGGAAGTTGATTCTGATTCTGGATCACAGTTTGTGTCTGTCCCAGGAGACAGGAGACTGGGCCTGTCATCATCACCATGGAGAGTGAATGCAAGAATCAGTATCTGAAATAACAGAGCTGGACTGTCTTTTAGGAGCCATTGGTGGGGAACACTGGGAATATAGAGCAGTGTAGAGACCCTCTCCCACCACTTTTGTAATCTCGACTGTCACTAGTCATTGTCAAGTCCCCTGGAAACCAGCAAGTCCTGCTGTGCACCTGGTCAGCAACTACAAGGATACACCAAGCAAGATGTGGTGCCCAGATACAGAAAGATAGTGGCTTAGAGACCAAAAGAGCTAGCAAAACTGTAGTGGCAGCTAGGATGTGGCTTTTCACTTCTCTTCATGGGAACAAATATATGGATGACCTCAAAAGTGAAAAGTGCTGGGTTTTCAATGGAGCATCTTGTGGGTATGAACTTGGAGGTAGAAATTCTGGGGTCCGTGAACTTGTGTTTAGATGGATCACAGTGGTCATGGTAGATCTCTGGGGACCTATTTCCTCCTATAATGAAAACTTCTGTGTAATGAAAACATATGACAACGACTATTGTCAGGATAAATTGTTGCATAGTTAATATATCAGTTAGACACTGAAAATTAAATCAATGTCTTAATATAAGCAAATAATGAAATACATTTGGACTTTTTTAATTGAAAAAAAAAAAACCCACAGATGCATCAAACCATTTAATTACTTTTGGGATGTTATTAAATATGATGAGCATACACAATCACTTCAAAGCCTATCAATTTAAGACCAAGTTCATATAGCGACCCTACTATATAAGTTTTTTTCTCTTGAAATGTAGAAGAATTTCTTTGTCCTATAACCCCTGGTCAGCACTCAAAGGATGAGTCACTGTGTTTACCTGATCTATAAATGAGTCATAAAATCCCCACATGAATGATTTTCTTGTTTGAACAAACTGCTGACCTATTAAGAGATGCTGCCTCCAATCTCCTCTCCACCAGGGCCAGCAGCCTCCTCTGAATTGCTGCAAGACTCCAGCTTCCTCTAGCTGAGAAGGACCCGCAAAGCACTCTAGCACAGATGGTTCTTTTTCTGTTCATTTTGGGTGAGGAGCGAGAGGAGACATAAAGGTGGGGGCTGTGGCACCATCTCACTTGGGGAGAATGCAGTTACCACAACTGTCCTCAACTGGTGCCTCCTGGGAGATCTAGGGTGGGCTTGGCTCTACTTCAAGGTTGTGTTGTTTCTGGATGAGCTCCCTGGGAAATCACACTTTATGGGTCCTGATGGCTTTGTTTTCATTTTGCAGAATTGGCTCTCTCCCTTCCTATTGTTCTCCCTCTGAAATTTTCCTTCCTGAGCTGATGAACCCTCTCTACCTCACCTTCCCATTGACATGTACATATTCTTGAGGTCAAGAGAGCTGAACCATCAACCTCCAAACTGGCAGCCAATCAGGTGAGTGCTCCATATGGTTTCTTATTGCATCAGATGCTCCCTAGAAACATGCCCTATAGAACTCTTAGAAAATGTGTTCCCTTAAATCAAGATTGTTTCCTTTATTAAGCATCTTGTTAAACTAAGAACACATTATAGTTTTTTAATGGAAAGACTATTGGAACAACTGTGGGTATGCAGGTGGCTATCCATGGCTTTTGCTGTCCCTTCAGAGTTGTGTGCTCATTAGAGTGACAAAGTCGGCCCTCTCCTCTGACTGTCTTCTATTATCAGTCTTTCACACTCACTTCACACTGAGACCTGCTGAGGAGCACCATGGGGGCTCTTCATAGAGAGGAGAGGGCTCTCTCCTTGTAGACTTGCTCTACCTTCAAAAAGTAACCAGTGAGCTAGTAACTAGTAATCAGTGAGCTAGGGTGGATGTTGGGGCATTTTCTTTAAAAGAATAAGACTGAGAAGTCCTAATCTCACCTCAGCTTTTAGAGAGTAGCACATGGAAGTCTCAGGAGGCCTCAACAGTGGAAAGAAGAGAAGGATGAGGTAAACAAGGCTACTACAGAATATGTAGAACCAGGGTTGGGAATGGGTTTATTCTGAATTAGAATGGAGATTCTTATAGATCCCCAGGTTAAAATGGAGATCCTGATTCAATACATCTTGCTAAAAGGTTCAGTATATCTGGGGAAGAAATATCAATTCTCAGTAGTGGGTTGAACTAGAATGAACTGGCTTGAAGCCCTTTTTAAAACAGAGTTTAGAGATACTCTGTAGACTGGCTGTACGGCAGTCTTGTGTTGTCTCTGGTTGGGTTTCCAGGGAAGCCCATGAGGAGAGTGAAGTTGGTGTGTACATCTCTTTAATTCTTGATTTCACTGAATACTATCAAGCTATCACTTGGAAAACTACCCTTCATGTCCTCTCTCCTCTCAGGTGTTTCTAATAGGAAAGTGTTTACTCTCTGCTCATTAAAATCTGATGTATCTTTGTGTTACTGGACAGTCCTTTCAACAAATGATATGAGTCAAGGCTGGAGAATCTCAACGAATCAACCACACTCTCTTCCTGACTCAGCCCCAAACCCAGCCTTGCACCTGTGTGTTGTTATGTAGCTGCAATCCGTCCCTTGAGCTGTCTCTGAACATGTAAAGAGATTTTGAACTCAAGGGATGAGGCCCAGATGCATTGACTTGAATGGTTTTCTCATGCAAAATGGTTCCTAATCCTGATCTGCTCTAATTGGGTCTGAAAAAACCAAGACCATGGAGGTAAAAACTGGATGTGTGGGTTTGAGTTCTGGTCAAAACCTCAGGCCACATCTTGGTGTCTGTGAGGTCCCTCCCAGAGAAGCCCGTGATGATTTGACAACAAAGCTATTATAGAAGTAGGCAGATTTATACGTCTTCAGGACCAGAAATCTTACTGAAGTGTTGATAAATCAATCTTGTTCAAGTAACTAAAGCCTACAGCGTATTCTCTCCAGCAGGAACTAATCTTCCAAGTGAGAGAACTTTGGTCCAGAGATGAAGGCTTACTTATCAAATGGGTTTCTCACCCAGATGAGAACAGCCAATGTGTTTCTCAAGTCAACATATTCCTCTCAAGGGATTCCAGGTGAAGGCGCGATTTTATCACAGATACCTTTCACCAGGTAAAATCACTGCATGGGCTGACAGGTGGACATCACATTGCCTTGGCTGCAGTACACAGCAGGGAGCCTTCTTCCCCATCCCTGGCTCTCACTTCTTTTTCTTAAGGTTCCCAGTCTGACAGCAGTCACAGGTTAGAGATGGCTATTAATGACCTGGGCTTTGTGTTGCTGTGATGGTCTCAAGAATCCTGATCTTATGAGGTGTGTGCGTGGGCTTCTTCCTTTCCCCATAGCTTTAAGGTGGCCTGGCGGATGCTGGAAAGCTCTGGCAAAAGAACAGGGAACACTGATTGAGTGTTATCCTTTTTTCCTTTCACCAATGGAAACCTAAATTCCAAGGCTCCTTGTAGTGGCCACCTCTACAAGGTAGAGTAGTGACTGCCTCTTTGTGTAGAAGGGAACTCCTAAGAAAATCTTAGCACCTCCTCTTCTAAAGAAAAGAAGACTGCTGAAATCCATGAGATGTTCACTTGTGTGTCATTTATGGTATCGTGTTGTAGTTGTTGTGTTGTTAAAGTGCTGCCGAGTTGATTCCAACCCATAGCCTCCCTGTGTAGGGTTTCTGAAGAGCAGCTGGCTGGTGGGTTTGGATCCATGACCTTACAGTTAGCAGTCTGGTGCTTATCTTAGAGCACCACACCATGTGTACATCCCATTAATTATGAAATTTCCTCCACCTCAACTCATACAAGTCCACATAGAACATTGTGAGACTGTCTTGAGCACCTCCTACCTCTTGAAAATTTGTAAGCCAGTCATTTCGTGGCTTTGTAGCCCCTCCCATTTTAGGTAGCCAATGTCTAACTTGCTTGTCCCTATCGACCCTGTATACAGACGGGATAGGATTGATACTTGATCCCTCTCAGTTGGTATTTTGAGCTACTACATCCATAAGTATAGGTCAAGTTCATCAAATTATAGCAAATTACACTTGTTTTCTTTTTTGGGCATTCTTGTGCATCTCCCCTCACTTCACATCAGCTGGGTGCTTCACGCTCAGCTCCAGCCTTCTTCTGTGGCTCTGTGCTTGTCCATGGGCTCAAGAGTCCACAGGTCTCACCACACTTTGGACCAACCAACCCCTCCTCTTCTCTTTCTCTTCTCCAGGTCAATGGAAGTCAATGGAAAATGGTTGAACTTGGCCCATATCTTCATTGCTGCCTTTCCCCCTCTCCCACTCACCAGGAGACCAATGTAGTTGCCAGCAAGCTTACATGCCTGCTCATGGTTTCCCTTTGAGTTTCAGTCTTGAAGGGGGATTTGTTCTGAAGGAACATGGTTGCTTGCCTTGATGGCTCCCCAGTGAACAACTTGCTTGTTCTTGTAGTAGCCAATCAGACTGCCATTTTTGTTTTGGATTTTTCCTGCTGATCTTTCTTTCAAGAGCTATCTTCTGTTCCTTTAGCTATTCCAGGTTGGTCTTCTTGTCTTTTCAAGTGGGAATGTCCCACCCCAGAAGGTTCTGGATGGGACTCAGGATTCCACCTAAGGTCCTATAAATTACAAAGGCTCCACAGGAAGCCTATTTCACTGGGTAAATTCTAGAACCCCTTTTAGGTATTCCAATCAGTTATAAGCTGAAGACAGGCTTACAAGCTTTCCACAATCATGTTTCCCGATATTCCTTTCTATCTCACTCAAGTGTCTATTTTACAGTAGTAGGCAAAGGAAACCAATATTCATAAGAGAGTCAAGTGTCTTAACATTATTTGCCCTCTTTTACCCATGCAGCCTATACCTCGATCCCTGTATCACCGAGTCCTGTTATCAAACAGATTTTGTTGTTGTTTATCACAACTTAGGAAGGTAAAAGTCTGAATTCAGGGCACTGGCTTTAGAAGAAGGCTCACTTTGCTCTGGGGGAAGCTCTTTGTCTCAGTATCTATCATATTCTTGGTGTTCCGTGGAGAGCTCGGCATGGCATCTATTTCTTCCTACTTGTGCTTGCTTCTCTGTGCCTAATCTGCTTCTTTCAGATCTCAAGAGTGATCGGTTTACAATATACTTTATACTGACAATGCCTCAGGATCATAATACAGAAAACTCTATTCCCAAATGAGATTATGGTTATGGGTATAAAGATTAAGATTCCAACCCATGCTTTAGGGAGACACAAATCTATTCATAAGAGCACTGTGGATTCTGGTGAGTTGGCCTGAAATTCCCTGGTGTCTGTGTTGCTGCTGAAGGTGGTAGAAGGGAGGCCAGGCATTTCCTTAAAGACTCCTTCCTAACAGAGAAGGACATAATGACCAACTCATGGCCATGTTCCTGTTTTAAAATAAACTACCTGTTAGATAAATGGAAATTTCCAGACAAATGCTTGAAACAAACTCTGAACTAATAAATAGTTAGTAAACAAGATACATGTCACAAAATATCCAGGATTAATTAAAGAATATAATTCTAAATATGAGGAAGCTCCCTCAATTCACAATGAGGCACAGTGCAAGGATGGAGATGCAGGCAGGGTGGAAAATGGCGGCCAAAGATACAGTCTGCCAGAAGACTAAACCACTGCCGTAGACTCACTTCTGACTCACGATAATTTTATAGGATAGAGTAGAATTGTTCCATAGAGTTTCTGAGACTGTAGATTCCCCCTCCTTAAATCAGCAGCAGGATAGTCTCATTTTTCTCCCATGGAGCGACTTGTGGGTTTGAACCACCAGCCTCCTGATTACCAGCCCAATGTTTCACCCATTGTGCCACCAATGCTCCTCACCACAGGATTAAAGGTCAAATGAATAACAGGACACATTAAAAAACAAATAAAAATAAAATGGCCAAATGAATTCTCTCTCCATCAGCATGTGGGTTCAAATTCCTTTCAAAAGCAGACAGAACCAGTGTTCTCAGAAATTCTCAAGGTCATCCCAGGCAAGAAAAGTCTGAGAGACTTGTCACAGGCAAGGGAAGCTTAAGAAGACATGACAACTAAATGTAGGAGCCCTGGTAGCATAGTGGTTACAAATCGGGCTGCAAATGGCAAAGTCAGCAGTTCAAAACTACCAGCTGTTCCACGGGAGAAAGATGAGGCTTTCTGCTCCCGTAAAGATTTACAGCCTTGGAAACCCTGTCCAGGGTCACTATGAGTCAGAACCAACTCCACGGTACTTTACAACAACAATCATTGATGGCATACAGGGACAGAATAGGACACCAGGTTAAAGACTAAAAAAAATCTGAATGGAATCAGAGCTTTAGGACATTTTTAAAAGGCCTGGTCTGTGCAAATTAAAGGAAAAGCTTAGTTTTCAGGATTTTGAGTTGAAGGAAGGTAAGTTCATTAAGAAGCAGAGTGATTGGACCTCAGTGGGCTCTGGTAAAAATATGGAAACATACGTTTCACTCTCATGAGTAGAAATTTCTATAAGCATAATTAGCTTGCTCTCATTTTTTCTCTTTTAGACCGTTGAGATGATTTACATATCATAACATTCACCTATCTAAAAGGTGTACAATTCAAATATTAAAAATATTTACAAATAGTACAAGCATTACCACTTTAGAGAATCTTTGCCACCTAGCTGGAGAGTTTCCTGCCTAGAAAGTAGCATTACAGATTGTAAGTAAATGAGGCAGAAATCTGATGTGCTGGGGTATTGGGAACAACAGGGGTGGGCTGACAAGCATTGAACTGAGAAGGCTCAGGGTTCCTACCCAATGATATAAAGAGTATACCCCAATGAGTCTTAGGGAGGCCAGGCCCATCCACAGCATTAAGCAGGAATTCATGAAGCTGAGCATTGTACTTCTAGGAATATGGAATAAAGTTGAAATTAATACAAATACAGGAGTATAACTTTATCAAAATTCTAGCACAACTGGTCTGCAAATCACTGGCACTGCCAGAAAACCTGCAGCTAAAGAAAAAGGCATTCAAACTATTCACCTCTGTGATGGTTTCCAGATTCAGAGGCTAGAGAAACCTTCTACCTTATAATTAATCAAGCTCAGTGTGCAGGAAGAAGGTATCACTCTAGTACAAAGACCTCCAGATTTCATTCTAGTTAAGTGATGGCTGAATCCTGATGCCCATGCCAACAAAAAGGAGAAACTGGGGTTGATACCTTTAGTACCCCTGAAAGAGAGCAAATACTAGGCAAATGTCTACAGAAATTTGGAAACTTGAGTACCATTATTTATCACTTTGAAAATTGCTTCTGTCCCATTCTCTCCATCCTTCTGAGACTTCATTTGCACATATGTTAGGTCAGTTGGTTGCACACTATATGTCCTATGTTCTTTTCTGTATCTTCCGTTCTCAGTGTGCCACCAATTGAATATATTCTTTTGGACTCTCTGAAGTTACTAACACCATCTTCAGGTACATTATTGCTTTGAATGCTTCCATTTACAAAACAGAGGAATGACATAAATACTAGTAACAACATTTTGCAGGGCACCTTTGAGCACAAGAGTGATGCCAAGCCAAAAGGACATGAAGTGTTGGGAAACTTGCAAAGTCCAAGATGTTAGGCCAGGTTCACATACACATACTCACCTTAGGTAGAGAGAGATAACAGCTTCTCAAAAAATGTCATTGTCCTAGGGCAGGTACAAGTCCATACATAGATAAACATTTGAAGCTAAAAATAACAGAGCTAACAAGAGTCTAATGGAGCAGTTATAGTTGCAGAATGTGTAGGGTAGGAATGGAGCTCAGCTGAGAGGGGTTCACGAATCTTCATGTGAGCTCAGCAAAGAGCAAGAGATAGTTGCACCTGCGGGTCTGTTTGGTGGTCAACATGTCTAACTTACAAATTTAAATGGATGACACTATTGGCCATCTACCAATAGTAAAAGCATGGCAGGAAGTATTGCAGAGCATGGGGATTCTGAGGCCAGGCCTAAACTTGTTGCTGGCAGGAAGTAATTAGAGATGTTGGTTACAGAGCACATACATATATAAAGTATCTTATTGTTGGCCACATTCTTAGGTGGAGAAGCAGTAAAGATGTGCAGTTTGGGGGACTGATTTTGAGATTTTATGCACCAAGAATAAAAATGCCACTGTGAAGTTCCTTTACAATAACAGGCTGAAACTTGAGACAAGCTATGGCTAGAGATCTTGACTAGCAATTGTCCCAAAATGAAAAAGAGGGTCACTAAGTTTGGGCTTAAGTGTGGCATCTAACAAGAAGAAGATTGGGGTATCTTTTTGCATATCAGAAGATGGGTTTCCATGGAGTTCATCCAGTAGAAGCCATAAAGTGAGTTACAATCTCTTGTGAAATGCTCTTGCATGTGGAATTTAAAGGAGAAATTCTGTTGGACAATAAATGATTCAGAGGAAAGGGACACTAATAATTGGTCTCAGTATAACATCCCTAAAGAACTCAGTGGCGTTACAACTGAAATGCCATCAGAACTGATGAGCAGATGCCTTCATCCATCAGACTGTAACCACTAAAATCATCTCATGGGTGATGAAACTTTTTAAATCCCAATTTGTTTTAGAGAAAATTTTTGAAAGATATTCTTTATTTCTAGACTGTCTAAAGAAACTCTGGTAGCATAGTTGTTATGAGTCAGGTTGCTAACCTCAAGGTCAGCAGTCAGAAACTACCAGCTGTTCTGTGGGAGAAATATAAGGCTTTCTGCTCCTGTAAAGATTTACAGCATAGGAAACCCTATGCAGCGTCACTATGAGTTGGAACCGACTCCACAGAACACCACCAACACCACCAGACTATTTAAAATGTACTTTTTGACTCTAACTTGAAGTTGGCTATAAGTTGCAGCATATAGTGGGAAAAGGTTGGTGTTGTTCTTGTTAAGTGCCATCAAGTTGGTTATGACTCATAACAATCTTGTATAGGGTTTCTGAGGAGCAGCTAGTAAATTTGAACCACCAACTTTGTGGTTCAAACCCAGCTTGAAGACCAGTGCTTATCCTACAGCACCATATTAGATGAGTTAGGAAATATAAAAGGCCAAGTTAGAGGTGCAAGGTAGAGAGATAACAGAGTCAACAATGATATAAAATATATAGAAGGAGAGAAGAATCATAGAGGCAAAGGAAAGCTATGGGTCAAGTGGGGCTTCCTGGTATTGGGGGTAAAGGGCAACAAGGTCAGTGGAGTGATCTAGGATGTCTTTTAGCTCAGTGCACCTTGAGAACCAAGAGGTTGATTGAGTCTTGTGGTCAGAGCAAGACTGGCAACAGATGTGATGTCTATATAACCAGGGTTTACGTGGCCATGCTGAAAACCTTTTCCTGTTCTTAGTGGCATTTTAGAGCTTTGATAGTTTTTAACAGGATTTGGAAAAGGGATAATGAAAGAAGAAACAAGATATCTTGAGGCTGGGTAAGACCTGTGATTCTGGTATGAGAAAGATTTGTCTTCATAATTACTCCCCTCTTTTCTTAAAGCCACAAATCTCAAGAAAATAGAATTTCTCCAATTGCCTCTTCCTTCTGCAAGTAAAGAATCTCTGAAACCATTATTGAAATATTATTAAATCACCTAGACATATTTAACAACTCCCTCTTAAATTCCTAGCACTCATCCTCTTCAAATCACTGAAGTCAAGACAAATTTGGAGTGGTAAAGTTGGAGTGAACAGAAAATCCTTAATCTTGATTTTGATAATGAAAGAAAGATAACTCCCAAATGTTTAAAAAAAATTACATTACCATCATCAAGAGAGGGATGGAAATACTGCCATGGAGCTAGTGACTTCCCAAGATGGGCCAGGTGCAAGAGAAAAGGAGAGCAGAGCTACTAAACAGCATACAAATGTCAATAACTCTCCCCATACTTCTTCAGGAACAAACTCAGAAGTCATGGCTGAATTCTGCAGTTCATCCTAGAATTAAGGCAACACTCTAGTTCAAGTAGCTTGCTTTTTCATGTATGAGTCAGAACAAACTTTCTGAGTTACTAGTTAGGACCCAAGAGTTCAATGAGTCTGGGCATTGCTTCTAGATCCTTGTTTGTCTTTAAAAGACAAGCCATTCTAGATGCTAGATACTATAAAGGAGTTTCAGTGTTACTCTGATTCCAATGCCCTTGAAACTTCATTTCAGATGGCCTTTATAGAACTGGGGATCAGTAGGGAATGATGCATGATTGCGGGCTGCTTGTATCAGAGCATCTTAAGTGCACAAACCTCTTAAGGAATATGATCAAGAAGATGTTCTAGGTCATAACTACATATCTTAGAACATGAAGAGAAACAGCTGAGAGTGATGTTGAAGATAGCTGCAAATATTCATCATGAGGTCATGACTAGAGAAGGACCCCCAATGAGATGGATAGGCATGGTGGTAGCATCATTGGGCTCAAGGGTGGCAGAAGTTGTGAGGATGCCGCAGTATTGGGCTGTGTTTTGTCCTGTTGTATATAAGATTTCTATGAGTCAGAACCAACTTGATGGCACTTAACAATAACAACAACAACAAAATCTTGGTCTGACAGTAGGAACACAGAGTTTTTGGATCCCATTTTTTAGTATAGACCTATTCATATTGAAGTCTTTATAGTTTGGGCTTCTGCCATTTCTGTCTGCTACTTGTGAAAGTTTAGTCTCACAGTCCTTAAGGAGCAGCTCTATGCTGTCCTATAGAGTCACTAAGAGTCAGAATCAACCAAATGGTAGTGGGTTTGGTTTGGTTCCATTTTCTTCCATATAGCTCGACAGATACTCGGACACCTAGTTATTTTCTCAGGAGAGTCTAGATCAGCCTGCACTGATGTGAAGCTTCTACCTACAGTTGATGTTTTCTCCCAGAACTATGTCAGCAGCTCTCTGAGTTAGAATATATATAGTATATGGTGTCAGCCTCGTTGCAGGAAAGTCCCCACTGTCTGGCACTGGACCCGAGAAGCGGAGCCTGAAGCTTCTGTTTCAAGGTGGCCCGCATGCATTTTGATTCTTTTCTATGGCAACTGAACTTGCCTGTGTAGGTGAGCGGCCAAAGGAAGCAGTGTCCTTAAGAGGTTTCTGGGTCTCCAATGAGATGAAAACATTTTAGATGATGTAGTCCCTGTCCTATCTCCTTTTATGTTGTTGCTAGATTCTGTCAAGTTGGTTTCAATTCATAGCAACCCTGTGTACAACAGAATGGAACACTACCTCGTTCTGTGCCTTCTTCACAATTGTTGCTATGTTTGAGTCCATTGTTAGCAGCCACTCTGTCAATCTATCTCATTGGAAGTCTTCCTTTGTTTTACAGGCCCTCTACTAAGCATGATGTTCTTCTCCAGGGACTAGTCCCTCCTGATGGCATATCCAAGGTACATGAGATAAAGTCTCCCTATCCTCGCTTCTAAGGAACATTCTGGCTGGACTTCTTCTAAGATGTCTGGAAGACTCATTCATTCTACTGTCAGACCACCGTATATTCAATATTCTTGGCCAACATCATAATTCAAAGGTAACAATGAACACTTCTTCAGTCTACTGTTTATTGTCCAGCTTTCACATGTGTAATTTCCTCTTCTAAAGCCAAGTAAATGTAGTTATCACATTTGTTGTTGTTGTTAAGTGCTGTTGAGTCCATTTTGACTCATGGTGATCCTGTATAGGGTTTCTGAGGAGTGACTGGTGGTTTCAACTATCAACCTTGTGATTAGCAGTCCAGTGCTTACCCTACAGCACCACACCAAGACCCCAGTATCACATTAACATCTACTTATTCTAAGTTGGTCAGTTTGATTCTGTAACTACAGTTGTGCTGGTGCAAGAACCCAGGAAGGAAGGTGGTAGGAAAGTAACTTCTATGATCTGTGTCTGATGCTGGTCACAGGAGTGGTAAGCTGTGGACTAATTGTAGAGGCTAGAACTGGCTCAACATCACTCCCTTTGTGGAGGAGCCCACAGTCACCTTGACTTTTCCAGGCTCCCCTGTGATGGGCCCATTGAGCATCCTCAAGGTTGGAATAACTGGAGTGAGTTTGGAAACATGACTTGATTCCTTCCATATTAAAAACAGGGAGTCCTGGTGTGGCCCTGTGAGTTAATGTGCTGGACTGCAAAGTTCGTTTGAACTGCAAGGTAAGTTGTTCAAGCTCCTTAGAAACCCTATACAGGGGTGCTATGGGTCAGAACAGACTTGATGGCACTTAACAATAATAACACAATAACATATTAAAAACATAAAGAAGGCTTTCCCTGGTATGTACCACTGAGGAGGCCAGTCAAACTCTTCAGACCAAACTCAGTCTTGTGAGATCTATAGAAATCTGCTTCCTGAGTTTTGGTAACAGTGTAATCAATATTTTCATGTCTTATAACTGATGTTGGGAAAACACGAAGTGGTCTTCAGAGAAACCAACACAGAACAAGGTTCCGTGAAACCAGTAGGTTGTTCAGCTGAAGGCAAGGCATGCAATTTTTTCTCGCTTTCAAAATTTTACTCTTTCTCCATACTTGCCCAGAAAGTTTCCAATCAGATTCTGGTTGTGTGAAACTTTGAAAAACACAAATCCCTGCAATGGCTGTGTGTTAAATTCCTGCAGGTTCTCCATGACTACCAGGTCAATACAATGAGTGGTATTGCCTCTCTGTAGAGATGAGAGCTGAAGGTGGTTGAAACCTGGAAATTAGATTGTTTATTATCATATGGATGCAAAAGCTGGACAGTGAATAAGGAATATCATAGAAGAATTGATGCCTTTGAGTTGTGGTGTTGGAGGAGAATACTGAAAGTGCCATGGGCTGCCAAAAGAACCAATAGATCTGTTTTGGAAGAAGTGCAGCCAGAGTGCTCCTTGGAGGCCAGGATGGCTAAGCTTCGTCTCTCATACTTTGGACATATTGTCAGGAGGAAACAGTCGCTGGAGAAGGATGTCATGCTGGGTAAGGTGGAGGGTCAGAGAAAAAGAGGAAGACCCCCAACGAGATGGATTGGCCAGGTGGCATCATTGATGGACTCAAGTGTGGCAGCGGTAGTGAGGTTGGCCCAGGATCGGACATTGCTTCGTTCTGCTGTGCATGGGGTTGCTATGAGTCGGTTCCGACTTGATGGCACCTGACAACAACAACAACATATGACTGGCTTGACTTAGGAGTGGGTTACTCTGAAATGAGGACTCAAGAAGTGGGACTATGTTGGTGGGCCTGACTTCCTGAATTTCAGCAACATTGTGGTGAATACTTCCATGTTACTTGAGGTCGAGAATAAATTGGTGTGGACTTCAAAAAAACAAAAACCAGAACAAAGGTTCAGTAGAACTTAAATCACCAGACATAGATCAAAACCTCCTTTCTATTTTTGCTTCCTATAAGTCATTCTGGTTGGTCAAGTGCATGGAATACGAGCAGTTAACTGTGCTATGGAAACAGCCAAAGTTTGGTAGAGAAGAGATAAGTAACTTCACTGCCAAAACCCACCCATGAGTATCCACCCAGATGCAAAGATATTATGATTTTTCATAGTATCACAAGCCAACATACTTAAAAAGGGTGAAGAAATTGTGTCTACCAGGTGGTGATATTCAGGAAGAGTCCATCTCATGCCCATCTATTTATTCTTGGAGAAAACCCAGGAGGCCAGTAGCATGTGTGATGGTCTCGGGCAGTGTACAACAATCTGACAGGAGAGACAATTGTAGGAGAAAGTCCCTCGTTTGGGCATTGGGAGTTTTTAGTTGCATTGTCAAGGGAAAACTGGCTTCTCATTTATGGGATCAGAGTGTAGGATTCAATAGCATAATGTCATGGAACTTTGCCTCCAATTGACCTACTAGTGATGTAGACTGCTGGACCTTCAGGCTATTTCACAATGTGATCAACGTAGAGGTCCAATTCCAGCAGAATTTGCTGCCTCACTCTTAATGGTTGGGAACTATTAGCTGTTGCCCTTGTATGATTGTGGGAGCTTGAGTATAATACTTGCATTTTATCAGGATCGATTGCCTTAAGTTGAAATGTAGACAGTTTTCATGAAGGTTTGCTGGAGACCAATTCCTTTTCTGGGAGTCGAGACTGCAGGGAATCAATCTTAGACAAGTTAACTTTTGCCTCTCATTTCCTCTGCAGAATATTATTCTAAAAAAATTCCCGTTGATCACTTATGATTTATTTCTTCTAAAAGTGCAGAGTCAGCCTCCTGGGCTTCCTTCCAGAAGTCATGCCTATGACTTGGGTTAGAATAAAACTTAGAAAAGACCTGGTTCATACTAGATCTCCATCTTTTAGAGTGGACACAGAGATGTTCACTTTTGTTTTCATTTATGCACTTGGGGTGGGCTCAATATTTCATTTCCTTCATTTGGGACACTTCCTATCCCAGTCCATAACTCAGGATTTCATTAGGAAATTCATAGTTCTTTCCTCTTCTCCTGCTCAGCCCTGGCTGAGCTCGATGATTGGTAATTACACTGTTGTAGGTGGTGACAACAAAGTCCTGTTCTTCTTTGAGAGAAATGATCTTGAGAAAGAAGTGAAGCTGAACCATTATGTATGTGGCCCTTCTTCCCTCATTATCAAGTTGACCATTGGCTATGAAGTTGGTATTCTAGGATCTTATTCCCTTGATATCAACAATCCCTATCAGGCAATGATAAGAGGACAGATCAGTTTCAAGGAGACTCAGGAGAGGTTAAAGAGAATTGTACAGGTTTAGTATGCAGAGAGGAGAAATAATGTCACCAGAATTCAGGAAACCTCTTGGAAAGAGGGGCTTCAGCTCTGCCTGAGGGGTGTCCTGCTCAAGCATTTCACAAACTCATTCTTAACTATATATAGGGAGAGCTGTGATCCCCTATGCTCAGCTTCAGTAGACAGGAGCTTTGTCACTGGAGGGACTGAGTCTATGGAATGTGCAAAAGGCACTGAGTTGGAAGGCTACCAAAGGCAAACAAATGAATCTGGTGGGAGACGAAATATGGGCTGGCAGGAAAGGGGGCAAAGGAGGATAAAGGTATTTATACAAAACAAGTACAAAGAAATGATTCAGAGATGCAAACTAGGGTTTTCAGACAAAGAAATGGCAAGAAAAAGAAGAAGAGAAGTTTGGTTGGTAAAACAATAAACAGGCAGGCAGAAGATTCTCTTCTAATTTGTCCATCCAGCAGCTTCCCACAGAGAAGATGGATGACCTGTCTGAGTACCGGAGGTCCCTTATGTGTTCTGCATCCAAAGCCTTACTCAGCTTGTACATCCCAACTGACTAGCTGCACACGGGCACCAACCCTGCACTCCAGTCAGTTCCTGTACTCTCCTCCAATGTGTTGTCTTCACCTGCAGACCCTCCTGAGGCAACAGGTGCAGGCAGGTTTTTTCCTCAAGTGTGGAAGTCACTCTCCTCCTGTAACATATTCTGTGACTCCCCTTTGTCTGCAAAACAGTGCCTAAATGCCCTTTCCAGTCCTGCGCCCACTTTGAATCAACCCTGATGATGCAGTGGGTTAAACATTGAGTTGCTAACAGAAAAGTCAGCAGTTTGAACTCACCAACTGCTCATCCATACAAATGGAGAAAAGAATGAAGTTGTTAATGACTTCATTTTGCTTAAATCAACCATCAATGCTCATGGAAGAAGCAGTCAAGAAGTGAAAAGACGTAATGCATTAGGCAAATCTGCTGCACAAGACCTCTTCAAAGAGTTCAAGCACAAAGATGTCAGTTTGAGGATTAAGGTGCACCAGACGCAAGCCATGGTATTTTTAATATCTATATATGCATGTGAAAGTTGGATAGTGAATAGGAAGACCATAGAAGAACTGATGTATTTGAGTTATGGTGTTGGAGGAGAATATTGAAAGTACCATGGATGCCAAAAGAATAAACAAATCTGTGTTATAAGAAATACAGCCAGAGGGTTCCTTGGAAGCCAGCATGGCCAGACTTTGTCTTTCATGCTTTGGACATATTGTCAGGACGGACCAGTCACTGGAGAAGGATATCATGTTTGGTAAAGTAGAAGGTTGGCAAAAAAGAGGAAATCCCCAATGAGATACATTGGCATAATGTCAGCATCAATGTGCTATACATAGCAACAATTATGAGGTTGGCCCAGGATTGGGCAGTGTTTCATTCTGTTGTGCACAGGGTGGCTAGGGGTCGGTACATCAACTTGATGGCACCTAACAACAACAACAACAACCACAACAACAACGACAACTGCTCAGTGGGAAAAAGATATGGTAGTCTGCCTGCATAAAGATTTATAACTTCAGAAACTCTATGGGGCAGTTCTACTCTGGAGTCACAATGAATAAGAATCTACTTAACAGCATTGGGTTGGAATTTGGTTGGTTTATTATATATTTGACAGTAAAACTAGCTTGTTTCACTTCTACCCAAAGCCTCTTGAAGTTTCCAGTTCTTTGGATTTTGCCTGTTCTCTTTCCTTTGTGTGAAGCCCACTCCCCCCATCGAAGCTGGATGTCATCTTTCCCTTGAAGTTTCAGTGATCAAACCACAAGCCAGAACTGGTAGTCCCCAGGGGCTATGTTAGAACTGTTGAGGATAGGCAAAAGAAACTCCTCTTACAGGGCTCAGAACAGGTTTGACAACGGTGCTTCAAAAAGTGTGTGGAAAAATTCCATTATCTTATCATCCCATTTTTCCACAAACTTTTCAAAGGCCTCTTGTAGGTCTACAATGTTAAAATTCCCCAGCTGACTAGTATGATGAGGAAAACAGAGTCCACCTTGAAGGCATTCGGTGAGCCTTCACCATCTGAAGCTAGCATGTGAGGATGTCTCCAGGTGTGGTGTTCCTGGTTTGCAGGAGAGGCAGGTAAAGGTGGAGAGTAAGTGCTTTGCCTAGGCCACACATGGAATGTCCAAGCTGAGATTTGAACCTAGGTCTGTTCATCCTTAAGACGTAGGCTGTTTCCTCCATAGCAAATGGCCTGTCCTCTCTGAAGTCCACATCCAGTTGTGTACCTGCCACACAGCATCATCTGCCCACTGCTTCACATAGTGGTTATCTATTTACCTGCTGTATGTTTCCCCGATGTCTAAGTCCAAAAAAGTGAGAGCTTTCCTGCGGATCTTGGTCCTCCCAATGACTTGACCCATATCCTGGCATGTTGAGGATGCTCAGCTGATGTTGTTGAAGTGAAGCAATTTATTCCAAGGCAACATGAGGGCCTGATGTCCAGCACAAGTTGCCCTTATGTTGATTTTCCAGAAAAAAAATAATAATAATTTAAAAGAGAGAAAAGTGTAATTGTTAACATTTGGTTCATCATTTTTCTGAAAGGTCTGGGTACATATTGATATGACTTTAGCATTTCATTAAAACCTAAGTCATTATTAGTGTATTCTTTACTTTTTCCCTGAGCAGCATTGTAAGTAAGACAGAGAGAAAGGTTTTCAAATTCAAGGCAGATGCCATTTGAAAATGGATGAGGAAAAGTCACTTAATCGTGCTGAGTCTCTGAAGTATGATAATTTTTGAGGCAGAAAAAGGTTTATAAAAACAATTGGTAAAGGATACCAAATGATTTTACAAAGATGATACTAACAGAGAGAAGTTGGATAATGATGATGGACAAGGAAGAGAGGCTTGGAATGCTTGGAATACTTGGAATACTTGGAATGCTTGGAATGGTAGCACTTGGGATCCTGTGTGGATCAGCAAAGACTTGATGTCCGTCCTATCTGGCTTTTAGATCCAGGTCACTATTGATTCTTTGTGTGACCCTTGGCACATTATTAAACTTTTCTAGGATTGACTTCTCAGTGTAATAGTAGTAATTAACTTGAGTCTTTATCTCCCAGGGTTATTGTGGGGATTTGGTGAGAAGAAAAGGTATGCAAATTAGTTAACACAGACACAGTGTCTGTTGGGTACATAATAACCTATAAAAGCAGTAACATTAATATTGCTTATAGAAGCCAGAATGGCAATATATATTATGATAAGAGAGTTTGTATTTGGGTTGTCTTGACTCCCTATGGATTTTGGAGTTTTGACAAGAGTTAGCCCAAGCAAGCTTTGAGGAAATAAAAGTTGAAGAGTTTATTCCTTGCTTTTGTTGTTGTTGTCTCCTTGTATTTGGCTGGCTGGCTGTGTGCCATCAACTTGCTTCTGATTCATAGCAACTCTGTGTAGGGTTTCTAAGGTTGTAAATCTTTTCGGGAACAGAAAGCCTCATCATTCTCCTTTGGAGTGCTCGGTGGACTTGAACTGTTGACTTGTGGTTAGCAGGTCAACACATTACCTACTATGTTACCAGAGCTCCTTTCTCCTTGTATTGTTGTTGTTGTTGTTAAGTGCCATC
>NW_006408519.1:48308001-48322316 GCF_000296735.1 Chrysochloris asiatica
ACGAACTAGATGGTCCCCGGCTACCACTATTGATCATTCTGATCAGGGCCACTACACGTGGATTCTGATAGAAAGTGAGGAAAAACGGAGAACAAAACTCAAATGCTTAAGAAGTCCAGACTTGAAAGTAGAGAGCTCCCCAAGACTACCACCTGAGAGACTCTTAAAACCTTGAATCCAAACGATCCCCTGACCTTACTTTTTAGGTAAATAACAGATTGACTCATCAAAGAAATATCACTTGTGATTACTGTGCACCAGTTAGTATTATATGAGACCAAGTGATCAACAAGGACTCTAAACAAAAATGGGAGGGTAGAGGGACTGGAAAGCCAGATGAATGAAAACGAAACACTGGAATGGAATGAGTAAGAATGTTGTCACACTGAGAGAGATGCAGCCAATGTCACTGAACCATTTGTGTCATCACTGTTTAATGGGGACTCAATTTGATTTGCAAATTTTCACCAAAAACCCCAATAGAATGACTTTCTGTTTGTGATTTATTATGAAGACACTTTTTGCACCAGTCTGATAGTCAGCATGTTAAGTGGAGTGGATTGTTCCAAGAAAGCCTGTCTGCCCTCTAAGAAAATAGAAGCCTGTGAATTCAAAACAATTCCTTCCAGCCAGGGAGTAATCCACGGTCAAGAGTGGTACTGTTATGAAATGTGAAGACTGCACAAGAGGTTCAAATATGCCCCATATCTCTCTTGCTTGCTTCCTGTTCCCCTGCCTTCCCAAATCAAGCAGCATGATGTTCTCCTGGTTGGAGCTCAAGGCAAGTACTTCACATACCTGAAGTGTCCTGTCAGGAAGTCCTGTCCCATTGTGTAAAATGAATTGAACATTGCTCTTCATTGCAGACAATGCTGTTACCATCTGGTGGAGCAGGAGAAGGGAGCAAAAGGACAACACATTTAGTACAAGCTGCTGCTGACAGAGATGCCCTGACTCCCTCTGGGTGCTGAAAGTCTCATTATTGCTCAAAGCTAACAGCCCCATCAGCTCTCATTTCTTAATGCATTAGAGGGGAATGAGCTAGAAATTGGACCAGTGTGTACCTAATGCATCACAGGAAGCAGGCTTTGCCAGTTATCAACAAGCATTCAATCTCCTCATAGTATCCAGAGCAAAAACTAGTGACGTCCAACTAGAGTTTGGTTGTGTATGAAAACACAGGTATGCATGCACACACGTGCAGATACACATGTGCATTCAAATACACATGTTGAGGCAGCATCAGGTGGCAGAAGTGTATTTCAGTATCAGGCAAAGCAAAGTCCTAATCTCAGGGCCTCAGTTGACACCCTACTGGTCTGTTTCCTCATCAGCAGAATTGGGACTAGTACTGACCACATGTCCAGGTATCTTTGTGTCTCAGCAGCAGAATGGGCAGCAGGGGTCACCTCTCATCCCTTGTCTCGCTCCACTGCAATGCCACTCTGCTGGTCCCACTACCTTTCAATGAAGTTATCTAAGCATGATCTTAATAGGATGTGACAAGAGGCCACGCTTCAATAGATGCTCTTCTTGGAATCTTCACTTAATGGTGATCTTAAGTCTTAGAGAGTCCTAGTGTGGCGCTATAAGATAAGCACTGGATGGTTAACCACAACATCAGCTGTTCAAACCCACCCATCTCTTGTAACAGTTGCAATTAGTCATGATAACAATTACTCACTGTTGAATCATACGAATCTTATCCCCATCTCTTTTTACTAGACCCATCTAGACAAGATGAAAACTATTCAGTGGGTACTCTGTCTTCCCCCGCACACTCTTAAACTAAACATCTTCTTGAAACCTTGGAAGCCAGTCACTTCATGCCTTTAACATCCCCTCATTTTAGGTAGCCAATGTCTAAGGTACCTGTCACTGTCTACCCTATATACAGAGGGGGTAGTAGCATTAATACTTGATGTGAAGACTCATTCCCTCTCTGTTAGTATTTTGAGCTACTACCTCCATGAGTGTAGGTCAAGTTCATCAAACTGTAGCAATTTGCCCTTGTTTCCTTTATCATAAATTGTTGTTGTTGTTGTTTTATCTTCGTCTAGTTGAGTTCTGATTATCAAGCCAAAGCCATTGAGGCTGGGTCAAATAGGTACTATCTGCAAGTTTGGGTGTTCTTTTTTTTTTTTTTTTCACAGAGGCAAGGATGGTTCAACATAATCCACCATATAAATTTAAAAAAAAAGAAAAGAAAAGTACTACATGATCATATTGATTGATACACAAAAGGCATTTGACAAAATTCAATATCCATTCAGAAATCATTGGACAATACCATTAATATCACATGCAAATAAAATTTTGTTTGGAGGTTCAAGCCAGACTCAGGCGAGGATGTGGAATGAGGGATATCACTGTTGACATCAGATGGATCTTGGCATTTGCTCCTTGGAAACCCTATACAGGGTTGTTATGAATCAAAAATCAACTCAATGGTACTTCACAGCATCATTCAATATTGTAGTGGTAGTCACAGCCAGAGTTGTATGTGATATTAATGATATTGTCTGATGATTTCCACATTCCATTGGGTCACCTCTTTTGGGAATGGACACAAATATGAATCTCTTCCAATCAGTTGGCCAGGTAGCTATCTTCCAAATTTTTGCACAGATGAGTGAGTACCTCCATTGCTGCATCAGTTTGTTGAAATATTTCAATTTGTATTCCAATAATTCACAGAGCCTTGTTCTTTGCCACTGTCTTCAGTGCACCTTGGACTTCTTCCTTCAGTAACATTGGCTCTTGATAATATACTGCCTCTTGAAATGGTTGAACATACCTTTTTGATACAATGACTCACGTATTCCTTCATCTTCTTTTGATGCTTTTTGCATCATTCAATATTTTACCCATATTGCTGTTAAGTTGGTATTGAATCATACTGATCTTGTATAGGGCTTCTGAGGAGTCGCTGGTGGATTTGACCTTGTTCTTCGAAGTCTAGAGCTGATCCTATAGAACCATCCCTGGAGTCCATCTTGCCCATAGAATCCTTCAATATTTCAAGTTGGTGGTGGCTGTGTGCCGTGGAGTCAGTTCCAACTCATAGTGACCCTGTATAGGGTTTCCAAGGCTGTAAATCCTTACGGGAGCAGAAAGCCTCATCTTTCTCCCACAGAACAGCTGGTAGTTGGTGTGGCACTGTGGGTTAATGCGTCAGACTGCAAAGCCATTTAAATTGCAAGGTCGGCAGTTCAAACTCACCCCTGCTTCTTGGAAACCCTATACAGGATCGCTATGGGTCGGAATCGACTCGACCATACTTAATAAAAACAACAAATCTTCACAGGAGCAGAAAGCCTCATCTTTCTCCTGCAGAACAGTTGGTAGTTTTGAACTGCTGACCTTGAGGTTAGCAACCCGATTCATAACCACTGCGCTACCAGAGTTCCTTATTTCAAGTTGAGACTCAAATTTTTCATCACTTCTTTCGTTTTGAGAAATGCTATGCCTGTTCTTCCCTTTTGGTTTTCTAATGCAGATCTTTGCATATTTCATCATAATACCTGAATTTATCTCTTTTTTTTTCTTCAGTGAAAACAATACCGGAAGCTTTATTTAATCTCTACTCCAAGAACTGTGCAGGATGCTTCTTCTGTACCCCCTAAACCTCAAAATCTTGGGGCATTAAAGCTTTAGCTGTTGCTGTTGTTATGTATCTTCAAGTTGATTCTGATTCACAGCAACCCCATGTGGCAGAACCAAACTACTCTAGAAGGTCTCTAAGGCTGTAGACTTTATAAAAGCAGATTACTAGGTCTCTTCTGTAGGGCCACTGGGTAAAATTGAGTCTCCTGCCTTTTGTGTAAGCAGGGCCACACCACCAGGACTCTGCCTATGCATATACTGCCTGGTGTGGCACTACAGGATAATATGCTGGACTGCAAGATTGGTTCCAGTTGCAAGGTCGGCGGTTCACGCTCACCAGCCACTCCCTGGAAACCCCAGACAGGGTCACCATGGGTCGGAACCAACTCAATGGTACTTAACAACAATAAGCTTTACATAATGCCTTTTATTATTATTATTTTAGTTTTTACTGTGAATTATGTGTTCATTTATATGGGTGAACATTATCTTTACATTCATCCTATCGTATTTTATTTCATTGCAAGGATCACAGTCCCCTACATGCATCATCAAACACCCAAAAAGGTACACACCACACTCCTGTCCCCTGCCCCCCCACCAGCACACAACCCTTCTTCCTCCCTGAGTCCAGAGTCCCCAGCCACTACTTCTCTCCACAATAAAATCAAATTAAAAAATAAAAGATAAATTTTTCCCCCTTTCAGTGTGGGTACTTTTTCTTAATCTTTTACAATAATGGCTCTATGCCATATTTTTCCTTTTGTGACTGACTGATTTCACTCAGCATAATGTCCTCAAGGTTCATCCATGTTATGCGGTGGCTGGCTGCTTCCTTGTTATTCTTCAGGGTAGCGTAATATTCCATTGTGTGTATGTACCAAAGTTTGTTTTTCCATTCTTCAGTTGTTGGGCACTTAGGCTGTCTCCATCTTTTTGCTATTGTAAATAGTACTGTTATGAACGTTGGTGTGCATATATCTACTCGTGTTATGGATTGTATTTCTTGTGGATAAATAAGGTTTGGAGGTTCTTGTGCATCTCCCCTTACTTCATATCATCTAGATGCTTTACTCTCAGTTCTAGCCCTCTGTTGCTATGTCCTTGTCCATGGGCTCAGTTGTCCCCAGGTCTCACCACACACTTAGGACCAACTAGCCCTTCCTCTTCTCTCTCTCATCTCCAGGTCAAAAGGAGTCTATGAACTGTGGTTGAACTCAACTCATTTCTTCATTGCTACCTTACCACTCTTCCACTCACCAGTAGACCAACATGGTCACCAGCAAACTTTCATGCCTGCTCATGTGTTCCCTTTGAGTTTCGGTCTTAGAGGTGACATATCCAAGCTTGTTTAATCATTCTTTTGTTGATGTACATTTAGACTGTCTCCATCTTTTTTTCTTTTGTGAATAGCGCTACAATGAACATGGGTGTGCATAGATCTAGTGGTGTCACAACTCTTCTTTCTTGAGGATATATACAAAGTAGAGTGATTGCTGGATCATATGGTATTTCTATTTCCAGCTTCTTGAGAAAACAACATACCATTTTCCACAGTGGTTGTACCATTTTACAGTCCCACCAACAACGTAAGAGGGTCCCAGTCTCTCTATAGTCCTATTAGCATATGTTGTTTTCTTTTTTTTTTTTTTTTCAACTTTATGATTAATACTGGAGTAAGACGATATTTCATTGTTGATTTGATTTACATCTCTGTAATAGCTAATGATTGTGTGTATTTCTTCATATGCTTGTTAACCACCCGAATGTCTTCTTTAGTTAAGTGTCTGTTCATGTCCTCTGCCCATTTATTAATTGGATTATTTGTCTTCTTGTTGAGGCGTAAAAGACCTTCTTAAAAAATGTTTAAAAACAAAAACAAAACAAAGATGTCACTTTGAGGACTAAGGTGCAACTGGCTCTAGTCACGGATTTTTCAATCACCTCATATGCATGCAAAAGCTGGACACTGAACAATGAAGACCAGAGAAGAATTGATGCCTTTGAATTATGGTGCTGCCAAAGAATACTAAATGTACTATGGACAGCCAGAAAAATGAAGAAATGTCTCTTAGAAGAATTACAACTAGAATGTTCATTAGAAGTCATGATGATGACACTGTATCACCTGTACTTTTGATATGTTATCAGAACATACTAGTCCCTGGAGAAAGACATCATGCTTGGTAAAGTAGAGGGTCAAAGAAACAGATGAAGACCTTCAATAAGCTAGACTGACACATGGCTACAGCAATGGGTTAAAGGGTGACCCTAAGGATGGCAAAGGGGAGGTGGGGCTTGATGGCAGCTAAGATGAAGGTGCAATGAAGTTCACTGTCAGCAATACCACAGAATACCAGGTAAAGCAGATCCAGGGCAAAGCTTCAAAATTCGGAACCACATAGGTACAAATATTTTTTTAAGTTTTAAGGCTTACAGCTAGTGGAACTTGAAGCAGAAGTAAGAAATAGTGTACTTTTGAATCTGCCTGACTCGGCGGCCCGGAGCCCACAACTTGGATGAGACCAAATGGCAAGACTAAGCAGGGAGCAGACACACCACGGAAAAATGCCTCAAAGGTGGACAATAAACTTTGTTGGTTTTGCCTTGTTCTAATTTTCTTTTTGTTTGTTTGTTTGTTTGTTCTTGGTATCTGTTCATTGGCCCCCCATCCCACCCCCCCACTGTTTGAGGACCTGCATTCTGGTGACCAAAGGGGGGTACTTGAGCGAGTGGACACCCCCACCCTCACCACTGGTGGGTTCTTCTGCCACTCTTGTGCACAGATACTCTCAGCTCAAGAGCTGGCCATGAACTTTTGTTTTTCCATTCTCTTTTTAATACAGGAAAGGCCAGGACAGGGGTGTAGAGAGGGAAAGAGAGTTTAAAAACAAAATAGGCTGAAAGTTACATTAAACCCTGAGGTACAGCATAACAACCAACAGTGGCATCTTAAAATCTCTCAGGCAGTTTTGAAGGCAAGAAACTGAAGAGCGGACATTAAAGTCATGCACGTATTAGGTTACAGATTTTTTTTTTTCTTCTCTCCCTCCTCCCTTTTTCGCGATTATAGACTATAGTATTCAGTCTAGTTTTGGTGTTGTTTTGTGTTGTTGTTGTTGTTGTTGTTTGGGGTTCTGTTTTTTGTTTTTGTTTTTTGCTGGTGCTGTTTTGTGGTTTTCCCCTTCTACATTTGAGGGACTCTTTCTCTCCCTGTAAACCCAAGAAGAGTCAGCAACTGCTGCCATATAGTCAAGCTACAATCATACTCTATAAAACACCAAAATCCAGGCAAGAACCAATACCAGCTGCCATATCCCAGGGAGACAGACAACACCTGTGAAAGTTACTCTGAGTTAAGCAATAAGAAGAGTGAAAAGGGAAGGCCACATCCTGATCACATCTATCTGGAAGCAATCAGAAAGCATTAAAAATACCAAAACACGTACTAAATTAAGTATTAAGGCCACAGATAAACACAAAACATGTCCAAGAAGCAAAAGCAGATGACCATATCAGCACACGTCCAGAAATAAGATAAAATGTCTGAGTGTACAAAGCTACATTATGAGGATGTGTTGCTTTCCTGGTGTTATCTAGTATGCATTTCACAATCCAAGAGACAGAACAGTCTTATTATAAAGAAGTGTGGGAGAGGTCCTCCTTTTCCTCCCCCCATTTGAGGCTAGGTGCTAAAAGGTATGTTAATTAAGCTTGAGAAACCAAGTTACGGTCGTGAGATTCGAACCTGCAAAGTATGATGTAAAGTTGCTTGAATGTCAGGAAAAGTAAGATTGACAGCTGTACCTTGTCTTAGTCCCTCCTCACTTTGTGTAAAGTACCTCCCCTAAATAAAACGGAGGCGCAGAACGAATCCAGGTGCATTACAACTGGCAAGGTGTGCGTTACAGCACGCAGGGGGCGCAGTCTAGCATTGCATCCACACTGCCTGTTTAGCCAAGATGTTTACTATGCAGGATATTACGACCTTCCTGGCTGAGATATTTGCAATGCAGGATCTGCCTGATGCCAGTCCAGCATCCACTCTGGTTTTGGGGTGTCTCTTTGTCTCTCTCTTTGCATCTCTGTGTCTCTTTTGCTATCCCTATCACCGCCAGGTAGCCCCTCCTCGTGAACCAAGTTCCTATGACGAGGCCAGTCCCCGACAGGTAGGTTCACCTTGAGGATGGACCCAGCAATGCCATTAGCACCTATACAAGTGATGTTCTCAGTCCTCATCCAAAGGATCCTATGGTTATTACTTGAGTAACTGGTCAGTGGAGATAAACATTTGCTTACTTCTATAGGTTTCATATGGAATCCTGGTGTGGCACTAAATGATAAGCACTGGACTTCTAACCACAAGATCAGTGGTTCAAACCCACCAGTCACTCCTTGGAAACTATGCAGATTGCTAAGCGTCAGAACCGACTCAATGGCACTCAACAACAACATAGGTTTCAGGTAGAGGGTCTGAGCTGACTGAAAGAGTAAGGATTTGTGGGTGTCAGGTGATTGATGAAAGAGTTCTGTCCCTGATGTGACAAATAAATCCAGATGGTCTGGGGATAAACCTGTTGGTTATTTCCCCACTCCCCAAAATGCATCATCAGAAGACAAAGAGTTGAAAGCTGGAACAATGCTCACCAGAGTTCTAATAATAAGAGCTACCACTGCAGGAAGGACTCCTGGTGTGGCACTATAGGATCAACACTGGACTGAGAACCACAAAGTCAGCAGTTCAAACCTACCAGCTACTCCTCAGAAGCCCTATGTTAGGTACCATCCAATCAGTTCCAACTCATAGTGACCCTGTATAGGGTTTCAAGGAGTGACTGGTAAGTTTAAACTTCTGACCTTGCAGTTCAAATGGACCTTGAGGACAAGTGCTTATCCTATGGCGTCACACCAAGACTCACAGAAACCCATACAGGGTCGCTATGAGTCAGAACTAACTCAAAAGCACCTAACAAGAACTGTTGGAAAGGTTCAATGGAAGTCCATGAAATTGACCCAACACCTAGACAAGATGGTGATGGAATGGAAGAAATGAGTACCTCTCTGGAAGATGTAAAGATGAGTTGGGGACCTTTGTAGCCATACTGAATTCCCCAGACTGACCATGTGGACCTTTAAAGAAGACAGTGGTCTTTCTAAAAGCAAATACCTTGAATCCTTTTTGTTTATAACTAAATGTACCTATAAGTTTACATCTCACTGGGGGAACTACCAACCAATGACTGGCATGTGTTGTCCAGGACACATCCTCTTGGTCCATTTTACTTCAGCCATTGTGGCATTCTGCTCAAAGCAGGTGGGACCTTCTCACAGCCCCACTTACATCTCTGCCCATTCTCTGTGATGTATTTATTCATTTGCAGAAGCAACATGAGAATCAATTAAACTGGGCAAAGCAGTGAAAGATGGTATTAAACACATATGTTCATATACATGCACATACACATTACAGAATAAGCACTGGACTGCTAACTGCAAGGTCAGTGATTCAAACCCACCAGCCACTCTTTGGAAACCCTATTCAGGGTTTCCATGAGTCTGAACTGATTCAACAACATTTTAGAACAATATAAAGCACCGATATGCACATATCTTCATACACGTTTTTAGTAGCTATAATGTGAAATAAGGGACTTCAAAAAGTACATAGAAAACAATTTATGATCTTTAATTCCATTTTTCATGAACTTTCTGAAGCCCATTCATATTGCCACTTTAACATGTACCATCATATCCCCTTGCCCATGAATGGATGGGGGACATTAAAATCCTATGCACATTTGCAGACATATCCTGAGCTTCCTGTTTAAGAGCTATTTCTTCTTAAAACAGTAACATAAAACACAGCACTGAAAATATGTTGGAGGGAGAACAGTCGTTCTCCCAGAGTTGGAATTGGGGAGGGGGGGATTTTGGAGGGACTCTGGTGTCCTTGGAGGCCTTTCCTGAGTAGAGATTTCACAGTACGTACATGGAGTTATTTATTATTGTATACCCTTGCTTTTCCAGAAGGAGACAAAAACAGCCTGTTTTCTTGTGCAGAGAATAAGCTTGTAACTAGTGTGAGTAGATCATGGCCTTCATCAGAATCTTGCAGTGAGATGCTCTGAGCAGAGGTGGTGTTTTCTCCGGAGGCATCCTGTACTTTGCTCCCTCTGTTGTATAAACTAGCCTCCAGCCCTATGTTCTCAGTCTTCTCCAAAGTGCCTATTAATGTGGAGAAAAATAACCCCCTTGTGTGTCTCATCACCCAAATAATAACACTGAGCATGATAATGTACCCTTGAATCCCCCCTGGAGTCCTGGGGTGGTGCTGTAGGATAAGCACCTGACTGCTAACCACAAGGTTGATTGTTCAAACTCACTAGCCGCTCCTTGGAAACCCTACACAGGGTCACTATGTGACTCAGTGGCACTTAACAATAACAACAATCCCCACTGGTGGCATAGTAGGCTATGCATTGGGCTGCTTACCACAAGGTCAACAGTTTGAATGCACCAGCCATTCTGCAAGAGGAAGGTGAGTCTTTCTATTCTGGTAAAGATTTGCAGCTTCAGAAACCCTACACAGGATTCTTATGAGTCAATGGATTCATCCACACACAACAATAACACCCCCTGGAAAGTGAGATGACTTGGGAATTCCATAATGCTTAGGTATACTTCTATCTGTTCGGTTTTCATTATCGTTCATGCATTTACATAATTACAGTTTGTAAATGATTTTTACATGCAATTATTTTGCTTGAGGTTCACAACAATTTATTTATTTGTCTCTGATGGAAAATGTCCTACCCAAAATGACCAGTTTGGTTGTCACTTTCTTTAGTTCACTAAGACTCCAGTGGGGCTTTAGACTTAGCATTCTTAGCTCATTTTGCAAAGCATGTGTAGGCTGACAGGAGGAGAGAGAGGAAGTGGTGGAGGAGGAGAGAGAAGGATGAGCTGAGCCAAAATTTCCTCATTTGTAACAAAAGATTGAAAGGCAAAATCTTGCTTGTCTCTCAGGATTTTTGTGTGGATCACAGGAAGCCACTCATGAGTCAGATTTATGACTCGTAAGATTCTCCACACAGCTAAAGGTTTATTATTAGCCAGCAGCCAGTCATTCTCTCATGTGCACAAGAAGAGCTTTCTGGTTCCATTCAGAAGGAGCTGGTTTCCAACTGCAGCTCTCTAACTTACTAGCTGAACAAGTTCCTCCACTTTCTTAAGTTTTGTTTCTTCTTATACCATATGGAGATGATAACCCACCCCCCCCACCCCCTCCCGCTTGCTTGGTAAGTGGAGGGTTGGAGAAAAAGAGGAAGATCCACAATGAGACGGATTGGCACAGTGACTGCAGCGATAAGCGTAGCAATGATTGTGAGGATGGCGCAGGACTGGGCAGTGTTTTGCTCTCTTGTGCGCAGGGTCGTTATGAATTGGAACCAACTCGACAGCACCTAACAACAACAACAAAACCTATGTTAAAAGCTACTTGTCAGAATATGCTTATAACCTAACTATATTTAACAATTTTGAGTGGAGTCCCTGTGTGACTGTGTAGGATAAGCATTAGACTGCTGCCCACAACGTCAGTGGTTCAAACCCACCAGCTCTTTGTTGGAAACCCTATGCAAGGTTGCTGAGAGTCGGAACCGACATGACAGCAGTTAACAATAACAACAAATTAAGCCCACAAGTTACAATGATGGACACAAAATTCTACAAGTTATGTTTTAGTTGTCTTTAGTCTGTAAACCAAGCTTTGAGGTTTCCCGTCTGTTTTTGCTGAATGTAGAGTTCCCCACTAGAGTCAGAAGGATGAGCAGAGGGGGTGCTGGCATAGTAGGGGGGACACCATGCAAATGTGCATATACAACTTGCTGGTGTCCATTACTTCTGCCCAAACTTGAGCCCATATGTACCATTTCCATGTAATGATGAGTTATTACTGGTCACACCTACACATAGAGTCCGTGTACCATGATGGGAAGTTTTCAAACAAATGGCCATCAAGAGACCCATGGCCAGGCCATTGATCTCTCTCAGGGCACAGTCACACACAAGGAGTTGTTTGTTATTGTTGTCATTTTTTCCTCCTAGAGAGGGAATGAAGTATGAGGCTAAAGGTATCATAACTACGGTTTCTATAAACACCTAAATGCTGCTTGCTGTGGTGCTGTATGGTAAGCACTGGACTGTTAACCAGAAGGTTTGCAATTCAAACTTACCAGTCACTCCTAAGAAACCCTACACATCGTTACGATGAGTTGGAATTAACTCGATGCCACTTAACAGCAACAATGCTGTGTAAAACACACAAGCACGTTATAAAATCCTGAATTCTATCATACACTTGCCTCTCTGGTGCCATACACAGTGCCTGGCACACAGTAGGACATAGGAAGAGAAAGAGAGAGAAGTGTGGAGATTAAAACAGAAAAGCAAGAGAGTGATGTCAGAGGAGATGAAAGGACAGAAGAGATTGTGGTGTAGCCGAAAGGGCAGTCAGCCACCAGTCAGGAGAGCTGTTTTAGTGTGGTTCCGTCAGGAGTAGGACCCAGCAGAGCAGTCTATCTGGCACTGGGCCTCAGGTTCCTCACCTGTAAAGTTAGGTACCATTGATTTCAATATCCTATGATTGATTATGGACAATGACTAAAGAATACCATAGAAGAATTGATGTATTTGAGTTATGGTGTTGGAGGAGAATGCTAAAAATACCATGGACTTCCAAAAGAACAAACAAATCTGTGTTGGAAGAAGTACAGCTAGAATACCCCTTAGAATCATTCTTTGTCTCTCATACTTCGGACATATTATTAGGAGGGACCAGTCCCTGAAGAAAGACATTGGTGGTGGTGGTGGTTATATGTTGTGGAGTCAGTTTCAACTCATAGCAACCCTGCACAAAGCCTCATCTTTCTCCCATGGAGCAGCTGGTAGTTTTGAACTACTGACCTTGAGGCTAGCAGCCCAACCCAGAAGGTCAACATAAAAGAGGAAGAACCCCAAAGAGATAGACTGGCACAGTAGCCACAGTAATGGTCTCAAGCGTAGCAACGATTGTGAGGTTGGCGCAGGACTGGGCAGTGTTTTGTTCTGTTTTGCATGAGTTGCTATGAGTCGGTACTGACTTGATGACACCTAACAACAACCATTGATAAAGGAGCCATGGTGGCACAGTGGTTAAGCACTCAACTCAAGTGAAATGTCCCTGGTTTGAAGCCCCAGCTGCTCCACAGAAGAAAGATGCGCCATTGTACTCAGGAGGCCAGCCTTGGAACCCCTCCAGGCAGTTCTCCTCTGTCCTGTAGGGTCACTATGACTTTTTGGCAGTAGGTTTGGTTTTTATGGTTATGATGGATGGGAAACGACGTGTATCATGCAGATAATGAAAGGCAATTTGCATGCCTTGAGCATCTTCTAGGGGCTAGTTCCTCAAACCAGAGGCATATTTGCCTTACTCCATTTAGTTCTTAGAACAATATTATGAAGAATAATTCTGATAACAGAGGGGGGAAGAAGACTCTGCCACAATGGGAACACTCAGCCTGCCTCTCACAAGCTGTATGGACTTGAATTCATCGCCCAGCCCCTCTGCGCCTTTAAGAGAGGGCTCTGGCACCTTTCCCCAGGAGGGCTCTGGACTGCATCTCTGAGTCTCTGACACTGTGAGGAGTTGCCCTTATTCCTCCGTGTCGCTGCTCGTGTCTGTGTCTTTCCATGCTTCTTAGTTACGCATGTGTGTAAGTGGTATGTGTGTTAATGTCATGCATGGATGTATCAGGTGTGTGCATGTTTGTGTGTGTGAGTGTCTATGTGCTAACTTCTTCAGTGTCCCCCACATTGAAACACCTGGTAATAAAACCGATGGCATTTTAAAGCCATCAAGTTGGTCACCAACTCAGGACAACTCATAATGACCTCATGTAGAGTAAGATTAGACTATAGGGTTCTCACTGGCTAATTTTCAGAGGTGCACTACAGGGCTTCTCTTCCCAGTCCATCTCAGTCTGGAAGCTCTGCTAGAATCTGTTCAGCATTGAAGTAACTGGTGAGACTCCGCTGACAGATGGGCGGTGCTTCACGTGAGGTACACTGGCTGGGAATCCAATCTGAATCTCCTGCACAGAAGGACACAATTCTACCATGGAACCATTACTGGCCCTTAGTGGTCACTAGTGTGTTAGAAGTGAGGACATGCATTCAGTCTTCTCTCCAGCAGTCCTCTGTCATAACCCAGGCTTCAGAGACACAGAAGGGCATGTCCCAGTACTAACCCCGTCTCATCCTGCCTTCATGTATGATTGCTGCATGTCAGAACCCATCTCCCTGCCTCCAGTGATCTCACCAGAGCCTTGTTCTGCCTGCTTCTTTCACAGTTAGTGGTTCCCACTGTCTACAGAATGTTCAGATGCCCAGCCTGCCATTGATGGTCCCCTGGGGCTTGTCATGTGCCACTCCACGTCCCCCAGCCTGGGCTGCACTGGTGTCACTGTTATCATCACTATGCCCATCGTGCTTCCTGTCTCCTTGCTCTGGTCCATGCCCACATTCCCATCCTACCTTCCTGAATCTCTGCTTTGGTCCATGCCCACACTCCCACCCTGCCTTCCTGCCTCTCTGCTCTGGTCCATGCCCACATTCCCATCCTGCCTTTCTGACTCCCTGCTCCAGTCCATGCCCACATTCCCATCCTGCCT
>NW_006408519.1:48324363-48330640 GCF_000296735.1 Chrysochloris asiatica
CTGAGCTATGCACAACAGAATGAAACACTGCCCTGTCCTGCACCAATCTCACAGTAGTTACACCTGAACTATGCACAACAGAATGAAACACTGCCCTGTCCTGCACCAATCTCACAGTCCTTACACCTGAGCTCATTGATGCTGCCCTTGTGCTGATCCATCTCATTCCTCTGTTTTGCTGACCTGGAACTTGTCCCTCCCGACAACATGTCCAAAGTATGAGAAATGAAATCTCACCATCACTACTTCTAAGGAGCATCTGGCTGTACTTCTTCCAAGACAGAGCTGTGTTTTCCTCTGGCAGCTCACAGTACTTTCAATATTCTGCTCCAACATCATAACTCAAATGCATCCATTCTTCTCCAGTCTTCCTTTATTATTGTCCAACTTTCAAGTGCATATGAGGTTAATGAGAATACCATGGCTTGGGTCAGGCGCACCTTAGTCCTCAAACTGACAGCTTTGTTCTTTAACACTTTGAACGCATCCTTTGCAGCAGATTTCCTAATGTAACACAATGCTTCCTTTTATTTCTTGATTGCAGCTTCCATTGGTGTTGATTCTGGATTAACACAAAATAAAGTCTTTGATTACTTCAATCTTTTCTCCATTTATCATGATGTCATTTATTGGTCAAGAGGTGAGGATTTATTTATTTTTTTCTTCTTTACACTGAGGTGTAACCCATACTGAAGGCTGTGGTCTCTGATCTTCATCAGTATTTTAAATTCTCTTTGTTTTTATCAAGCAAGGTTGTATCATCTACCTATCGCAGGTTGTTAGTGAGTCTTCCTCCAGTTCTGATGCCACTTTTTTCTTCATACTCCTCCTAAAAATCCAGCTCCTCATTTTACTTGCTCAGCATACAGGTTGAATAAATATGGTGAAAGAAGACAACCCTAGCTCACACATTTCCTAATTTTAAACCATTCAGTGCCCCCTTGTTCTGTTTAAAAGATTGCCTCTTGTTCTATGTACAAGTTCCTCATGAGCACAATTGAGAGTTCTGGAATACTCATTCTCTACAATGTTGTCCAAAGCTTGTTGTGAATGCACACAGTGAAAAGCCTTTGCATAATCAATACAAAACAGGTAAACACGTTTCTGGTATTCTGTGCTTTCAGTCAAGATCCATCTGATATCAGCAATGATATCCCTTGTTCCATGTTCTTGTCTGAATCAGCCTTGAATCTCTGGCAGTTCTCTGTCAATGTACGGTTGCAGCTGTTTTTTTAAATTATTTTAGTAAAATTCTTCTTGCATGTGATATTAGTGATATTGTTTGATGATTTCCACATTCCTTTAGGACACCTCTCTTTGGGATGGGCACAAATATGGATCTCTTCCAATCAGTTGGCCAGGTAGCTGTCTTACTCTGGTATGTTTTTATTCCTATTAACAAATTAGAATGCTACCATGGCAGTGGCTAAGCTCTTCCTATTCCATACCTCACCATCTCATTCTGAAATAACCTCTCCTCAATCTTAATCACATGTTTTAATATATTATAATTTATTATCTCTGTGATGGTGATGGTGGTGTGCCGTGGAGTCAGTTCCAACTCATAATGACCCTGCATAGAGTTTCTGAGCCTGTAAATCTTTATGGGAACAGAAAGCCTCGTCTTTCCCCTGCAGAACCACTGGTAGCTTTGAACTGCTGACCTTGGGGTTAGCAGCCCGACTCATATTATCTTATTGTACTGTATTCTGCAGCTAATTCAAAGTTCTCCTCCCAGCTTTCCCAGTTCTCTATCTGCACTTTGCACGGTGTCCTGGGCTCTGAGCAGGATCTTCATCTGATTAAACTCTACATCCTCCATAGGATTTGAGAGACAGCAAAGGCACAATCCACACTTATGAAATGCACAAATAAATGAATTGCTTGGATTGATTGCAATTCAACTCTAGCATCATCATTATAGAAGTTTATATTTAGCAAGCACTCTGCTCTAAGCTTTGTAAAATTCCCTCAGGTTACAATAATTACTTAGACACAACCCTGGTCTCAGAGTTCACACAGACCCATTAAAAATATCAAGCATACAAAACAAGGAAATCTATATTCTTACCAGATGACCTGAGGATGAATCCAAAGCGGTTTTTAAAAGAGTAATTGTGTTAACTAGAGTTGGCCTTGTTCTCCAAAGACTCCATGCAAACCACGTTCAACAAGGTCCACATAACAGTATGGGATCAGAAGAAATGCTTTATGATTTTCAGTGGAAACTTTACAGCCAGCTAGGCATAAAAGTAACTCCTTTCCTGAAAATATAGCCAGTATTTAGTAACTTGGCATTTAAGATTTCATTTATTATTGGACTCTTAATTATCACGATGTGAATTCTCTAGCTGAAGGGACAGAATCTCATTAGATTATCTCCCTCTGTGTTTAGCATGGTAGGTTCTTGGGTTAGCAGATGTCTAACAAATGGAAAAGTGAGCAAATCTTTCTTCTCAACACCTAACCCATCACACAGCAAACAAAAAGTGCTTATTAATTCCATTGAATTTAGATGCATTTGAGAATCCTGCCAAGGCATAGAGAAGGATGTCTCTTGGATGTGTCTGCCTTTCTGATGACACAGGCAGAGTTGGAACCTAAGTGAGAAATACAACAATGAGCAGCATCAGCAGGCTTTATTGTAAGTGTCTCCAAAACTCAAATAGCTGTTTGCCAAATCTTTATGAAGCTCACCGATTGCTTACTGCTGTGTTGTTTGTTTTCACACTCATTTAATTTGATCCTCAGAGGCAGAGGCGGGTGTTATCCCCAATTCTGAGGAGAGGGGATGGCATTGTTAAATGGGCAGACTCTAGGAAATACAGGGCCAAGATCTGAGTCCACTTATTCTGACTCCAAATCCAGCCCTCCTTAGCATTTTATTAGAACTTCCTCTAAGCTTTCCTGTTATTAAATTAGACTCCAGGCACTTGGAAAAACTTTCTGGGTTTTCCCTGACAGAGTTCAGGCCCACAGTATACACATTTTAGGCCCACCTGGGTTTGATTCCTTCACAATCCACCCTAAGCATACCCATCGATCAGTGAAGCGTTACATGTTGCTATGACACAGAGCAGGTTTCAGCAGAGCTTCCAGACTGAGAGTAGGAAGAAAGGCCTGGCTGGTCTACTTCTGATGATCAGCCAATGAGAACCTTACTGATCACAGCAGTCTGATTCTGTTGTGCTCGGAGGTGCTCAGAGTCACTGTGAGTTAGGGGCAAATGGAAGGCAACGAACCAGAGAGTAAATGTCTCACTGTTACATTAGCCATGTTTGGAAATTCACAAAGATGGCTTCCAAGGAAGGGCAGAGTTTATCAGCTAACACAAAGCCTACTATTTCCTCATCTATCTGCCTCTGCTGCCCACTGCCTCCTTTCCCAAAAGGCCACTGCCCATGTGGCAGTGCCCAGAGCCACAGCTTTGCCAGAAAGCTGTTGTATGGGCTGAGCTTTGCTTTGTTTGTAGCCAACAGCCTGTGGTGTTGCTGTTGGGCCATAGACCTGGTGGTGACTGTACTGCCAGCTCTCTGCTGAGGCAGCAAGGGGACACTGGCCCAGCTCAGTGGCTTTCCCAAGAGAGGATGGAAACTCTCGATCTTACTGATACATGAACTATCAGCATCATCTCTGAGAAAGCACATGACCTAACAGCTTAGACATTTGAAAAGGTATTGGAGAGCAGCCCAGGTCCTTCATTGACAGATGGGGAAACTGAAGCACAGAGAAGGGAAGGGCTCCATCTTATTGCACGTCACATTCATGGCAGACCAGAGGATTGTCTCCTTGCAAAGCCCAGGCTCTGTACCTCTAGGAGGTATCTCTGCCTGCTTTCCTGGCTACAGACTGAGAGTATCATCACCAGGAATTTCCTACATGTGGTTGAGACCACTGTGTGGACCATTTTTTTCTGGAGACCATGAGCAGACCTGGCTGTTTGGGCACCTCCACTCCTGAAGGAAGTTCTCCTTCCAGATGACCATGGTGTGGATTGACAGAGTCATTCAGGCAGGCAGTCTGATGAGGCTATAATCCCCCTTGGGAACAGTCTGAAGTCTAGGAAAATGTGGGCAATCCACCTTCCACAGCACTTGCTGGTCTGGAGGGTACAGACGGAAAAGCTCAGGATTGGGAACCAGGAGACTTGAGTTATGCAAGCCTTGGTTTTCCTAGCACATCACTGCATGGCACTGAACAACTGTATTCTCTGGGCCTCGGTTCTTCCTGTAATATGTGGGGCTTAAGTAGATTGTCAACATCCCTCTAAAATCTCTACCATGCTACTTTTGTGGTAAAATCATATTTTGTCTATGCCAAGTAACTCTCTGCCCATAGGAGATTTCATTAGTTCCTGCTTTAAAAAAAAAATTTTTTTTAAAGTAAGAAATGCTTATTAAACTGTCATAATGTTCTAGACAGTGATGAACAATGGAAAATTCCACCCAGATCTGCCCACGATGAGGAGCACATTGCCTCAGATCCTGCAAGAGTGGCCAGCAACAGGCTTCACTGTCATGTCCTATGGGGACTGAAGAGATGCCAAACCTACCTCAGGTCACATTTCTTCCCCAAGGGCCCATGTCCAGTGACCCAACATAGCAGAGAGGTAAAGGCCCACGTGTCCTGACTCAACTTGGGACAACACTAAAGATCCAACTAATTTCAGGGTTCCACCTGAGTGTCCTGAAGTTATCACGGATTTTACCGTCCATCTCAATCATTTCTTCAGCAAAGACCTGCATGCTCCTTCCCCTCACAGGTGTGTTTCCTGTCAAACACCAATTAAAACCACTACCTTTGAGTTGATTCCAACTCATAGCAATCCTATAAAACAGAATACAACTGTTTCACAGGGTTTCAAAGGTTGGTGTGGCACTGTAGGCTAACATTGGACTGTTAACCACAAGATCAGCAGTTCAAACCCATTAATCTCTCCTTGGAAACCCTATACAGGGTTGCTATGAGGCAGAACTGACCTGATGGCACACAATCACCACCACCAATCTTCTTACTTACCATTGGGTCTTCATTATATGCTATCTCCTGAAATGGTTATGCATCAACCAATTCTTTTGGTACAGTGACTTTGCATATTACTCCCATCTATTTTTGATACATCTGAGTCATTCAATATTTTGCCTGTGATAGTTGTTGTTTCTATTGCTGTTGTTGTTGTCAAGTGCCATCGAGTCAGTTCCAACTAATAGTGACCCTGTATAGGGTTTCCAAGTCATAGCTGGTGAGCTAGAACTGCTGATTTTGCAGTTCAAACAAACTTGTAGTCCAGCACATTAACCCACAGTGCCACACCAGAACTCCATTGTTGCTGTTAAGTGCTGTCAAGTCAGTTCTTACTCAATGACCTTATGAACAACAGAATGGATCATTGACCAGTCCTGTGCCATCCTCACAATTGTTATTATGTTAGAACCTATTGTTGTTGCCACTGTGTCAATCCATCTCATTGGGGGTATTCCTCTTTAACACTGACCGTCCGCTTTACCAAGCCTGTCCTTCTGGAAGTGGACCCTCCTGACAGCATGTCCAAAGTACAAGAGACAAAGTCTCACCATCACTACTTCTAAGGAGCATGCTGGCTGTACTCCTTCCAAGACAGAGCTGTGTGTTCCTCTAGCAGCTCACAGTACTTTCAATATTCTGCTCCAACATCATAACTCAAATGCATCCATTCTTCTCCAGTCTTTGTATTTGTTGTCCAACTTTCACATGCCTATGAGGCTACTGAAAATACCATGGCTTGGATCAAGCACACCTTAGTCCTCAAACTGACAGCTTTGCTCTTTAACACTTTAAAGGGGTCCTTTACAGCAGATTTCCTAATGCAATACATCCTTTGATTTCTTGATTGCTGCTTCCATTAGTGTTGATTGTGGATCCATTCGATAACTTCAATCTTTACTCCATTTATCATGTTATTTAATGGTTAAGAGGTGAGGGATTTTTGTGTTCTTCATATTGAGACGCAATACATACTGAAGGCTGCAGTCTTTGATCTTCATCAGTGAGTATTTCAAGTTCTCTTCACTCCAGAAAGCAAGTTTTTATTCTTTGTATATAACAAATTGTTAGTGATTCTTCCTTCAGTCCTGATGCGATGATAATTTCCACATTCCTTTGAGACACCTCTCTTTGGATTGGGCATAAATATGGATCTCTTCCAATCAGCTGTCTTACCCTGGTGTCTTTTTATTCCTATTTCCCAATTACCCATGGCAGTGGTTGTTGTTGTTGTCAGGTGCCATCGAGTCGGAAC
>NW_006408519.1:48332370-48349280 GCF_000296735.1 Chrysochloris asiatica
TTGGTCTATGTATGGGGTCCTCAGGAACAAAACTAAGTGTTCTGGGATACTCATTCTCCTCAATGTTACTTATAGCTTTGTTTTGTTTTTTGTAATCCACACACTTGAATGCCTTTGCATAGTCAATAATGGACAAGTTTTTGGTATTTTTCTGGTATGCTCTACTTTTGGCCAAGATCTATCTGACATCAGCAGTGATATCTCTAGTTCCATGAACTCTTCTGAATATGGCTTGAAATTCAGGAAGCTCCCTGTGGATACAGTGCTGCAGCCATTTAGGAATGATCTTCGGCAAAATTTTATTTGCATGTGATATTGATATTATTCAATGATTTCCACATTCCATTGGGGTACCTTTCTTTGCAATGGGCACATGAATCTCTTCCAATCAGTTAGCCTGGTAGCTGTTTTCCAAATTTCTTGGTATAAAACCACTGAGCATTTCCAGTCTTACACGAGTTTGTTGAAACATTTCAAATTTTATTCCATCAATTCCTGGAGCCTTGTGTTTTTGCCAATGCCTTCAATGAAGCTTGGAATTCTTCATTCAATACCATCTGTTCTTGATTATGTGGTATGTCTTGAAATTGCAGAGCATCCACCAGTTCTTTGTGATACAGTAATTCTGTGTCTCCCTTCCATCTTCTTTAGATGTTTCCTATGTCATTAAATATTTTGCCCATATAATCCTTGAATATTACTACCAAAATGAGTGATTTTCTTCAGTTCTTTCACCTTGAGAAATGCCAAGCATTTTCTTTTTGTTTGGTTTTCTAACTCCAGGTCTTTGCACATTACATTATAATACTTAACTAAGCTTCCCTTGGAAATTTTCAGTTCAGATCTTTTACTTCATCATTTCTTACAGTTACTTTAGCTTCTCTATGTTCAAGAGAAACTTTCAGAGTTTCTTCTGATATCTACTTTAGTCTTTTCTTCTTTCCTGTCTTTTTAATGATCTTTTGCTTGCTTCATGTATGATCTTCTTGATGTCATCCCATACATCTAATGGTCTTCAGTCATGAGTTTCTAAAGCATTAAATCTGTTATTGAGACTGTCTCTAAATTCAGGTGGTGTATACTCGAGGTCATATTTTTGCTTTGATGGACTTGTTGAATTTTCTTCAGCTTCAGTCGGAACTTGCATATAAGCAAATGGTGGTTTCTTCCACAGTCTGCCCCTGGCATTGTATTGACTGATGATACTGACCTTTTCCATCATCTTTTCATACAATGTAGTCAATTTGATTCCTGCGTATTCCATTTGGTGAGTTCCATGTGTATAGCCACCTTTCAGTTGTTTTAAAAAAGGTATTTGCAATGAATACGTCATGGGTCTCTCAAAATTCTACCATGAGATCTCTAGCATAGTTTCTATCAAGACCATATTTACCAAGGGCCGGTCCTTCCTCTTTGTTGCCAAGGTTCACATTCCAGTCACCAGAAATAAACAATGCATCTTGATTGTTTGTTTGATCAATTTCACACTGAAGAAATTGGCATAATTCAATTTCTTCATCATTAGCTTTAGAGGCTGGTGCATACATTTGAATAGTATTTACTTACATTAACTGCTTTTTCTTGTAGGTGCGTGGATATTATCCTATCACAGACAGTGTTGTACTCCAAGACATATCTTGAAATGCTCTTTTAGATAATGGATGCAACACCATTCCTCTTCAATTTTTTGTTTCCAACATGGCAAGTCATAGATTGTCTGATTCAAAGTGGTCAATACCTAGCCATTTCAACTGACTAATGCATAGGATATCAATCTGTATTCATTCCATTTCATTTTTTATGACTTCCCATTTTCCTAAATTCATACTTAGTACATTCCACATTCTGATCATTAATGGATTTCTGCAGCTATTTTTTCTCATTTTGAGCTGTGCTCTATCAGCATTGAATGTCCCCAAAGCTTTGCTCCATCCATATCATTAAGGTCCATTCTACTTTAAGTAGGCAGCTCTTCCCCAGTCATAATTTGAGTGACTTTCAACCTAAGGAACTTATCCACCTGCACTGTATCGAGACAGTTTTCCCGCTGTCTTTCACACGGTTTTCAGTGGCTAGCTATTCCGAAGTGGTCTGCATGTCTTTCTTCCCAGTCTGACTTAGTCTGGAAGCGCCACAGAAATCTGTCCATCATGAGTGACCCTGCTGGTATTTAAAATACCAGCTGCATGTCTTCCAGCATCATAGCAACACACACGTCATCACAGTATGACAAATTGACAGACGTGTGGTGGCTTCTGCCCATAGAATTCTTCAATATTGCAAGTTGAAGCTTAATTTTTTTCTTCAATGCATTTAGCTTGAGAACTGTCCAGCATGTCAGTATCTCTTGGTTTCCGAACTCCAGATCTTTGTATTGTTGTTGTTGTTGTTGTTAAGTGCCTTCGAGTCGGAGCCGACCCATAGCGACCTTGTACAGGGTTTCTGAGGGTGTAAATCCTTACGGGAGTAGAAAGCCTCATCTTTCTCCTGCGGAGTGGCTGGGAGTTTCGAACCGCTGACCTTCAGGTTCGCAGCCCAATTGGTAACCACTACGCTACCAGAGCTCCTTTGTTATAATAATTTACTTTGTCTTTCTGAGCAACCCTTTGAAATCTTCTGCACAGATCTTTTACTCTATCATTTCTTCCTTTCACTTTAGCTATTCTATGCTCAAGAGCAAGTTTGAGAATCTCTTCTGATGGTATATTTTCCTTCTTTCTTGTCTGTTTACTGACTTTTTGGGTTTTTTTCACCTATAATCTTTTTAATATCATTCCACAATGGTCTGATCTTTGATCATTGGTGTTCAATTAGTCAAGTCTATTCTAAATAGGATCTCTAAATTCTGGTGGGATGTACTCAAGGTCATGCTTTGGCTCTTGTTATTGTTGTCATTAAGTGTTGTTAAGTCAGTTCCAACTCATAGCAACCCTGTAAAGGGTTCTTGAGAAGGAGTTAGTGGTTTTGAACTGCTGACCTTGAAGTTAGCAGTCCAGTGTTCATCCTGTAGCACCTGACCAGGAGTCTGTATAATTGTTTTAATTTTCTTCACTTTGAACTTGAACTTCATTACAAGCAATTGATGGCCTGTTTTACAATCAACCTGACTTTCTTCTGACTGATGATATTGATCTTCTCCATAGTCTCTTTCCACTGATACAGTTTGATTATTGTGTGTACTATTGTCTACACGTATAGTCACCATTTAAGCTGTTGAGAAAAGGTAATTCCAATGAATAAGCCATTAGTCTTGCAAAATTTTATCATGCAATCTCCAGGTCATATTTTGCAGTTACTGATTCTTTGTTTCTAAGGTTTACATTCTAATTACCAGTAATTATCGATGCATATTGATTGCTTGTGTGTCAGTTTATGAGTATGCTGAGACTGGTAAAATATTCCATTTCTTCATGTTTGGTATTAGTAGTTGGTACATAAAAATTGTTGTTGTTAGGTTCCACCGAGTTGGTTCAGACTCACAATAACACTATGTGTAACAGAATAAAACACTGCCAGGTCCTGCACCTTCCTTATAGTTGTTATACACACGAACCGATGGCTGCTGCCACTGTGCCAATCCATTTCATTAGGAGTCTCCCCTTTTTCCACTGCCCCTCCACTTTACTAAGCATGATGTCCTTCTCCAGAGACTGGTCCTTCTTGATAACATGTCCCAAATATGAGAGCTGACGTCTCACCATCTTAACATCTAAGGAGCATTCTGGCTGTACGTCTTCCAACTCAGCCTAGAAAACAGTATGGGGCACTTCTACTATGTCATATATGGTTGCAATGAGGTGTAATCAACTTGTTGGCATCAAATAACAAGGGAGCTCAGAGAGAATAGATGTGTATTCATTCATTCAATTAATTATTCAATAAGTATCTATTAAACATGTACCATGTGCTTAGCACTGTGTGATGTGCTGACAGTTGGGGTATTTTTGTTCAACTTCAGGCTTCAGAGATTGACCCTTCTGCATTCAAATCTGACCAGGTTCATCTTTTCTTAACTGTATGGCTATGTGGATGTTCCTTAATCTTTCTAAGTCTACCTTGTCACATTCATTAATTGGAGATACTGATGAATCTTTTGGACCACTACCGTGATGGTTAATTCAGGCTAACAAATTACCATATTCCTGGCACATATTAACCATACAATACAGGCTACCTGATTCTCTGTTTGTTTGTTTGTTTTAGATGTATTATCATTTGCTGAAATGCACACAACTTCATACTGTAAATAACATTAAAATTTTGTGATTGAGGGATGTTGGATGATGTTGGGATTTATGCTGAAGCTCAGCGGAGTTTTTATTAGTAATTTTTCTTGGAAGAAGAGCCTGCTTTGGAAAATGGATCTTTGATCCAAAAGTAGGACATACTCTAAGTTAACAAGAGGTAGGTGAGAATGGTCTAGGGTCAGAGCCCAATCTGTAGAAAACGGGTTTGAGGTGGAACTGGACAATGGGAAAGAGCATGCTGCCATAGAATCTCAAAGATCTAAATTTGATGGAGTAAATTGAGATGTTTATCTGTCTATGCAGAGTGAGCCACCCCCAAAACTAGAGGCTCAAAACAACAACAATTTATTCATAATCACATTTTGTGTGGGTTGTCCTGCCAGCTCTTCAGCTGGTCTTGCCTGGCTTACTCATGCCTGCAGCTGGCAGGTCATTTGGAAGCTGGATTTGGCTGGACAAGGTTACTGGGCCTCCCACTCCATGTAACCACTCACCCCAATGTGCCTAATCAGGTTTCTTTGTGTGTGTGCTTTTTTGCTTAATGTGGTGAAAATATATACAACAAAACCTTTGCCAATTCAATCATTTCTCCATGTACAATTCAGGACATTGATTATTGATTATATTATTCAAGTTGTGCAACTACTCTTGCTATGCTTTTCCAAATCATTCCACCACCATTGACATAAACTCAATGTTTTCTAAGCACCACCTTTTTCTTTCCCCTTCCCTCTTATCCCTGGTAACCACTAATGATCTTTGGTTTCTACATATTTACTTATTTCATATAAGTGAAGTTATACAGTATATATCCCTCTGTGACTCACTTATTATCTTCATTTTCTAGTACTGCTATAACAGAAATACCACAAGTGGATGGCTTTAATGAACAGAAATTTATTCTTTTACAATGTAGGAGGCTAGAAGTTTGAATTCAGAGCACAAGCTCTGTACTCCTTGTTCCTTTCTGCATCTGTAGGTCCAACATTCCTTAGAAATCTTCCCGTGTCTTGGCATCAATCTTTCTCTGGATCTTGGAGCTTTTTAGTGCAAGAACCCCAAGTTCTAGGACACACTCTACTCTTGTCTCTTTTCTTGGTGGTAGTAGGTTCCTCTGAGATCTACTTGTTTGTTTAATCATATATATATATATATATATATATATATATTTATATATTTAATCAATTATATATATATATATATTTAAACATATATATATTTAATCAATTATATATATATATATATCAAGATACAACCCAATCCTGTAGATTACTTCTGGCCTCATTAAGTTCATAGAAGTGAGGACTTAACAACATATAGATCACATCATGGGGGCGGTGATTACACTATATTTGATCTCTACATGGGGGATGGAGTCCTGGTAGGCTAATACATCAGACTGCAAAGTCATTTGAACTGCAAGGTTAGTGGTTCAAGCTCACCAGCTGCTCCTTGGGAACCCTATACAGGGTTGCTATGGGTCAGCATCGACTCGATGACACTTAACAACCACAACACATAGGGGATGACCATGTCTTAATTCCTAAACCATTAGAATTCAGGCCTAGTCAAATTGACACAAAACTTAAATGATCACTTATTTCATTCAGTGTAATGTTTTCAAGGTTCATTCATGTTGTGATATGTATCAGAACTTCATTTCTCTTTATGGCTAAGTAATATCCCATTGTATGGATAGATTGTATTTTGTCTATCTATTCATCTGTTGATGGACATTTCAGTTGTTTCCACATTTTGGCTTTTGTGAAATGTGCTATAATAAACATTGGTGTATATAGCATCAAATTTCTTAACACAAAGATGGCAATTTTACATGAAATGCAGAGTGAAAGTTGAAACTCCTCCTGATGCCAGTCCTCAGTCTCTGCATGGCTAGATTTGAGGGGTTGAAAAAGAGACCCCACTGCTCATTGGGAAAGTTCATGTCTAGGTTGCATCTACCACATAGAAAGCAGTCTCTGAGCCATAAAGTAGGAAGAGGCACGACTGCCAGACTGAAGGGGCTTCCTGGTCTTAGACTCATCCTCCATGTCAGCATGCAAGTATGAAGCCTCTAAATCAGCCCCTGATCAACTCATCTTTGCAATCCCCCACACCTCTTCCAGCTCCTGTGGATTATCTTACTTCCTACAACTTACCTGAATGCCCTACCTCTGACTTCACAGATGATGTTTCTCCTGTGTGGACCATGACCCACCCACTTTCTACTCCACCAGAATTGGCCAGTGTATTCATTTTCTGTGGCTTCCATAACAAATCACCACAAGCTTGGCAACTTAAACCAAATTTATTCTCATACAACTCTGGCGGCCAGAAGTTCAAAATCAAAGTGTGAGCAGTTCTGTACTCCTTCCAGAAATTCCGAGGGAGAAGCTGTCCCTGGCCTAGAAGCTAGAATAGCTTCTCTTGGCTGCAAGAGTTTCTTTGACTGTGGCTGCATTACTCCCACATCTGTCTCCATCTTCATATGGTCTTTTCTTCTTTCTCAAAGGACTTGTCTCTGAGTCATAGTGAGGTAAATCAATGTTCCATCTTTCTGCTTGCCCTGGGTCCACCTCAGCCTTCTTAGTTGGGCTGGGTACATGCAATTATTAAGCTATTTGAATAGAATTTATTTCATCTGCTTGGGAAAAGACACAAAGTAGGCCATATGAATGATAATTTGTGAGATAAGCAAGGTCCTCCACTTGGTAACTGCTGGGTAGCATTAAAGCCCGACACTAACAGTAACAAGGATCTAGAGAGCTAACCTCACCATTTGGAGAGTTAACACTAATTGCCTAAGGTCACGTCATTACTAATCCCCAGTTTGCTCATCTGTAGAATAAAATGTCTGCCTCATAAAGTGGCTGCACAAATTAAATTCATGACATGAGAAATAGAACCTACTATTAGACTTAAAGTAAACGATTGTGGAGGAAAGAAAATGAGACAAATGATGAGCCAAAGAATGATGAGTTTCTAAAACAATCCACCTGGAACGTATTTTCTCTGGGCCAGAACGTCTCAAACTTTAATGTGCACAGCAATCACCTGAGAATATTGTGAAAATGCATATTTTCGTTTGTGGGGAGGGAATGTGAGATTCTGCACTTCTACCATCTTCCACGTGAGACCCATCCTGTTGACCCATGGACTGCATTTTTAGTAGTGGGGACTAACAAGATAACCACATGATTTGTATGCACACCAAAGATATTACTTAGGGTAGATGGGAGATCCTGGAGAGGTATTGTAAAAATATATGCAACAGAGGAATCTTGGTTTTGTAGTGCTTATTAGTTGGGCTGCTAAATTCAAGGTCAACAGTTTGAAACGTCCAGCTGTTCCATGAGAGAAAGATGAGGCTTTCTGCTCCTGTAAAGATTTACAGCCTTGGACTCCACAGCACATAACCACCACCACCACCATATGTTAATTCAACATTTTTCAGGTATACAATTTAGTGCTATTCTTTGCATAAATCATGTTGTGCACCTTCACCTCACCCTCAAGTTTGAGAAACTCGGTGCTGTGTCTTAGGATGCTGTAGCTATTAAAGAAGGCCCTTTCAGGATAAGTATTTATGAGACAGGACAACGTCAGGTACGAATTGGTCTCTTGTAATAGAAGCATTGACTCAGAGGGCTCAGAATTTGGAGCTGAGTAAATGCAGATTTGAACAGTGCTCTTGGATAATGGTAACCACAACTGGCCTTCATGCTCCATCTACAGACCCTTGGAGCATTCTTAAGGGTCATGACCCTGTGTGCAACCTTATTTAGTTCTCATATTTACTCTCTGAGGTCAAAAACAAACCCAATTCATTGCTGTTGAGTTGGTTGCAACTCACAACGTTCTTATAGAACAGAGTAGAACTGTTACCCTTCAAACTTTCCAAGACTGACACATCTTTCTTCCATGAAGTTGTTGGTGGGTTTGAATTTAGGTTAAAAGTCAAGCACTTAACCATTGTACCACCAGGGCTCCTTTTAATAATGCTCTCTGAGACATGACCTGTTGTAATCACCAATTTCCAAACAAGAAACCCAAAGTTTATGGGTTTAAACAATTGCGTTCAAAGTCCCCAGCTGCTATAGGTACCCCTGACCTCCTTGCTCAACACTCAGACAAGAATGAAGCAGAAGAGTGTGTAGATGGAGCATGAAGGTTAGTGGAGTGGGCCTGGCACAGTGAAGTACCCAAGGACATTTACTGAGGTAACTCTCCTTGACAACCCAGGGATCAAGATTGCTGAGTGCTTTGGGGTAGAGGCTTCCTGGTAGAGTGGGATGCCTCTGTGCACTTATCAATAGAATTAAAGAATTTTATAACATTTGACTGAGGAAGATAGCATCTAGTCCAGCTCAAGAGATCCAACAGGCCAAGGAGCTAAGAGACCAAGGAAGCCAGAAGCAGAAGCTGAAGAAACAGGAAGTACAGGAAGCTGAGCTTCCACAGTCCCAAAGCTGCCACAGTCTCCTAGGTTTCCAATAGTCAGATCTTCACCAACTCTGTTCCAGGGGGTGGGACTGCCATCCACAAGTATCAGAGGGATGGGACCAGATACACTGCTCAAAACTGAGGGGGGCAAGGCTGCCATACCCAAGGAGCAGAAGTACAAGACCAGTTGGGCTAAAGGGGTGGAATAACCACTCAGGTGGACTAGGGGAACACAGCTGTCCCAATCAGAGCTGCTGTCCCAATGGGCATCGAAGACTGAGCTGAAGCCCAGGATAGAGGGGCCTCCAACCATAACCCAGAGAGCATGACCTGAACCCAGTGTCTGGAGGGCAGGGCCACACCCTAGATGGTCTCAGGTTACAGTCGATTGTTTTCAATCATCTGAAAATAATTTATTGTATTATAATTACGTATATATCTTGAGAGGTAATATAAATTATTCTGCTAGGGTTTTTACTTGTATAGTGCCTGTTATCCCGTTTTCCACTCCAGTTTCTCCCATTTGTAGTAAAGATGTTCTACCTTGTGCCTGTTCCACAAGGTTCTACTTTGAAAGCAGATAACTTGTATCTTATAATTCACAAGTTCACAGAAGAAGAAGAATTTTATCCCAGGATGGGATTTGGCCTTGGAGTTAATTTAAAATTTGGGGGATGGTACGATGAGGTTACAAATGCTTTACATGTGGCAAAGGCATGAATTTCTGGGAGCCAAAGGATGGAATTTCATTGATTGAATTGTGTTACCCTCAAAATTGGACACGTTAGTAGGAGGGACAACTCCTTGGAAAGGGACAGCATGTTTAGCAAAATACTGGGTCATTGAGAAAGAAGCCTTCCAAGGAGATGGGTTGACACAATGGCTGCAACAAAGGACTCAAACATGGATGGCAGTGTTTTGTTCTGTTGTGCATAAAGTTTTTATAAATGGGAACTGATAACGAAATGTGTGTCAACTTGTCTAGGGCATAATGCCTGGTATTGTATAGTTGTGCTCTATTAAGTATTCTGGTAATTGTTCTATGTGTGTAAACCCTAATATCTTCCTGTGATTAAGGAGCCAGGAGTATTGTTGTTAAGTGCTGTCTAATTGGTTCTGACACATAGAAATCCTGTATAGGGTTTCCAAGGAGCAACTGGTGAGCTTGAACCACTGACCTTGTGGTTCAAACCAACTTTTCAGTCCAGCACATTAACCCACAATGCCACACCAGGACTCCAAGGCAGGATTAGGTTATATTGAAGAAGATTAGATTATGTTTATTAAAGATGAAGCATTAGTGTACTACAAAATACCCTTACTCAGGTCACAGCTCTTACTTGAGCCACACAACAGGAGTGTCCCTGGGGGTGTGGCCCGCATCACCTTTTATCTTAAAAGAGATCAAAGGAGAGAGAAGTGAGCAAAGAAGGAGAGGCTTGAATGCCATGAAGAAAGGACAACCAGAAATGGATCACATCCTGTGGAATTGGGGTCCCTGTGCTGAGAACCCCCTAGACTCAAGGGAAGATTGATGCCAAAATACATGGAAATCCCAAGGAATGCTGGGCCCACAGATGTTAAAAGGAGACAAGGATCTTCTTCCAGAGCCAACAGGGAAAAAAGTCCCCTCCTAGAATTGGTGACCTGAATTTAGACTTCAAGTTTCTTAACATGAGTGCGGATGCATTTCTGTTTGTTAAGGCTACCACATTTGCTATTTCTGCCATAGCAGCACTAGAAAACTAATACAATCTGACCTCAGTCCAGAGCTCTATGGGTCATTTCTCTGCCTTCTGCACTTCTTTTCCTTGCCTATACAGGGATTGAGATCCAACTAATTGGCACAAATAGCTTGTGTTGGACTATTTATTAACCTAAAGGTTGATGGTGCATATCCACCCAGCAGCACTGTGGAAGAAAGATATGGTGATCCTCTCCCATAAAGATCACAGTTAAGAAAACCACGTAGAGCAATTCTACTCTGCAGCATATGTGGTCACGATGAGCCAAAATCAACTTGATGGCTGTGAGTTTTTAGTTTTATACTGGATTTGAAGGTGAAGAACTAAGCCTCTTGGACCATGAGGCCAGTCCTCTCACTGCCTCTCTGGACCATTAGATTTGACAAGAGTCTTGGTGTCAGACTGAACTATGGGATAAAGCACTGGACTGCAAGGTTGGTTTGAGCCACAGGTCAGTGGTTCAAACTCACCAGATGCATCCTGGAAACCCTATATAGTGTTGCTATGGTTAGAACCCATCCTAAGGCATTTAACAACAATAATCCTTCTCTGCCTGGGGCTGTGAGATCCAGTGAACTCAAATCTTTTTCAGGTGTCTTACAGCACCACGGACAGATCCCGTGGCACCTTTGTTTATTCTAACACTCAGCATGCAGCAGGGCTATTTGAGGGCATGTAAGCAGCTAAACTTATTTTCCCCTAAACCCTTTAATTACTGTAAAAATAGAAGGCACTCAACCACAGTTATCCAACTCGATAACCATGAATAATGCACATTAATGCACAGGCTAAGAATAGGAAATGGGGGTGCTGATTAAACCAGCCTGAACAACCAGGATCTGGGTAAACGACATGTGTAGAACATCTAAGAGATATTTATTCAAACACACAAACATATGCAACGTTCATGTCTCCAGACTCAGATGCCAGGCAGTATATTAAATGGATTGCTTAAAATCTCCAGGCCAGAAGCATCACCACCACCTGGGAACTTGTTAGGAATGAGATTTGGGGGGTAAGGCGCAGAAATCAGTATTTTTAACAAGTCTTTGTAAAGATGCTGATATTTTATTTTAAAACCATTGTTCTACTGTTGATTTCCTGTAACATAAATGAATCTCAAGATAATGACATGAAATGAAAAAGAAAAAAAGGTTTAAAAAAGTTCATGAAAAAATGGAATTTAAAAATAGTGGTATTTTTCTGTAAACTTTTGAAGCTCCCTTGTACTATATGATTTCACTTACATAACGTTCTATGAAATACAAACTAATCTACGTTGTTGTTGTTGTCGAAGCTGTATAGGGTTTCCAAGGAGCAGCTGGTGAGCTTGAACCACTGACCTTACAGTTCAAATGACTTTGCAGTCTGATGCATTAGCCCACAGGAAAATTCAGGGGCGGACCAGGGATGGGTGGGGAAGGATAGATGGAAAAATTACAAGGGGGTATGAGGAATCTTGGGAGTGATGATAAGTTCATTATCTTGATTGTGGCGATGGCTTTATGGGTGTATTCTCTAAATATGCTCAGTTTAATGTGTAACAATTATACCTCAATACAGCTGTTTTTGTTTTGTTTTTTAAAAGAACCATGATTTTGTTTTAAAATGAATTTAAAGGTCATTCATTTTCCCAGATCTTGAAACTATCTTTCAAAGTAAGAGAAAGGAACCTGCACGGGCCATGGTGAGGAGAGAGGCTACCATAATGAATCACTACAAACTTGGTAGCTTAAAATATTTTAAAGACCAAAAGTTCAAAATCAGGTATCATAAGGTCCATGGCTACCTCTGAAGGCTTGTTGGCCCCAGGTGTTCCTTGACTGTGTCAGCATCCCTCCTATCTGCCTCCATCTTTATGAGTCTGTGACTCTTTGTCCTCTACTCTTCACATAAAGACACCCATCATTGTATTTAGGACCCACCCTAAAACCAGGATGACTTCACCTTGAGATGCTTAATTGCATCTGCAAAGACCTTATTTCCAAGGTTTTGGTGGACACCAATTGGGAGCGGGTATACTATTCAACCTGCTACAGGACTATAGAGTCTGAGAGATCCAACCAGAGTCTCTACTTTGGCTTCTGCTCATCACGTGGTCGTGGGTACATCATAGCTTCTCTAGAGAAAAGTTGGAAACTTGGAATATGGGTCTACTCATGCTCAGAGAGGTTAGAGAGACACATAGTAACAGTTCAATGACGGTGGTTCTAGTTCTATCCTCCCTGCTAATCCTTCTTTCAAGAAGAAATCACTCACTATTCCACATCATCTGAAGTCACCGGTGTTGTCCAACCAACACCTCATAACAGACACATCCTTGCCTTGCTGTTGCTAACACTCTACTTTGCATTCAGGAAGAATAGAAGGGAATGCATTTCAAGTGTCCAGTATTCACACTTCATTTCACCTCTGTCACGCTCATCACTAAGTGTAGTCCTTTCAGTGTATGGGGCCTGTGGATAGTCACTGTTGAGTGGCAGAAGCTCTTTGAGGAATATATTCACTTACCAGAGTCCCTCCCTCTTCTTCACAGCCCACCCACTTTATGGACTATATGACCTCCCTGTAAACTGCTGGCTCCAGAACTTCTTTGAATCTCAGCATCTCAAACAAAGCTTCACTTTGAAAAACACCAGAAAGACCCAGATTCTGGTTCAAAGTCCCTTTGCTCATGAAATACTCATATTGTAGGAGCAACCTTACTCACACTGAAATCAGACAAAGCACCATGGAGCACAGAGCTAAGTAGGACCCAAGATGTCACTGGATCTCCTGTGTAATTAGAAGGGGAGTAGAGTAGGGGCATCCCCACCAACTACTTTTCTGCCCTTTGAGTCACACAGCAGCAGGACTACATTATCAAAACACAATCTTTTTATGAAAAACCCAACAAGAACTTGCTATGGCTTGCAAATAAAGCTGAGATTCTTCACATTTTTCCAGACACTCTCCCACCAGCCTTTATTTAGCTAAATCACTAGTTCTTAGTGGGGGAAAGGAAGGTGATTTTGCCCCTCTCTTCAAAGGGTCACTTGGCAATGTCTAGGAGTCCTGGTGTGGTGCTGTGGGTTAATGCACCAGACTGCAAAGCCATTTGAACTTCAAGGTTGGTGGTGCAAACTCACCAGCTGCTCCTCAGAAGCCCTATACAGGGTTGCTATGGGTCAGAGTCGACCTAACGGCACTTAACAACTACATCAGAGACATTTTTGGTTATTAAAACTAGATAAAGACCAGAGATGTGTGACAGCTCCCCAGTACAAAGACCTATCCAGCCCAAAATGTCAATAGTACCCAGATAGAGAAGCCCAGCATTAAATTCTGCTTAACGTAAACATTGTCTCCTCCAAGAAGCATTCACTAGCTTGCACCTCTTTAACTCAAGGAGATTTAGGAAAAGATCTGTCGATGGAAACTCTATGAAGCCCACTTCTACTCTGACACTCATAGGGGTTGGGAGTCAATTCAGTAGCAATTGGTTGTTGTTGATGGTTTTAATCATCTAATTAGTCCTTGAACATAGAGAACCTAGACAGCAAAGGTGTGACTTTGAGGACTACGACATCACTGGCCCAAGTCATTATATATTCAGTCATCTCATATGCACGACAATGACAATGCTGGACAATGAATAAGGAAGAGAAGAATTGATGGATTTGAATTATAGTATTCGCAAAGACTATTGAAAGTATAATGGACTGGCATAAGAACAAACAAATCTGTCTTGGAAGAAATACAGCAAGAATGACCTTAGAAGTGAGAATGGTGAGACTTTGTGTCAAGAACTTTGGACAAGTTGTCAACAGGGAATCAGTCCCTGGAGAAGGACATCATGCTTAATAAAGTGGAGGGTCAGTGAAAAAGAGGATCTCCAGGGTCTTGACATAGTGACACTGGGCTCAAACATAGCAATTGTGTGGATGGTGCATGATCGGGCGGTGTTTCATTTTATTGTGCACAAGATCATTGTGAGCCAAAACCTACTGGGTGGTACTTAACAACAAGAAAAATTAGTCCTTTCCTGATCTGCTCAGTTGCATAGTGAGTCACAGCATCTCACCTCTGGTAATCCATTGTGGAACTCACCCATACACTGCTGTTGAGTCAATTCCAACTCAACATTTAATATTCTTTTCCAACACCATAACTCAAATGCATCAATTCTATGATCTTCCTTATTCATTGTCCAACTTTTACATGTGTGTAAGGCTATTGAAAATAACATGGTTTGGGTCAGGTGCACTCTAGTTCTCTGTTCTTGGACACTTTAAAGAGGTCTTGTACAGCAGATTTGCCTCATGAAATACGTCGTATGATTTCTTGATTGCTGCTTCCATGAATGAAGACACGGAGCTTTCCCACCATCTTTCAGTGATATTGTTGTTGTTATGTGCCGTGCAATCAGTTCTGACTCATAGCGACCCTGTACAGGGTTTCCAAGGCTGTAAGTCTTTACAGGAGCAGAAAGCTTCATCTTTCTCCCATGGAGCAGCTGATAGTTTCGAACTGCTGACCTTGCAGTTCGCAGCCCAATTCGTAACCACCGCGCTACCAGAGTGATATAGTCAATTTTAATTTCTGTGTATTCCATCTGGTGAAGTCCATGTGTATAATCATCTTTTATAATGTTTCAAAAAGTTATTTGTAATGAAGAAGTCATTAGTCTTGCAAAATTCTATCATGCCATCTCTAGCATCATTTCTATCACCAAGGTCATATTTTCCAATGACTGATCTTTCCTCTTTGTTTTGAACCTTTGCATTCCAATCACCAGTAATTATCAATACATCTTGATTGCATATTTGATCAATTTCAGACTGAAGAAGTTGACAAACTTCTTCAATTTCATCATCACTGGTTTTAGCAGTTGATGCATAAATTTGAGTAATAGTGGTATTAACTGGTCTTCCTTGTAGGCAGATGGATATTATCCTATAACAGACAGTGTTGTACTTCAAGATAGATCCTGAAATGTTCCTTTTGATGATGAATGAAATGCCATTCCTCTTCAATTTGTAATTCCTGGCATAGTAAACCATGTGATTTTCAGATTCAAAATCACCAAAACCAGTCTGTTTCAGCTCACTAAGACTTAGGAGATTGATGCTTTGTGTTTCATTTCATTTTTGACAACTTGCATCTTTCCTATATTTCCTATATTGTACATTCCTTGTTCCAGTTATTAATGGATTCTTGCAACTGCTTCTTATTTTGAGTTATGCCCTATCAGAAAATGAAGTTCCTGAAAGCTTTGCTCTATTCGTGTCATCTCCGTCAACTCTGCTTTGAAGAGGCAGCTCTTCCCCAGTCATATTTTGAATGCCTTCCAATCTGGTGTTATTCATCACATTTAATTACTCAATATTCTAGTGCTATTTGACAGTGTCCCAGTGCAATTCATAAGGTTTTCAGTGGCTAAACATTCCAAAATTGTCTACCTCTCCTTCTGTCTTAGTCTGCAAGTTCAGCTGAAACCTGCCCACCATGGGTGAACCTGCTGGCATTCAAAATACCGATGACACAGCTTCTGGCATCACAGTAACATGGAAGCCAGCACACAGTGGAACAAACTAACAAATGAGTGGTGGATGAAATCCACAGGAAAGGTTATTTGCTTCCATATGCATTTCTAGGAACCTGCTGTTTGAGGGATGTGGTGTGACTTTCCCTGTGAGTCTCCAAAGAGACGATGGCATAGAATCCAGAGTCCTTGCCCCGAGATGCTGTGTCTTACTCTCTCTTCTAAAGATATTGGGACTAGTGGAAAGCTTGTTGTTGTTGTTGTTATGTGCCGTGGAGTCAGTTCTGACTCATAGCGACCCTGTACAGGGTTTCCAAGGCTGTAAATCTTTACAGGAGCAGAAAGCCTCATCTTTCTCCAGCAGAATGGCTGGTAGTTTCGAACTGCTGACCTTAAGGTTCGCAGCCCAATTCGCAACCAGTACGCTACTATGCCCTTGCCAGAGTTTATGAAAGCCCACCTTGTGCATCTCACCCAATCTCTAACTGCAGTGATGGAGATGGAGATGGTGATAGCATATCACTAGAAGGGCTAGTCCTATCTACCATTCTAAACTCTTCTCACAGATTAAAATAGTTACCATCCAGTTTGAGTCCAACGGATGGTGACCCCATGTGAGTCAGAGTATAACTGTGCTCCGTAGTGGTTTCAGGGGTTGATTTTTCAGAAGATTTCTTTGTTCCGAGGCACCTCTGGCTAGACCCAAACTTCCAAACTTTCAGTTAGGCATCCAGCACACTAATCTTTTGTACCACCAAGGGATTTCCTTTCATGGAGTACTATTGTTATCCTCATAATAACCTCCAAGGCAGGTCCATTTATTATTATGACAAAGGAGTTTAGCAACAATGTAAGTGTGAACTCAAATTGATAAATACAGTGCTATACTATGGATATGTTTTCTCTTAATTATGTTTTTCTCAATAATATTTTCTTCTCTGTAATTTTTTT
>NW_006408519.1:48349505-48405831 GCF_000296735.1 Chrysochloris asiatica
GGCTACCAGCACTCAACCTTTCTCTGTACGTGAGTCTAGAGTCCTCAACTGCTCTGTCTCTCCATGTCCTCATCTCTGCATCCATCTCTGGTGTTGTTGCTTCTCTAGATAGGGCCCCACATCCCACTCCTACTATTTTCCCTAGATGGTCCCAGGGTCCTCTGTTCCTGGACTGTAAGATTAACCCCATAAAATGCAAACAACATATAAAATATATGTTAATCAGCTGTTTATGTTATGTTAGCTCAGTAAGGTTTCCAATCAACAGTAGCCTATTAGTTAACTTTTGAAGAACTCAAAAGTTATACTTGAATTTTAGACTATGGTGGAGGTGGGCAACCTTGCTGCTAGATCCCACACTGTTCTGGGTTAACTATACATCTTTTTCCGGTGTAAACATGTGCAACTTTGTACGATGCTTTTATGTCTGTATTATAATTGCACATGTTTGGGGGACTTTTAAAATTCTAATTCTAATAAAGATCTCTGGTGGTACAGTGGTTTAAGGGTTGGGAGGCTAACTGAAAGGTTGGTGGTTCCAACCCAACGACCACACTGATCCATGGGAGAAAGATGCAGGAGTCTGTTCCTATAAGGATCTACAGCCACAGAAATCCTATGGGTCAGCTCTACTAGGTCCTGTAGGGTCACTATGAGTCAGCAGTAGGTTAGTACTCTAATTCTAAATGGTTACAGAATAGTCCATCTGGCAGACATAATACTGTTTGCCATTGTTGTTAAGTATCATTGAGTAGGTTCCAAATCATAGAGACCCTGTTTATGAGTGGCTGGTGTGTTTGAACCGCTGACCTTGTGGTTAGCAGCCCAGTGCTTATCTTTTATTAGGTTATTTCCACTTTCTGTATTCTTCACAAAGTTGTGTTAATAACAACAATATTTTCAGCATATAATATTAATTTCTTGCCAACCACATGATATGGTGAGGATAACCTCTTAGGAGGGCACAGACTATGGCATCTTAAATAGCATTTCCATGAAACCCTGAGGTACTTTGTTCATGATTATGTTACCACCTCTGTTACCTGATGCATGGATAGCAGAATCCAGTGATTCCTTTTTCATCCACAAAGCAAGGATGGGATAACAATGAGCATTCCACTTATTTTGTTTAGAAGAACATTAGGATTAATTTTCACACAACAATCTTAAAAACAAAGTTATTTCTTGTGTAACTCCTTTTATCCATTGAGGTTATAGGCTACTGGCTGGTAGGACACCAGTTTTAGGGTTCTGTAAACACCCATACCCCCAACTCATCACTCTTCATCACTTAATTAACATCTACTGAAAGAATGAAAACCTCTTTCTTTGGGCAAATATAGCAATTTTTCTAACAGTGAAAGGGAAATATTGAAATCAAAGTAATTTAAAATGTATATATCTTTCTATGAATTAGCTGAGTAACAGAAAATATTCAATGTTTGTTACCTCTCCTCTTTAACTTCATAGCAAAGCTACAAGGAAACAGACTCAAAACAGACAGATAATTACAGATGCTCCAGGGAATTAGTGGCACAACCATGATCCATCAGATGAGCCTGTTTGAAAAGGAAGGAAAAGGTGCCCTTATCCTCATTCCCTTCCAGAGTAACACGTCTCCAAGGGAAGCGGGATGATCCAGGAGATGGCAGAACTCTTAGGAGCATCTCTATCTCCTCTGCAGAGGTGGTTCATAGTCTACATGTTGGCTATGAACCACCAGAGAGCGCTGTGGGTCCAGGCATCGGCATCCGCATGGTATGCCTGTAGTTCCTCCACCACAAAGTCTTGCTCTTGTCTCTAGATCAAGAGAATCTCTCAGGATTCACCCAAACGGAACTCAGTGGAAACAGCCCAGTTTAGAAACGACAACAAAATAAGCCCACGTCTTTTTCGACTCACAGATTGCATAGCCCAGTGGAATGTGCCTCCCACATCACCCTCAACTGGAGAGTGACTAAGCTGCCTGCCTAGGGGAAATCTTACACCAACATCCGCCTGTGCATATTATTACTCTCAAGATCATAGGGTAAAGAGCTAGACAGGTTCTACTGAGGCCACTGAAGCCCCTGGCCTCTGCATCTCTGAGGGACTTAGTCAAATTGGTGCAAATCAGCCAGACCTTGGATTTCAATATCATAGTCATCTCTGTAATTCTGAGAGTTATAAGAACAGCATTCCAGCATCTATAAGAGCTAGAGTTTATTGAATACTTATTCTGTGCCAGACACTGTGACAAGCATGGCCATTCTCCCAGGTACCATGCAACTGGATGCTGTTGTTGCCATTGTTTGTTGTTGTTGTTAGGTGTTGTTGAGTCAGTTCTGACTCATAGTGACTCTATGCACAACATAAGGAAACCCTGCCTGGTTCTGTGCCATCCTCACAAATGTCATGTTGAGGCTCATAGTTGCAGCTACTGTGCCAATTCATCTTTTTTGGGGTCTCCTCCTTTTCACTGTCCCTCTACTCAAAATGGATGTCATGAATACTAGTCAAAACCAGTGCTTGAAGTAAAGTCTTTTGGGCTCAAGACTATTTGAGTCAAAGTGTCTTTTGGTCCTCTGATAAGGACCTAAATCCTGAGTCCACTGGATGCATGGAAGTCAGTACTTTCATTCTCTTGCTCATTCATTCAACAAATATTTATTAAGTGCTACTTTGTACTCAGCAGTTCAAGCTCACCAGCTGCTCCTCAGAAACCCCATACAGGGTCGCTATGGGTTGGAATTGACTCGATGGCACTTAACAACAACAACAACAACAACTCTGTACTCAGAGTCCTGGTGTGGTGCTGTGAGTTAATGCATCAGACTGCAAAGCTGTTTGAACTGCAAGGTCGGTGGTTCAAGCTCACCAGCTACTCCTTGGAAACCCTATACAGGGTCACTATGGGTTGGAACTGACTCGATGGCACTTAACAACAACAACTCTGTACTCACCATCTTAAGCTGGATTCTCTAGAGGAACAAAAGCAGTAAAGTGTGTGTATATATATATGTTATTGTATATATATTGTATGTATATATAGATATTGTTGTTGTTGTATAGTGCCATCGAGTTGGTTCCAACCCATATCAACCCAGTATAGGGTTTCCAAGGAGCTGCTGGTGAGCATGAACCACCAATTTTACAGTTCAAATGACTTTGAAATCCAGCATATTAACCCACAGTGCCACACCAAGACTCCATAACAATATACAGAAAGAAATTTAGTTCAAGAAAAAGAGCCACTCAGTTTTGGAGGTTGGCAAGTCCCAAATCCATGGGTCAGGTGTCTGATTTGTGGTTGTAGGGACTGATGAACCCCAAATTAGCTGGTCAGATGGTAGGTTGATGGTTCACAGGATTTGGGAGCTGATGAATTCCAAAATCTTTAGGTCAGATGGCAGGCTGCTGGCTCACATCTCAAGAACTGGAGCCAGAAGATGATGAGTTGGAGACAGGACTGGGAGAGAGAGAGAGCTCTGCCAGAACATTCTCCTATTGGATGCAGGTCATACTTCCAAGAAAACTGACTGGCTATCAAGTGACTGACTTTCAATGGGTTAGCTGCTTGTTTCAGATCACAAATTGAGGATGATTACATATTACACTCTAGAAGAGCAATTGGTCAATTGCCAAGCCACTGTAAATTGTAGTTTAGCCAAGTTGACACATAACTAACCATCACGCACACTTTCTTAATAGAAATACAAGAAAATCTGACCTGAAGTCTTATCTAAATGATGGAAAATCTCATACCAATAGATTTTCAGAAACCTATTCAGGAAGTAAGCGAAGAGAGACAGGTGATAAGTAATAGGGTTGATTCCAACTCATAGTGACCCCACGTGTGTTACACAGTAGAACTGTGCTATGTAGGGTTTCTGATGGCTGTACTATTAATAGAAAGGTGATACCCAAGTTAATGCTTGACTGCAACTCAAAGGCTGGCAGTTGGAACCCCCACTGGGGCTCTGCAGGAGAAGAACCTGGCTATCTGGTGTTTTAAAGGTTATAGCCAAGAAAATGTTATGAGGCACTTCCTACTCTGTCATGTGGGCTTGCTATGAGTCAAAAAGTGACTCAGTGGTGTCTAACATTAACAACATTAGCAGAAGCAGATCTTCAGACCTTTTCTTGTATGGCACTGCTAGTGGATGAAAGAGCAAGAGAATGAAAGGTTATGGATAACCTGACCTTTAGGTTGCACTGCCTGGTTTTCAGCTGTCATTGATTCAGCCCCTGACTCATGGCTCCGTCTAGGGCCCTAGTAATATGGAGGGGACCCCAAAATATCAGGAAGTGAAAAAGTAAACTGGGTTGTTCACAAACACTCAAGAAGTGGACTTCCTCTCCTGTCCTTGATCTCACCAGAGCAAGTGGACCCAGCCTCACTCTCGCCTTCTAAAGCCCTTGCTCAGGCTGCAGGTGGCTCTTCTGAACATTCTTTGATCTGTGTGTGTTAAAATATCAAGTCAAGTTTGCCCCAGCAAAACATGGAACTATGGCGGCCTATGGGTACCACTTGGTGCAGGAGATAAGTCTAGTTTCCCAAATGACCAGACACACCAATGTTGGAGTAGTGTGGAATACTCAAGAGAGGCAGTGTTTTGGTTGTGCCAAAGATGGGGGGCCTGGCTTCTTGGACTGCTGCTATTCAGCTGTGTGAACTTGGACTCCTGACTCACCCTCTAAAACTCAGAGGAAAATAATAGAATTGAATACACTTTCCAGCCTCCTTTATTTTAATAATGATCCAAAAAACTAAAACCAAAGTTGTCATCAAGTTGATTGCAACTCATAGCAACTGGATTTGTGACAAAGTAGATCTGTGCTCCATTTTGTCTCTTGTTGTTAGGTGCCATTGAGTCAGTACAGACTCATATCGATCCTATGCACAACAGAACTAAACACTGCCCAGTCCTAGATTGACCTCACAATGTTTGCTATGCCTGAGCCATTACTGCTGCCACCGTGCCAATCCATCTCTCTGGGGGTCTACCTAACATGATATCCTTCTCCAGTGACTGGTTCCTCCTGATAACATGTCCAAAGTAGGAGAGACAAAATGTGACCATCCTGGTTTCCAAGGAACATTCTGGCTGTATTTATTCCAACACAGATCTGTTTGTTCTTTTGGCAGCTGATGGAACTTTTAATGTTCTCCTACAATACCATAACTCCAATGCACCAATTCTTCTACAGTCTTCCTTATTCACTGCTCAACCTTCACATACATATGAGGTTATTGAAAATACCATGGCTTGCATCAGGCACACCTTAGTACTCAAACTGTGCTCAGCAGAGATATCCTTTTGCAATCTTTGCAGAAACAAATCACCAGGCCCTTATTATGTTACTCCAGTGGGTGGGTTGGAAGCAGCAACTTTTCAGTTAGTAACTGAGAACAAAACATTCACACCACCTAGGAACTTAATGGTTGGCAATTGCATTATAAAGTCTGCTTATTAGCTGTTCATTTAAGTTCTTTAATCACCAAACTACAATGTTCTCTTCTTTGAACTGGGAGTGGCATCCACATTCATGACCTTGACTTAAAAATACAATAGTAGACTATAATGCTTCCTTTAACCCTGGCTGTAATTAACAAAGTGAATGTTGATACTGGACAGCTAGGATCAGTTCAGTTCCTCCCTGTGTCAGGTTCCATCTGAATGAAGCCCCTAGCACATGGGAATTCTGTTGGATTCTTCAGCAAAGGAGTCTGTTCTCAAGTCACTCCCTATACATGAGTCATCTGCTGCTTCCACTCACCTGTGATACTCTCTGTTGTGACTTGGAGCCCCCCCCTTTTCTGGAGGAGACAGGGTGAGAGAGGCCAAGTTGGATCAATGAGGATGCTGCGTGATGGGACTGGGGGTAGAGTGATTGCTCATCTGAAATGAGGAGGTGGGACACGATGATGCATACAGTGCTCCCAGGTGGGGAGACTTGGCAGAAGCCCAGAGAGAGGAAATGACTCAGCCCTGATGGTCCAGCTGATACCAGTCAGGGCTTAGATTCAGATGCTGCTTAAAGAAAATAACAATGCCAAAAGCAAGAACTTGTCCATGAGAACTGGGTTTTAGAGGTTTCCCTGGCCAACACTCAAGACAGAAGGAAGTATGTTCAAGATTTTCATAGCTGGGGCCATGTTGCTTACCTTACATTAAAAAAAAAAAAAAAAAATGTTGCTGAAAATAGAACTTACACCAGTTCAACCATTTCTACAAATGCAATTCCTGCATTCCTGCGTGTGATATTGATTACCTTCTTTGAGTTTCAGCCATTCTCAACCTTCCTTTTCTAATGTTAATATGAGCTCATTGTCTCCTAACTTCCTTTGTGACTTTCTGAGTTGTTGTTGTTGTTGTTGTTGTTAAGTGCCGTCGAGTCAGTTCCGACCCATAGCGACCCTGTACAGGGTTTCCGAGGGTGTAAATCCTTACGGGAGTAGAAAGCCTCATCTTTCTCCCGCGGAGCGGCTGGTAGTTTCGAACCGCTGACCTTAAGGTTCGCAGCCCGATTTGTAACCACTACGCTACCAGAGCTCCTTTCTGAGTAGTCTTTGTCAATTTGATTCCCCAGAGCTAGTCCTTCAAAACAGCACAATGTTCAAGACAGACATTCTTTACTCCTTACATGAACATTTTTAATACTATGATAAAGCAGAGTTGGAGGCATCAAGTAGTTGTCCCCAAGATTGAGGAGAAAAGACACACAGGAATGGAGTGGAAGGGAAGAGACCAGAACCAAGTCATCAACATACATGATGGGGGACTTGGCAGCAAAGAGGTCGGTCTGTGTAGAAGAGAAAAAGGAAGCACAGAGAGGGAGCATCAGACTAGAGCATTGATGATCTGTGGTGCCCCCCTCTTCTGCTTACTAACACATACAAATGGGCTGTGTGGGCTGTATGCATATACAGATATATGCAAGGGTAAGTCATAACATATTTCTGCTAGAGTTCTAGTTCATACATGCATGGGCTTATTCCAAGCAAAACCTGTTTTAACATGTCTCTGCAAACTGTGCATGGTTTCAGACAAGTTCTCCCAGTAATACACTTAATCTTCTTAAGGTTCCTTTTAAAAAAAAAGTTCAATCAAAATATCTGAGCTCACCTGCTGGGCCAGTTCATTTCAAGACTGAGCAATCAACTCAGAAGGTTATAGAGACTGTTTCTTTGGAATTCCAAAGTACTAATCTTGATAGATGTTCTCGAAAGACACACAAGGATCATGAGAGCTTATTAGGAAGAAGCTTTACGAAAATTGCAAACCACGTTGTGGAGAAAAAAGCTAGGAAAATTGCACTGAGGAATTTCATTTTTTCCATCACAATAATGCACCTGCCCATTCTTTGAGTGTAGCAAGAGCTGTCCTAAAATTTCCTTGGGAAACCCCATCCACCCCACAGCCCTTATCTTACTCTTTCAGATTTATTTTTGTTCCCCAAATTCAAAAAGCATTGAAAATGAATATAATTTGAGTCATGCAAGGAAGCCAAAACTGACATTTTGTGGTAGTGTAAATAGAAGAGTGGTGAATTATTTGGTAAGGGGTCAGAGAGATGGAAACACATTTTCAGAAGTGTATAGACCTAGATGGAGGGAGGAGATGTAAAGAAACATAGCTTCACATTTTGATATGCTGTTTTAATGTTTTTATGATTTTGTAGTAATACCTTTGGACTTACCCTTTTGTATGTGTGTTTGCACATTTGTGTGTATGTCTTAACTGTCTTTGAAGTAACTTCTTTTGTCATATTGTTATTGCTGATGTTAAGTGACATCAAATTAGTTCTGACTCATAGAGACAGAACTGAGTAGCGGTGTTGAATGACCATGCAATTAGCAATCAAGTGCTTACCCTACAGGGCCACACCAGGACTCCTTTATGGTATTTGTGATTGAATTATAGTATTAATTATTGACCACAAAAGTGATGTATGTCCTTTTAGCAGAATAAGATAAACTGGATTATAAATTTTTAGTGAATGCAAGGTATGAATATTTTTTACTATACACCATATTTTGTGCAAAAAAGAATATTCCACATAATCTATAATGAAGACAATTAATTAGTGAGTTTAAGAATATTCTGTATATTTGACAACAAAGAAAATGAGTCAGTGAACTTAGTTGCTTCAGTAATCAATGTAAAATTCTGTTATCTCCCACGTGAAAAATTTACTTTCTCTAATTTCATTTTAAATAACTCATTAATTCAATTTTGATTAAATGTTATAATTGCAAATGAAAAGATATTATAAAAGAAAATTTAATGATTAGAAAACAAATATAACAAATTACTGCATTTTACTTTTAGGTAGAGCTTTCATTTCTAATGTGTTATAATTAAAAACTACTTTTTATTCTTTGTTCATACAGATTGATTCTTCAGTGATTTTTGTCAGAATTAAGCTGCTGAACAATATCTACTTCCATACATAATAAGAATAATGAATTGACTCTTTCTTGAACGTTATTGTATGCTGAGGAATTTTGAGTCTCTTTAGGGATGAGAATGTGTGATCCATTGTACAGTTTGTGATCGTTAAAATGAAGAATATACATAAACAAGTTTAGCATTGAGAAATACACATTGCATTTTATATTCTACTGTGGCATGATCATCCATGCCGAACCAAGTAAAATCTGTCTTTTCTGAATCTGCAAACTTAGTTGTCTTGTAGCCGTGAAATTGGCACACTTCTCTAAAGGTGTGTATTTAAGTCATTGGAATAAATTTGCACTAATGCTTTGGATTACTTCATCACATAATTCACTTTGTTTAAGGAAAACCTATTTGAAGGAACTTCATACGTTGTGCCTTGTTTTCATGTGAGATTCACATGTATCATGGATGGCGTAGTCCATGGTTACACAAAATTAATCTCCAGCATTCCGTATGTCCACTGTTAACATGTTCCCATCATTTCATCGTGTCTATCATTGACTTGTTCTTTTCTAGTGCTTCTGTGATGATGAACTACTTGATAATCAGTAATTGGCAATATTTGTTTTGTTTTCAAATTTTTCAAAAATCTTCTCTTAAGTTATGTATATACCCTGTGAATGACTGGTAGAGATCTGTACATGTCTTTAAATTTAAATTTTATTTCTGAATCTTGGCGAGCTTGGTGCATCCAGTGAAAATGCTGTAATATATTGTTCCACATAACCAACATCAATGCATCCACTAGTGTTTGCATTTTGTTGCCAGTGTTTTCAGCTTCTCTCTTGGTATCTCCTTTTTCTGTCTGGTCTTCAGCACTATTTTATAAGGCACCCAGAGTCGGCGTGTAGGCTTCCAAGACTGCATATGTTGCTACAGCATGCATTTCCCAACATGTATTAGAAAAGCACTTTAATGCTCAATCATTGCCTAAACATGTTTTCAGAACTGGTCATCAGTGATTTGTCATTGTTGTTGTTAAGTGTTGTTGAGTCAGTTCCAACTCATAGTGACCCTGTATAGGGTTTCTGAGGCTGTAAATCTTTACAGGAGCAGAAAGCTTCATCTTTCTCCTGCAAAACAGCTGGTAGTTTCAAAATGCTGACCTTTACATTAGCAGCCCGACTTGTAATCACTACACTACCAAAGCTCCATCATCAGTGAGTAGAGACAACAAAAACTGTGTAGAATAACTGAAAAGTAGGGGGAAAAAAATCAACTGCTACTGAACAACATTCCATTGTACTACACCCTACAAAGATTTACTGACCACACAGTGTGTGGCATGAAAATGGCATATTGATGGCATCCTAAGGGTTTCTGTGGCATGCCCTTTTTATGCCCTGACATATTCAAAGAACTGGCCTCTCTACTTAGAAAAATACATTTTTCAACTTTCATATAAATAGTGAAGTACTTGATTTGCAATTTCTTCACCAGTATAACTTTTTTAAGCTAGTAAATGTGATAAATCACTTGACAGGTTTTCCATCTGTTGGAAATAAGTATCTTAAAAGCAATACTTAGCTAATCTGTATGAGAAAGAACAGAAGCTGAATCTATAGACAAATGGAAATATCAAGCTATACATATTTATCTGAAAATAGTTGATTGAACTTTACCACCTATTAAGGTTATTCTTCACATGTTGCTTTAGGCAGATGATAGGTTGCTCTTTCCTGTTTTATTATAGTTTGAGATGAGACCTGCTAAAAATAGATCAAAGCAACAAGTTCAGGTAAACCCCTAAATTTCCATTTTGTGAGATCCAAAACACTTCATTTCTTCTTCAGAAACACAGCCCTTGTTCAGTACTTGTTACACTGACACCAGTGACGTGTTTATAAGATGGTTTTCCAATACTGACAGTCTTCATTAATTTGCATTTCCTCTTCATGAGTTAAGCTAAAACAATGTCTATGACTTAAATACGATCTTTGTGAATTGAATTATTTTCATGTTTACTAATCATAGTCAAGTTGTACCAATCCCTAAATCCATCCATAGTAAATTAAAAAAATGAGAGATTTAGGATGGAAGAGCTCCTAAATAAAATGATATGCAGAGCAGATTGAAGAAGAGCAGTCATTCTCTTATCATTTTCACCATTACCTTTGCACTCTAGTAATACATTCTAGTCACAGGACCTTGTTTATGGCACATTTTCAAATAGTCTACTATGATATTGACAATAACTAGGTCCTTTTTATGTAATAATTTACATCATTAATAAAAAATTATCCCGCAAAACAAGCTCTATATTTCTGTTATTTATGGGGTTTGCAGATGCAACAATTTCAGATTCTAAAATAGTTTCACTTTCTATACCATAATTATTATCTATCTATCTATATATATATATTGTACTACAGAAGGAATGGATATAGGATTTGAAACAAATTATGCTATGTCTGCATTGCTATTAGTAATTTTAGCACTACCAGTACTAGTACAATTTGTACCCATTAACACTCCATTGTTCAATGGTAAAGATCATTTCTGATCATCACAGGAGAAAGTTGAGGCTTTCTGCTTCCATAAAGAATTATGGCCTTGGAAACCCTACACAGGGTCGCTATGAATCTGAACTGACTGGACAGCTCATAGCAACAACAACAATATGTTTTTCACATAAAGTTAATTCTGAAGTTGTCTTTACTTGTCACAAGTCCTTTTCTTTTATTTTCTGAAAGCTTCTGTTTTTGCACTTCATTTAGTTGCTGTTATTTCATTTTACCCACATATAAAATTACATCACTTCTAAATCTACTTCTACTGTGAACCAAAAGGTCAGTAGTTCGAGGTCACCAGCCACTCTTCTGGAGAAAGATGAGACTTTCTGCTCCTGCAAAGATTTGCAGTCTCAGAAACCTACACAGGATCACTATGAGTTGGAACCTACTGGCACTTAACAACACCATAGCAAATAATTTAAAATAAATAAAATTTATAAAATAAATAAAACTTACATTTAAATTTGGACATTGGCACAAATGTTATATTTGAAAATAAGTAAGTAAAAAGAATGAATTTGGAACATGTAATTTTGCTCTTCAGGTTTAAGATAATCTAAAGAAATAATAGTTGCAAGGTTGTTGTTGTTGTTGTTGTTAAGTGCCTTCGAGTCGGTTCCGACCCATAGCGACCCTGTACAGGGTTTCCGAGGGTGTAAATCCTTACGGGAGTAGAAAGCCTCATCTTTGTCCTGCAGAGTGGCTGGTTGTTTCGAACCGCTGACCTTAAGGCTCGCAGCCCGATTCGTAACCACTACGCTACAATTTCATTTGTTTGTCATATGGTGTTTTGGTGGGTCCTTTGCAGATCTCCATGAATATTTTTCATCTTGAAGTAATGCTTAACAACTTTCAGATATGTTTTCTGTGTTTTGGTGCTACATCTTCACTCTTCATTGGACTACTACTGGCACCCGATGAGAGCAAAAAGTGAACACAGAGAACATAATACAAATTCAAGGACACAGTCAACCTGAAATTTGGTTCACTTTGCAAAGAGCAGAAACATCATTAATCATCTGATTATAGTACCACAGAATGTTCTGAAGAAGCACTGCTGGTGTTCTGAGTTGTATATTGGACTGCTAATCAAAAAGTCAGCAGTTCAAATCCACCAGCTGCTCCAAGGGAGAAAGAAGAGGTTTTTTTGATTCCATAAAGATGTATAGCCTCAGAAATCCTCCAAAGGTTCAATATGAATCAGAATTGATTTGATGGCTGTGGGTTTTGTGATCTTGGGTCTGGGCGTGTTCTTTATGTCATCAGCAAGAAAGAATTGAGCATAAGGTCATACTCAATTGGTCAGAAAGAAAAAGAAAAATATAGTTGTTATCATATACAAAATTTACAAAATGTACATTTTGTTTCTTTGTGGAATTGTTCAATGCCTATGTTTGGAGATATATTCATAATCAATGAAATAATAGCACCATTTCTTAACAAACAAGTTTGTTTTGTTTTGTTTGTTTAATAATATCATCAATTTCTTAAAATAAAGTCATACCAAAGGGAAATGGAAATGAAAATACATTTATATAATTATTATTATGTAAATATTCATTTATTTCCTTGAGAAATTGATCAATTTCCTCACAGAGAGTCATAAATATTCTGATAAAATATAAATGTAATGTTCTGATAAATGCCCTTTATTGCTTTCTTAGAAAACAAATTTAGAAACACACTCATTGTTGTAAAACGGAAACATTTTGCATGATAAGTAAATAAATAATTTTGCATCCTTTTAATGTGCTTAATACCTCATTTATTAGCATTGGTAGAGTAATATTAGGCACTACGTCCACACAGCAGACGATAAAAAATGAGACGCACTTGATACATAAATTAAGACTGTTTGTGTTGGATAAACATTAACGTTTCTGGTTTCTTTGTGTGTGTTTTACATTTGTTATGCTAGTATAACAGTAACAACTCATGTTAGTTTTAGATTAGTTGTATGTCAGACTGTGTTCATGTGTATGCCAAACATATTTTAAAATTAAAGCTATATATGTTATTGTTCGCAAACTTAGGACAGAGCTCTATGTAAATACTATGCATTTTTAAAGTTACTTTATTAAATTCATAGCAACAGTTGATTTATTTGAGTTCCCTCCCTTTTTCACATCATCTGGAACTGGATTCCCATTTGTTGCTTACCAGGACACGGACAAGAACATACACTAATGTCTGTCTCATGGCCAAGAGTGTGGCTGGTCCTCCTGACTGGGGATGCTGAGTCAGCAGTCTTGGATGTACAAGATGGTTGCCCCTAAATAGATCAGAGCTCTGTTACCTAGTAACACAATCCATCCTTGCCCAGCAACTGCTCATGTGATTTCAGTGCCACTGGAGTGTTCTGCAGGAGCTCTCGTGGCAGAGTGGGTTATTCATTGGACTGCTAACCACAAGGTCGCATATTGGGTGAATGTAGCAAAAGAAAGATTCAACAGCCCACCTTCACCTCTTGCTTATTAGAAAGAAATAGCATACTCCTAAAAGACCTGCCAAGATAAGGAGTTCCAATTACAATGAAGATGTTGAAGTGTTAGGGGCCTCAGAAATTAAATAAACTGCTTGTGGGCACCCCATGGCTCTGCATGAACTTTCTTTCTGGTCAGCACCTTCTCACACACTGGAGCTGGTATTAATTTCATTTAATGTCTGTCCAGTTCCCTTCCACAGTGGTGCTCGCTTGGCATCTATGAGTCTTTGCTATGAAAAACTGGTGCTGTTGTATTGTTGGTGACCTAAGCATGTGCTTACCTTGCTTATTGGGTAATCTGTACCTGTACAGAGGCAAAAATCATGGAGGCTCAGATGCCAGACCCCAGGACTCCTGTAATCCCAGTTCCAGATACCCAGGAAATTGTGAGTCACGCAATCAGCAATATTTACCACACCTTTGGGCGACTCTGTCGAAAGAAAAGCCACAATATGATCATTATTCATTAACAGAAATGAAAAATAGATCCCATATTGAACCCTGATGAGGTGCCAGGTGCTTTACACTTTATCCAGCAAAATTCACGCAAGGTAGGAGAGGAATCAAGATGGCGGACTAAGCAGGAATGCTACTCAGACCACCTACAAAAAAAGATAAGGGAGATCAAATGAAACATAGCGATGATAATCCTGGACCCCTGGGCTTCTGAGGAGAGGTTGGAGACATGGATTAAACACTTACTGTGAGGAGAGGTTGAGCAGGGGTAGCAAATGAGGGAGATTGACTGGTGAAGGGTCTCCCAGCCAGATGTGCTATGACCATCTTCAATTTTTGCTGGCAGCCGTGGAGACAGACCTGTAGACTGACAGTGAAGATTCACACTAGGGATTCTTGTTCCCCAGGCTTATCTGATGACTGGAGGTATGGCCAGCCCCAATCCTTGTCCACCCCTAGCACAGCACTCTGCTGTCCAGGAGTTCACAACCAAAAGGTTGTAGGCTGCACCAGAGTGAGGTGGCTGCCAACTGTGCCCCGTTGGCACCTGAATTTGAGTGGGCTTTGCTTCAGATATGCAGAACCCACAGAGATGCCTGATCAGCCTTGAACTGGCATGAGCCTCTCTGGCTACCCTCCTGGCCCCTGGCAACACTTTGGTCCAAATGGACTATGCCTGAGTATATAGGAACTCGATTTAGGACCTGGAACACTCCTATCTCACCCCTCCCCCTACTACCTTGTGAACTCCTTGATTAACAGGAACTCTCCAGAACTTTCTTCTCTCTGGATCAGGCACCTGGACAGGTTTTTGCATCTTACGTCATCTCCTTCTTCCCCTCTCTCCCTTCCTTTCCTTTCTATCTTTTCTGTCTCTGCTTTCAGTTTTCCCTTTTTTCTGTTTCTTATTTTGCCTAGTGTTTTTTTGTGTGTTTTTTCTTTATTTAAGCATTTCTTTCTTTACTTTTCTCTTTTATAATGCTATTTTACTGTCCCTCCTTTCTCTTTTTAGGTATTATATATTTTTTTCTTATAATAAAATAATTTTAATGAGGTATTTGAAATGATTTTTAATATCTGAACAATAAGATTATACACAAGTATGGGAATATGTTGCATTTTACAAAAAAAATAAATAATAAAGCTAAGCATTTAAATAGGCAAAACTAACTTTGGATATACATCTCTTTTCAAAATACTCTTGACATATACATAATTTATAGCATTGTATGTAATGATTTGCTGAAACAAAAACTGTAGCTAATGTAAAACTTAGTGTACTATAGCATATGGCCCTCATGACCCCCGTGGAAAGAACAGGATGAACAGGACATCCTCCAGCCTTTTGACCCCCTTGAATTCTTTTTTCTAACAAGTATAGCTTTCCCATTTTTAAAATATTTTTTTGGAAGATTTACTCATCCTTTATGTATATGATTCTAACTACAGTTATTATTTTTACCAGGCACATTCCACACAAGTAGAATTTAAAAGAGAGGGTTTGCAAAATATCAGCTTCCTCTTCAGATGAATATATACAACCTGTTTCTTATAGTATATTTACTGCCAAGATCCCTAAAAGTGAAATGCTGGCATTACCTTTTAAGTATGGAATCCTAATGTGAAAAAAATTCTAGTCATCTATATGGATCGTTCATAAATGTACCAAGATGTTTAAAACTTAGAGTAACTAAAATCTTATAAGAAAAAGAATACAAAACTAACTTACAAAAACTATCCTTGGGACTTAAAGCAATACAGAAAATAATATAATAATAATAATAATAATAATAATAATAATAATAATAATTTCTTCCTTTTAAAAGACTGTCATTTGACAGTGTTTGATACACTTTTCATTTTACTCAAGTGGTGATTTTTTTTTTTTTCCTTCGACAAAACACATACTGGCAGTTTTGGAGTTTCAATTCCATTCCTGCTCCTTCTGGGCATACGTTGCACATTTCTGTGTTATGACTCCATTTTAATTTCCCCTTATCAGTTTGAACTCAATGGGTATTACATTATTGTTTCTTGTTACTGCCTAGTTTTCTTTAAGTTTTTAATTTATTGTCCTTTATTTATTTATTTTTCACTGCTTTTTTTTGTTTGCTTTGTTTTATTTTATTATGTGTGTGTTTCCTCTTTTGGTCCCACCTGAAAGGAGATGACAACTGTGCCCACAGCCCAGACACAACCATACCTGTGTCTCTGAAGCACCACCCACTGGACAAGAGCCAATACCAGCTTCTAAACTGCCAGGTCCGCAATCAACACCAGATAAACCCTCACTAAACCGAGTTGCATAACTGGTAAGTGGAAAACTGGGGACACACTTCCATTCCTTCATTACACACACGAGGAGGCAGTTGGTGAGAACCTAAGGATACACCACTGTACAATCATCAGTTAAATATAAACACAAGGATACAACAAGGTCTCAGAGATAATAGAAAAATTCAGTTCACACTAAGAAACAAGAGGTCGTGGCTCAAACAAATGTCCAAGATGTAGAGTCAGAAAACATTTCTGAGAAAGAAAAGGTAGTGGAACAATCTGAGAAAGAATTCAAAAGAGTGATATTTAGGTACTTTAAATGTGCTGACAGAAAAATCGAGGAAAGCAAGGAGGACATGGGTGGGTGGGGTGGGTGGGAGGAACTTTAGAAGAAATCAGAAAAACACTACAAGAATAAATAGACAAAATAAATGAAATTTGTGAAACAATGCAAACCCTGCAAATAGAAATTCAGAAGATTAATACTAAGATTTCAGAAATGGACAATACATTGAAAGGGCAAAGAAGTAGATTTGAATCAATGGAAGGCTGGATTGCTAATCAAGAATCATATGCCCAGCAAAGCTGTTCCTGAAATACAAAGGTGGAATAGGGAAATTTTTAGATAAACAGAAATAAAGGGAATTGGCATTCAACACTACGCTGGAAGTCTTAGTCAGAGCTATATAGGCATGATAGGGAAATTAAAGTTACCCAAATTGGCAAAGAGGTAAAACATTCTCTGTTTGCAGACAATATGACCATCTTAGAAAACTCCAAAGACTCAGCAAGAAATTTATCAGAACTCATTGAAAGATTCAGCAAAGTGGCAGGGTACAAGACCAACATACAAAAATCAGTTGGACTCCTTTATGCCAATAAAGAGAGCTCTGAAAAGAAAATCAGGAAATCAATAACAACTGAAATAGCCATCCCAAAGATGAAACAGTTAGGAATAAATCCAATCACAGAAACAAAAGACCACTGTAAAATACTACTGGAAGAAACCAAGAGGCCCACACAGATGAAAGGAAATGCCATGTTTGTGGATATTTTCACTCGACATTGTGAAAATCCAATACTACCCAAAGCAAGCTATAGATATCATGCAATCCTAATTCAGGTTCCAACAACATTTGTTAAAGAGATGAAAAACTAATCACCAAGTACATATGGAAAGGAACAAGACACCAGATAAGCAGAGCACTACTAAAAAAAGAAGAACAAATTAGGAGTCCTCTCACTTCCTGATCTCAAAGTCTACTACACAGCCACAGTAATAAAATAGTCAGGTACTTATACAATGAAAGACACCTGGATCAATAGGACAGAATTGAGAACCCAGAAGTATATCCATCCCTCTATGCTCTGGTGATATTTGACAAAGGAACAAAAACATTAAATGGTGTGGAGACTGTGACTTCAATAAATGGCCTGGCATAACTGGAAATCTATTTGCAGAAGAATGAAATAAGATTCATATCTCACACCATATACAAAAACAAATTCAACATGGATTAAAGACCTAAATGTAACACTTAGAACTATAAAGATTATCAATGAAAAAAGCAAGAGCAAATTTAGAGGCTTTGTTACATGGCATAAATACACTCTCAAACATAACTGAAAAAACACAAACACCAGAAGACAAAATAGATGACTGGGATCGCCTAAAAATTAGGCACTTAAGTGCATCAATCGATATCACCAAAAGAGTAAGATGAGAATCCACAGAACTGGGAGGAAATTGGCAATGACGTATCAAACAAGGGCCTACTGTCTAAAATTTATAGAACACTTTAACACCTCAATAAAACAAATAATCCAATTTAAAAAATGGACAGAGGATGTGAACAGACACTTCATCAAAGAAAACATTCAGGCATCCTACAAACATGAAAAAATTGTTCAAGATCATTAGCCATTTTGCAAATCAAAACAACAATGAGATATCTTCTTACTCCAACATTAATAGCAAAGTTAAAAAACAAAACAAAACAGGAAAACAAGTGTTGGAGAAGGTGTGGAATGTATGGGACCCTCTTCTTTATTCATTGTCCACCTTTCACATGCATATGAGGCTATTGAAAATTTCATGGTTTGGGGCAGATGCACCTTAGTTCTCAAACTGACATCTTTGCTCTTGAACACTTTAAAGAGGTCTTGTGCAGCACATTTGCCTAATGCAATATGTGGTTCGATTTCTTGACTGCTGCTTCCATGAATATTAATTGTCTGTCTGAGCAAAATGAAGTCTTTGGCAATTTTTCTCCATTCATCTCGATGGTATTTATTATTTCAGTTGTGAGGATTTTTGAAGTATGGTTAAAGAATGCAACCCTGGCACACACCTTTCCTGATTTAATTTCCCCTTGTTCTCTTTGAATCACTGCCTCTTGTTCTATGTACAGGTTTCTCATGAGCACAGTCAAGGGTTCCAGAATCCTCATATTTAGCAACATTGTACATAGCTTGTCAAAAACCTTTGTGCAGTCAATAACGCACAGGTAAGCATTTTTCTGGTATTCTCTGCTTTCAGCCAAGTTCCTTCTACTGTCAGCAGTGATATCCCTCATTCCACATCCTCATCTGAATCCAGCTTGAACTTCTGACAGCTCCCTGTCAATGTACTGCTGCAGCCATTTAAAATTACTTTAGCTAAATTTTATTTGCATGTGATATTAATGGTATTAATGTGCTTCAGACATCCATTTTGTTCTTTTCCTTCTTTCTTGTCTTCTTAATGACTTTTTGATTTCTTCCTGTGTGATGTTCTTGATGTTGTCTCACAACTCCTCTGGTCTTTGATTATTAATGTTTAATATATCAAATTTGTTCTTGAGATGATCTCTAAATTCAGGTGGAATATATTCAAGGTCATATTTTGGCTCTCATGAACTTCTTTTAATTTTCTTCAGCTTCAGTCTGAACTTGCATCTGTGCAATTGATGGTCTGTCCACCGTCTGCCTTGCTTTGGCTGATGATATGCAGCTTTTACACTGTCTCTTTCCATAAATGTAGTCAATTTGATTTCTGTGTATTTCACGTGGTGAGACCATGTGTAAAATTGCTGTTGTTAAGTGCTTTTTAATCAGTTCTAACACGTAGTAATCCTGTATAGGGTTTCAAAGGAGTGGCTGATGGGTTTCAACCCCTGACCTTGCAACTAGCAGTCCAATGCTTATCCTACAGCACACCAGGATGTGTATAATTTACAAATTGACTCAAAACTGAATAAATATTGCCTGTAGATACCATGCTCCTTTAAAAAAAATTACCTACATCAGACCAAATGGTCAACAAATACTTTAACAGAAAGATGAGACTGTAAAGGGACAGAGGAACTAGAGGGAAATGGGAAAAGCAGAGAGGAGATTATGAGAATGTGCCCGTGTGTGAAGAGCGTCACCAGTGTCACTGAACAGCTCATGTGGGAATTGGTGAATCCAAAGCAAACCTTCACCAAGAACAAATGAAATACAATTTTTAAAAAAGTAAAACTGTCCTGTTTTCAGTTGGGGTTTTGTTAAAAAATAAAAATTATCATGATTAACTACCAATATATACATACATACATATATGTATATACATACATATATGTATGTATATACATATATGTGTATATATATACATATATGTATATATATGGAATCCTAGTAGTGTGGCAATGTGGGTTAATACACTGGACTACAGTGTCAGTTTAAACAGCAAGGTCGGTGGTTCAAGCTCACCAGCCACTCCTTGGAAACCCTATACAGGGTATCTAGGAGTCAGAACTGACTCAACTACACTTAACAACAACAACAACAACAACATATATGTGTTATCAAGTCGATTCCAACCCATAAGGAACCCATATAGGGTTTCCAAGGAACAGCTGGTGCGCTTGAACCACCAACCTTGCAATTCAAATGACTTTGCAGTCTGACGCATTAGCCCAAGAATCCACAACATATGTGTGCGTGTTTGTGTGTGTGTGTGTGTGTGTGTGTGTGTGTATCTAGCTGTTTCCTGTTTCCTTTCATTGATATTTTCTTTCCAGGTTGGCATAGTAGGTTAAGCAGTAGATAGATCACCACAAGGTGTACAGTTCAAATCCAGCAGTGTTTTCACAGGAGGAAGATGAAGCAGTCTGTTTCTGTAAAGCTTTACGGCCTTGGAAACCCTACAGTGCAGTTCTGCTCTAGCCAATAGAGCTACTCTGAGTTGGAATCAACTCGACAGCACTGGGTTTGAGTCTGGGTTCTATTATTTACGTGCCATTTCCAAGCATCTTTACAGCTTGCCCACTTACAGTTCTGCCCACAGGACCCCATGGAACTGGCACTCTATGACTTGTCCCTGTAATTTAATAAAACGGCATCTGGTTTGCCAATCCATCCTTAAGTGATTAGTTAATGAGAGGGCCCCTTGGAGAAAGCCTACACCTCTGGGGGCTGTTGAAATCATCTTTCTGACTCCCTAAGTCTCTGGACACTGGCGAATTAATCAAGGTGAATGCTCTCTTGTGAGGCTGCCTGCCTGCCAGGCAGCTGGCTCTCCCACGAAAAATACACATTCACCAGGCTTCCACCACCATCCCAAAGGATTGTGTGACAATTGTTATCAAGCATGAATGAGAAATGGCACTCTTGGTGACTGAGTTTCTGTCTGTTAGAAACAACCCAGACCGTTTTCTCACTCCCAGAATACATTGCCTGGGTCCCAAGATCCACAGGACTCACAGATGTGATGATGAATGGAAAATATGATGCAACATTAGTCTCACCAGGTCTCCTCTCTTCCCACTTAGTCCTGTGGTAACCCCCTGCAAACCCATCAATGCCAACACCCTCAACTCCTGTGTTAGCTTCCTGACTGTCTCCCAAATGCTTCTTGTCTCATTTGTCTCAGACCCATTGGGCACTTTTCTATTAAACATATCTTCCAAAATAACTGTTTCTCTAAAATTACAACCTTAGTCAACCCCCGTCAGTGGTTTCCCATTATGAAAGGAGAAGAAAGAAGGAGGGGGAGGAAAGGGGAAGAAGGTGGGTGGAAGGAAGGAAGAAGAGGAAGAAGAAGAAAGCCAATCTTTCTGCTACATTTCTCAAGGTCCTTCCGTGTTGGTCACCAAACCACTTCTCCAACTTGATGTCCCCTTAATCACTTCCAACCATTCCAAACTACTCAGGTTCTGACTGGGTTTACAGCATGTGTTTCCTCCTTGTCCCGTGATGCTTTTGACTACCAAGAATGTCCTTCCTTTACCAGCTCTACTTCTATTAATTCATAAGAAAGGATGGATAAAATTCTTCTGTGCAAAATTCTTCCAGGAGACTTCTACTTCCAGACATGATGGAGTGTCTTGCAACAAAACAATGTACCCATGTTATGGATTGGAATGTGTCCCCAAAGAATACGTGCTGTAAATCCTAACCTCTACACCTGTGGCGGAGTCCTAGAGTGGACTGCAGGCTGATGCACTGGACTGAAACATCAGTTTGAGCCACAAGGTTGGTGGTTCAAACCCAGCAGCCGCTCCTCAGAAACCCTATACAGGGTGACTATGAGTCGGAACTGACTCCATGACACTTAGCAACAACAACAACATACCTGCAGTTAAGGAGACCTGGTGGCAATGTCAGATAAGCATTGGACTGCTAACAGAACGGTCAGCATCTCAAACTCACCAGCTGTTCCACTAGCGAAAGATGAGACTTTCTGCTCCCTAAATATTTACAACCTTGGAAACTCTGTAAGGTTTGCTGGGAGTTGAATCAGCTCTAAGGCAATGGATATACCTGTGATTATAACTCCATTTGGGAATGGGTTTTATTTGTTATGTTAATGAGGTGCCATTAGTGTAGAGTGGTTCTTAAACTAATCTCTTTTGAAACATAAAAGAGTAGATTAAACAAAGCAAGCACAAACAGAGGAGAAGATGCATGCTCTATGATTGCCAAGGAAACTAGGAATAGAAGCTGAAAAGACACAAAGACCTTCCCAAATAGCAAATGGAAAGAGAGAGAGAGAGAAAGACATCCCTTAGAGATGGCACCCTGAATTCAGACTTCTCCTCTCCTAAACTGTGAGAAAATACAGTTCTGTTCATTAAAGTCACCCTCTTGTATTTCTATTATAAGAGCACTAGTGTGGCACGGTGGGTTAATGCGCTGGACTACAAAATCAGCTTGAACTGCAAGGTTGGTGGTTCAAGCTCACCAGCTGCTCCTCAGAAACCATATGCAGGGCCACTATGGTTCAGAATCAACTCTATGGCACTTAACAACAACAACAACAGAGAACTAAGACAACCCACCGAGGACAAATAGGAAAGACCAAGGAAACGCTAAGCATTCTGTTTGAAAGCCACAGCAGTCAGAATTCAGAAAGCATTGTTCTTGGGAGAAGAGAAAGGCAGAGGAATTGGGTTCTTGATTTTCCCTGGATGTGTTTGCTGACTCAGGCTTCAGGTTAAGGGTATGGTATCCCCATGTAAAGGAATTGGCAGAGGGCCACTGCTGGGAGGCAGAGAAGCCAACAGGATGTTGGGAAACCTCATAGGGCAGGATAGACCAAAGGAAACGTGGAGTTTGGGGTTGCCAAGACAGCCAGAATTTCGCAGCTTGATTTCCATGAGAAGCCAGGCTCAGAGGACCAGAGTTGATCCCTCAGTCATGGCAAACTCATGAACAGAGGGGTGGGACCACTGTGACCCACAGAGATTTCAGAGACTGGTTTTCAGAGGTAGATTGCCAGACCTTTCTTCCTAGTCTGTCTTAGTTTGGAAGGTGTTCATCATCCCAGCAACCTGCATGCCTCCACTGACAAACTAGTGGTAGTTACGCATGGGGTGCACTGGATGGGAATCAAACCAGGGTCTTTTCCTAGAAAGTGAGGATTTGACTTCTGAACCACCTTATTCCAGGAAATTAGAAATGTGTACTCAGTGGGGAAAGAAACAACTCTGTAGGAACATCCGTCAATTCAGTTTCTGTTTTAGAAAGTCATGGGGGAAGGAGAGAGGGGTGCAGAAGCTGAACTTTGCAACACATTTTAAGTAGTCTTGGGGGCATGGATCAACTAGGTGCTAAGCAAACAGAAGGTATCAGTTGAAGCCCGGTTACCATGGCAGGTGCCCCCTTTTATTTGCACAAGCAATTGGCTATACAAGCAAAATGGCAATTTGAGACTGTCCCTATTGTGGTCACTTCTTTCTTTTTAAAAATCCATCAGATGTCACTCTTCTTATTCCTTGGCATTCTGTTGGATGATCTTTGGAAAGGGCACTGGTATGGATCGCTTCCAATCAGTTAACTAGGTAACTGTCTTTCAAATTTCTTAGCACGTGTGAGTGTCCTTTCTCTCTGCAGTCCCCTGACCCATCTTTCCTTGGCACTAGGATCTCTATGAAGTACTGATGTGGTGCTGTGGGTTAATGGGATGGACTGCAAAGGTGGTTTGAACTGCAAGGTCAGCAGTTCAAACTCACCAGCTGCTCCTTGGAAACGCTAGGCAAGGTCGACTCGACAGCACTTAACAACAAGGTCTCCACTAAGGAGCCCTGGTATCATAATGGTTACAAGTTGGGCTGCTAATCTCAAGGTCAGAAGTTCAAACCTGCCAGTGGTTCTATGGGAGAAAGATGAGGATTTCTGATCTCATAAAGCTTTATAGCCTCAGAAATCCTATGCAGGGTCACTATGAGTCGAAACTGACTCCATGGCATGTGACCACCACCAGGTTTTCTATTAAGGAGCCCTGGTACCAGAGTGGGTTATGAGTTGAGCTGCTAACTTCAATGTCAACAGTTCAAATCTTGACCTTGCCACTCCATGGGAGAAAGATGAGACTTTCTGCTCCCATAAAAATGTACAGCCTTGGAAACGCTGCACAGGGTCCCAGTGGGTCTGAACCAACCTCACAGCACGTAGCAACAGCAGCAGCAGGGTCCTACTGCCGGCCTCTGGAGGCAGGGCCCCAGCAGGAGTGACCCACTGAGACCCCTTGAGTCCTCATGGACTTTGCAGGGATTCAGTTCCTTCAGCTTTTAGAGGCGGGATGTCTGTGTCTGTGAGGTGACGTGGTAACCCACTGCATTTCTCCAGACACACACAGACACATTCCCACTCCATCTGGTCCAGACACCCATACCGTCCTTCCCCCCCCCCCGCCCCCCATGTGTCCAAAGCTAGGAACAGAACCCTTAATCTGAGACAAACTGACCAGGTGGTTTCCAAAAGCCCCACCCTATCTGGGCTTCCAAGACACAAACTGTCCTTTCCTCAACATACCTAGCTAATCCTTCTGAGCAGGTCTGACTGGTTGGCTGGCTGAGTGCCATAGAGTTGGTTCCAACTCATAGTGACCCTGTATGGGATTTCTTTACAGGAGCAGAAAGTCACATCTTTCTCCTCCAGAGCACTTGGTGGATTCAAATTACTGACTTACAGTGAGCAGCCCGACCTGTAACCCACTACAAGGCTCCTTTCTGAGAAGGTCTAGGATTCTTTTCTTCCCCCAGTGTTTGGCTTCATTCCTGGAGGAGCATCTTAGTAACAACATTATAGCTGTTGATACATGCCAAGGAAGTGAGAAGAAAGACAAGAATTCATCAATTTACACTCAGCAAATATTTCATTTATAAAATACATTTTGTTCTAAAGCTTGAAGAAGACATTGGTGTTAAATGTGGAGATTATCAGCATGCAGTTGTAGTCATTATTAGAAGTCTTGGTGTGGCACTGTAGGATAAGTCCTGGACCACAAGATCAATTTGAACTGAAAGGTTAACAGGTCAAACCCACCAGCCCCTCCTTGGAAACCCTATACAGGGTCACTAGGAGTTGGAACTGACTGGAGAGCACTTCAGAACAACAGTCATTGTTAATTAAGCTAAAGGTACATTTTACCCAGGATTAAGAGGGCTTCCCATCGCCAAACAGCACACACACGATTCCCCTTATAAAGCATATTCACTTAACTCGGTGACTGTTTACGTAGTATTTAATACACTGTTAAAGATGAGACTTTCTGCTCCTGTAAAGATTTACAGCCTCGGAAACCCTGTGCAGGGTCACTATGAGTTGGAACAGACTCCCCGGCACATAAGAACAAGAATAATGATTATTCAGCCTAATTGTATTGTTCAAAGACAGATTCCTGTTATCCAGTAAATACGTCTATGGTGGAGGTGGTGGTGGCGGTGGTGGTGATGTGCCATGGAGTCAGTTTGAACTCATAGCGACCCTGTACAGGGTTTCTGAGGCTGTAAATCTTGATGGGAGCAGAAAGCCTCATCTTTCTCCTGTAGAATGGCTGGTAGTTTCAAACTGCTGACCTTGAAGTTAGCAGTCCAGCTCGTAACCACTATACTATCAGAGCTCCGTAAATATGTCCATAACTGAATATTTTCAGTCACAATTTTGGTATCACATCTTTTTATTGTAATATTTGTAGAGTAAATTTTTTTATTCTCAATTCCATATTGCTATCTTTCCAATCAGTTAAATCTTCCTCTACATAGGAGAATGCCGAAATTATCCAACAGAATGCAGAAATGATCAAACAATGTTGTTAATATCAAACGCTATAAAGTTTTGCTGAATACAATTTTTATATGTTGCAACAGCTTATGATGAAGAATTGCCAAAAACTCCAATTCAGAAGAGGCCGTGGAGCTAGAGTATCATTGCAGATGTCAAATAGATCTTGGCTGAAAGTAGAGGCTATCAGAAAGATGTTCACCTGTATTTTATTGACTATACCAAGGTATGCAACTGTGTGAATCATAACAAATTATGGTTAACACTGCAAAGAGTGAAGATTCCCCAACATTTAACTGTGTGCATGCAGAACCTGTACATAGACCAGGAGACAGTCACTGCAATAGAAAAAGGGATACTACATGGTTTAAAATCAGGAAAGGTGTGTGTCAGGCTTGTACCCTTTCAATTTGTATGCTGAGCAAATAATCTGAGTGATTGGCATTAGAACTGGATTAGGATTGACAACCTGTGGCATGCAGATGACACAACTTTGCTTGCTAAAAGTAAAAAGGACTTGAAACATTTACTGATGGAGATCAAAGACTGCAGGCTTCAGTATGGATTACATTTCAACATAAAGAAAGCAAAACTTTTCACAACTGGATCAATACGAAACATCATGATAAATGGAGCAAAGACTGAAGCCAAGTAAAATTTTATTTTTTTTAGATCCATAATCAATGTTGATGGAAGTAGCAGACAAGAAATCAAATAACGTATTTATTGCATCAGACAAGTCTGCCATGAAAAACCTTTCTTTAAAGAGATGTCACCTTGATGATTAAGGTGTACCTGACCCAGCCAGGTTATTTTCAGTTGCCTCATGTGCATATGAAAGCTGAACAATGACTAAGGAAGACCAGAGAAGAGCTGATGCCTTTGAATTATAGAGTTGGTAAAAAATACTGAGTGTACCAAGGACTGTCAGAAGAAGAACAAATCTGTCTTGGAAGAAGTGCAGCCGAATATTCCTTGGAAGCAAGAATTGCAAGACTACATCTCACTTATTTCAGATCAAAAGGGACCAGTCCCTGGAGAAGAACATCATGTCTGATAAAGTAGAGAGTCAGTTATGAAGCGGAAAACCCTCAATGAGATATATTGACGCAATGTGCTCAAATATAGCAATGACTGAGGACGCTGCAGGTTGTACATGGGTCGCTATGAGTTGTGTGCATGGGAATTCTAAAACCTGAGATACTAGCATCACTGAAATAAGATGACTTCAGGCCTCAATTAAAAACTGCATTTGAATCAAACTACAGATAAGGCTTTCTGTTCCCAAAAAGACTCACAGCCTCAGAAACCCTATAAAGGGTCTTTATGAATCAAGACCAATTCCACAGCATATAACCACCACCAACACCACTACAGTCTGTCCTAGAAACTCCTGATTCTGTTGAAGACAGTTCAGACTTTTGTCAAAGTTTAACTGTTGGTAAAATAAAGCTTGCAAGAGTCAGGATTTCTAAAAAAAAAAAAAAAAAAGGTCAGGATTTCTAGCTGTTTGTTAAAAGTGCCTGCTAAGAATGTTTACTCAGCTTGGTCTGAAAGGGTAACTTACTCAAGCATGTCCCTGTGGAGGTTAGCAAACAGAACTAGAATTGAAAATGTTAAAATAGATCCTGTAATTACCCCACAACTCTCCAACCAGACTGAAGCAAAAACCCCAACTCACCAAGTTTCAGTTCTAATTTTCGGACACCCCCAAATTAGACTTCATTTTCAAAGCTTAGATCTTCCACTCCATTTCTGCTGGCTTTTGGTCATTTGTACCCCAGACAGAGACTACACTTGTTACTTTAAGATACAGTGAGAGAGAGGTATACATGATGGAAAAGTAGCTCCTGGCAGAATGCTTTGTTAAACAATTCTCAGGATGTAACAAACATAGGATGTAACAAGTGGGTTTAAGGGTGGTTAGAAAATATATAAACTTTGCAGTTTAACAAGCCCTTTGTAGATGTTGCTATGCTTCCCCACCCCACCCCCCATGCTTTCTCTGTCATTAGAGCATATTGCAGTATTCAGCCTGAATGCTGGATGTCTCTGCTTTTCATGACATGCTCGATTTTCCTTCAGTTAAACTCTGTTTTTTAATTCTCACTGAGCATAGGTCTGATGCTTCAATCAGAACCAACTCGATGGTACCTAACAGTATCACCATTGTTGGGTAGAGTCTAAGAATCATTATTTTATATTAAACAGAGAAACAGAAGAAAGAACTGTGCTCACAGTTCTGCAAAACTGAAAGACAGTTTTTAAAAATTCCAACGGAGATGCTGTGTATTAAGAAATGGAGCAGTGGAGAAATTAAGCTGTGGAAATGTTGGCAGGGAGTCTGAAGGCAAGTGTTTTTCTTGGTAGCTGGAGGGTGTCATCTAGTTACATAACATCTTAGAGCCCAAGGGTGTCATACTAATATGGACATGAGAAAGCCAGCCTCGCAGGGCTGATGCAAGAATTAAATAAATAAGGCACACAAAGCATTTAGCAGAATAAATCAAGTTAAGATAACATGGCCCATCTTCTTCCTTCCCTTTTTCTCTCTTCACCTTCCTCCTTCACTTCTTCTCCCTTGTCTTCCACCTATAGTAACTAACTGTCAGCATCATTATTTCCACTCAGACATGATGCCGTTGTTGTTGTTAGGTGCCATCGAGTCGGTTCCAAATAATAACGACCCTGTGCACAACAGAACAAAGCACTGCCTGGTTCTGAACCATCCTCACAAGTGTTGTTGCGTTTGAACCCATTGCTGTTACTGCTGTTGCTAATCCATCTTGTTTGAGGGTCTTCCTCTTTATTGCCAACCCTTCACTTCACTGAGTAGAATGTCCTTCTTCACAAATATGAAAATAGTACAACTGTTCCCAAGCCTTCTGTCTCTGCAGCGCAGGGGTATGCAGGCTACCCTTGGAGAAACTGAAAGTTCATTTTACTGCGTCTCCTGAGCCGCCTCCCATCTTAGCACACACTTCTGTGAAGTTTGACCTTTGTACTCATTTGGGCTTTCTTCAAGACACGGAACTCAGGACAGGTGTAGAAAATGGCAGGGCGCACCTGGGATTGTCTTCATGGGGAAGATATTGAGCACTGGAGTCAGGCTTGGATTATACTCCATATGCATTACTTCCCAGCCGTATTAACATGAGCAAGATCCCAGACATTTCTGAGCCTCAATTTTCTCATCTGGCAAATGGGGATAGTAGTAATATGACCCTCATAGAGTTGTTATGAAACTTAAATCAGATGACCCACAAAAAAATCCCTTTTTAAAATACCTGAGACTTAGTTCATTGGCAGTAAGCCATCATTTCTTAATTAATTTATTACCAAGATTACTCCCACTTTCAAATAAGGTTGCATTCTGTAAATCCTAAATTTTGCTGAAGACATTATCATTCCACTTCTCCACTCACTCAGTGTTCCTGGGTGCTGTTGAGTTGTCACAACAGAACTCAACACTCACCAGTCCTGCTCCATCCTCACACTGGTTGTCATGCTTGACTTCAACGTTACAGTCATGGTGTCACAGAATAGGCAGCAAGGCAAAACCTTTGCTCTCCCAGGGTTTATGGAATTTATGTTGGGAGGAGACCAAAATTAAACAAGGTAAGAAAATAGTACTTATATGTAGCTTCAGGCAATAATACTGCTACAATGTGTTTGGAGATGGTCAAGTGATCAGGAAGAACACCTTGGTGCAAGGAAACTGGATAGAGACCCGGACACACTAAGGGGCAGGTCACATGGTCATCGGGGGAAACAGATTACAGAGAAGGGAGTCACCTAAGCACTGAAGTAACCAGGTGAGGTGCTAGCCTGCAGCCTGCCACGTCAGAGCCATCTGAGATGACAGAAATTCTTGGAATTGATCGCTTTAAAGAAAGAAAGTCCTGGTGATCTCATTCCAGAATGTACCCAGTGAGACCCTTAGGGATCACAACAGAATACTGTCTGGTAGAGTGCTGGAAGATGAGCCCCCTAATTTAGAAGGGACTCAAAATCCACAGTGGTCACACACTGTCCACAGCATGCCAAACTTAGCAAAGATGGTGCAGGGCTAGACACCACTTTGTCCTGTTGTACGTGTAGTGAGCTGATTTTCTGAAAATGACCAGGTGACAGTGTGTTTTTTATATTGTTCTATTTCCAGATGAGTATCATCACATTCTGTTAAACAATATGTGAACCTTCAAAACACAAAACAAACCAAAATAGGGAAGTGAGTTTTATTTCCTTTGTGATTTTCAGGGACGTAGGAAGATGCTGATTGAAGAAAATGTTATGCCCATGTTGTTGTTGTTGTTGTTGTTGTTGTTGTTGTTAGGTGTTTTTGAGTCAGTTCTGGCTCATAGCGACTCTATGCACAGCAGAATGAACCCTGCCCAGTTCTGCACCATTCTCACAATCATTGCTGCACTTGAGCCCACTGCTGCTGCCACTGTGTCGATCCATCTCATTGGGGGTCTTCCTCTTTATTGTTGATCCTCTACCAAGCATGATGTCCTTCTCCAGGGACTGTCCCTCCTGATAATATGACTGGCGTATGTATGAGAGATGAAGTCTGGCCATCCTGGCCTCCAAGAAGCACTCTGTGCTTCCTCCAACACAGATTTATTTGCTCTTCTGGCAGTCCATGGTACTTTCAATATTCTTCTCCAACACCGTAACTCAATGCATCGATTCTTCTATGATCTGCCTTATTCATTGTCCAACTTTCACATGCATATGAGGTGACTAAAAACAGATGCCTTGAGCTAGGCGTAACTTAGTGTTCAAACTGTTATCTTTGCTCTTGAGCACTTTAAAGGGTCTTTTTGTAGCAGATTTGCCTAATTCAGTACGTCATTAGTTGCATTTTCTTGACTGCTGCTTCCATGAGTGTTCACTGTGGATTTAAGCAAAATGAAGTCTTTGTCAACGTCAATTTTTTCTCTCCATTTGTTGTTACTGTTATTATTAAGTGCCATAGCGTCGGTTCTGACTCACAGTGACCCTGTATAGGATCTCCACAGAGCAGCTGGTGTATTTGAAACCCTGATTTTGTGGTTAGTAATCCAGTAATCATCTTATAGCACCACACCAGGGCTCCTTTGTCCATTTATTATGACATTATTTATTGGTCCTGTTGTGAAGATTTTGTTTTCTTTACATTGAGGTGTGATCCATACTGAAGGCTGTAATCTTTGATCCTCATTAGTAAGTATTTTAAGTCCTTGCTTCAAGCAAGCAAAGTTGTGTCATCTGCATATCACAGGTTGTTAATGAATCTTCCTCCAATCCTGATGCATCTTCTTCTTCATATAATCCAGCTTCCTGAATGATTTGCTCAACATACAGATTGAATAAGTATAATGAAAACAAGTTATGTATTGGAGTCAATGAGTTGGGGTGGGGTTTGGGTAGGAAAGGCTGGTCCCTCACAGCCAGAAACCATCCAAAAGGAAGAGGGTAGGGGCACTCAGAACAGGAGGGGGAAATGGAGAGGAGGTAACAGGTCTGAAGGATGTCCTGTAGCAGTTAGACATGGTGTCTGGGTCAGAGACTGCCACAGGGCAGAGCCGCTGAAGGTCCTCATCACAACAAGGTTCATCTTACCTGTGGTCCACCATGATTGGGACCATGACACAGACTCAAGCAGCACTTTGTTCTGTTGTAAACAGGGTCTCTAGAAGTCAAAACGGACCCAATGGCACTCAATGTCATCAGCAATGAGTAGTAGATGCTTCATAGTGTATTCCAAACAGGCAAGTTCCAAATAGCTGAAAAAAATCTGATTATTTGGCTATTTTTGAAGCCACCTGATGTGTGTAAATTTGGAACTGGTAGGCTTTGTGGACAAAAGAGCCCCTGTTTGCTATGAAGAAGCAAACAGCCTGGGCTTCGGTATACTGAGGGTATCTTTGGCTCCTTAGTATGATACCCAGGTCAGATCTTGCAGACAGCTGACAGAGACAAGCTAGTTACAGTTCCCTCCCTCTCAGAGCCCCAGGAAATAAATACCAGGAGCACCCCCTCCCCACATGTCTTAGGCTGTTTCCTCTCAGTACTTTCATAAGGGAGAGAAAGAAAAGGTAATACTTTTTTTTAAAGGCAAATGAAAGCTGTGTTCCCTGAGTACTGAATTTGAAAATGTACACTTAAACACAAAACAAAGTGTTCAACAATATGTTATTAACTATGTGGCAGGAAAGGGCATGAGAGAAAAGATGAATTGCCTGAAATAAATAAAGGCTGCGAAGGAAAATCCATGTCCCATCTGTAAGTGGGCTGCATTGCAGGCACCATGAGAAAGCGGGAGAAGGCAGCTCCCTGAAGCCAGTCCAGCTGCCACACCAACAAGAACAACTGACCATTGCCAATCGCTTGTTTCTTGGCAGCACCCGGTCTGTACTGGACTCTTCCATGTGCTCCCCAGCTCACCTTTCAGAGACCTGTCCTGGAAATGCCTTTCCTGACTTCCCCAGGAAGGGTTGTTATTCTCGTTAAATGTCATTAAGGCAATTCTGATTCATAACAACTATGTATAGGGTTTCCAAGGAGTGCCTGGTGAGTTTGAACCATTGCAGTTAGCAGTCTGGTTCTTATCCCACAGCACCACACCAGTACTCCACCAGGCAGAGTTTTTGTTGTGTTAGGTGTTGGCTCAGACACATAGAGACCCCATGCGCAACAGAACGGAACACCAGCCGGTCCTGCCCCGTCCTCACAATTGCTGCTATGGTTGTGTCCATTGCTGCTGCCACTGTGCCAACCCATGTTGTTGGAAGTCCCCCTCATTTTCACTGACCTCTCCACTTTACCAAGCATGATGTCCTTCTCCAGGGACTGGTCCCTCCTAATGATATGTCCAAAGTATGAGAGATGAAGTCTGGTCATATTGGTTTCTAAAGAGCATTCTGGGTGTATTTCTTCCAACGTAGATTTGTTTGTTTTTCTGCAGTCCCTGGTATTTTTAATATTCTTCTCCAATTCTATAACTCAAATGCATCAATTCTTCTATGATCTTCCTTATTCACTGTTCAACTTTCACATGCATAAGAGGCTATTGAAAATACCATGGTTTGGGTCAGGCACACCTTAGCCCTCTGAGCTCTGAACACTTAAAAAAGGCTTGAGCCGCAGATTTGCCCAATGCAACACATCATTTAATTTCTTGACTGTTGCTTCCATGAGTAATGATGGTGGATCCAAGCAAACTGAAGTCTTGGACAACTTTGATATTTTCTCCATCTACCCTGATGTTATTTATTGCTCCGGTAGTGATGATTTTGTTTTCTTTACATTGAGGTACAACCCATATGGAAGGCTGTCATATTTGATCTTCATCAGTAAGGCTGCAGGGTTAATTGCTCAAAATCTTTAATGGCTTGTGACAAGGTGGACCTCCTTATCCCTCTCACTGGCTCTGGGATACCCTGAGTGGCACATAAGGTTAACATACTAAGAGAAAAGATTAGTTTCAAGACCACCCAGATGTGCCTCCAGAGAAAGGCCTGGTGATCTGCTTCGACAAAAGCAGCCAGTGAGCTCCTTCAAACTCAGCTCCGGAAACAAGTCTTTCCCCTACATCTACCAAAAATGATGCCAACACAATGACCTCAGAAGTTCTACCATTGACCTCAACTCCTAGTCCCATAGGTCCCATCAATCCTTGCCAAAATTCATCCTGTGGACAAGATTCTTCCTGTGTTGCTCCGAACAGTAACTATTTTTGCCTGTGTTCCGAAGGGTATTACTATCAAAACAACTCTCAGAAGTGTGAGGAAGGAAAAAATATTCCCCGGGAGCATTACAGTATAAGTACCCCAATCAGATGTTTCTGACTTGGAAGATAAAAATTCTAAGGCCTATGAAGGTTTACATGAAAAAGTTAACCATTTTTTTTTAAGAATGCATTCAACTATTCCAGCAATGGTTTTGAATATGGACAGACTGTAATTATTAAATTAAGTATATCTCCTTCAGCAAGATCTGGAATGTATGCTGAGAGTATTGTTAATGTTTCAGTAGTAAACATTTTAATAGAAAATACAAAATATAATCAGAGTTCTGTGGCTGCAATAATTCAAAACGCAGTTGGCAATGGAGCCAATGGCATTAATGAATACTCTATGAAAGATCAGTGTGACTATTATGGTTGTAAAAGGAATGATGCCAATGACTGCAACAACGGATTACAATGTGAATGCAAAGATGGATACCAAAGACCTTATCCATAGGTCGCAGTCTGTGTGTCCCGATACCTGCAATGAAAAGAGCAAGAAGCAGTGCTTACTGAAGGAAGATGACAGTACCTCTGAGTGTGTGTGCCTGCCTGGCTAACGGGACAATAAGGGGGAATGTGAAACGTGTCCGTTTGGCTACAGTGGACTCAACTGCCAAGACCAATTCCAGCTGATCCTCACCATTGTGGGCACCATTGCTGGCATCTTCTTTATAGGCATGGTGATTGCATTCATCATTTCATCAAGATTAAAGAACAAAAGGAAGGATGGTGAAGAACAGAACTTGATTGAGAATGACTTTGAAAATCTGAAACTGCAGCAAACAGGATTCACCAACTTTGGAGCAAATGGTAGTATCTTCACTAAAGTCCAGACTATGGCCTCCAAAGACAGACAACTACAAAATCCATATATAAACACGGGAAGTATGACCCGCCCTGACTATTAGAGTGGTAAAAATTTGGGACCATCCATGATCCTCAATCTAATATATAAGCCATTATTTTGAAGGGTTTAGAGATCTAATTCCATAAAATAAGCTGAGGAAAACCTTGTGGATCTCAACAGAATAGCATTCAACATAGAGCTTGAAGATGTGCCCTGTGGGTTGGAAGACATCAAAATACATAGTAAATACACAAAGGGATTTGGGCAATGAATGCAAAGATGGTGCAAGACTGGACACCATGTAATTCTGTGGTCCATGGAGCTGCGTGCACTGGGGCTGATGAGGCTGCAGCTAACAACAGCAGCAGCACACTCAATACCTAGAAAGAGACTAAGACACACAAAGAAGTCATATCCACATAATGCAGTCAGTGATGCATGCTCAGTGATGCATGCTCAGTGATGCATGCTCAGTGATGCACACTCTAGGAGCTCCTGGGGTAGTTCCCTCGCCTACTGAGGGGATGTCACATAGGGAATGGAAGATATTTCAAGATGGCAGGAGCTCATGATAAGAGAGAGGTGGAGAAAGAGGTAGAGGAAGTGGCCAGGGGGACAGATCAGCCTGACTCCCACCTTGCAGGCAATGGCCAGGAGGGTTTTCAGCATGGGGAGTTGGGGGGGGGGGGGGGGATCATGATCAGAGGGAATTTTTAAGATGCCATCTGGGATCCAGGAATGGGCTGGACAAAACTGGAAGTGAGGAGACGTGGAAGGAGGCTGTGTAAGTGGCCCTGGTCAAACAACAGGGGCTTTGTCCAAAGAAGCATCCGAGGGAATGGAATTTAGTGGGTTAATTGGAGAACTTTTAAAGCCTAGACTAAGTTAGAATTGGGGGGCCATGCAACGTGGGTTTGAGGGTGAAGAGGAATGGAGGATATCTGGGACTAAATTTATAACTTGTAGCTTGTCTACATTTATACTTAAACTTGAAATAATTGGCATTCCATGTAAGTTATATGAGCTGCTTAGTTTCCAAGTCATAGAACTATGAGCAAAGAATGTGGAACCTTCTAGACTGATCTCCTATAATTTGTGAGGTTCAGTCCTAAGGATGAAAATGTTGGATCCCATGATTAAAAGGCAGGGAAAGGATGCCAATAAACATACTAACATTCAGAGCTTTTTCATTTCTTCTGAGGTCTTTTTCTCAGCAGGTTATGGTTGTTTTTATTTGCTATTTAATGTCATTCTAAGTTAGGAAGATTTCAATTGCTAAACTGTTAGCATGGATTTTACTGTCCATCTTTATAATGTGCAATGCCAGTTTTAAATGCAAATATCAGAGCATTTAATTCATGAAGAATCACTGAGATTGTATAGTTGTTGAATGGTAGTTTTCACATATGCATGTATTTTGTGCTTGCCAGAACAATGGAAACACTGCACTAGACTGTTTTCGTTTCACTCCCTGATTTACAACACTCTGTATTTTTTGTTTACTGAAGAGTTATAGAAAAGAAAACTATTTAGGTCTTCAAATGGTCTGATGAAGGTTTTTAGATTTGAATAAGACACTAGCAGATGTCATCCAGAGTGCAAGGCTGGGCTTTGAAGGATGAATAAGAGTTTACCGAGTACATAGGATGAGGAAACTCTCTCTCTCTCTCTCTCTCTCTCTCTCTCTCTCTCACACACACACACACACACACACAACTGAAAACCCACTACCAAAAGCAAATATTACTTCTTTGGTAAGCAGTGTGATGGTGCTAGACAGATGATTTGTTAGCAGATACAGTGGCTTTATGATGAGTTATAGAGAATGAGGTCTTCCTCAACTTCATGAAGAAGATCCACAACGAGATATGCAGTTGCTACAACCATGGGTTCAAACATACTACAGACTGGGAGGAAGGTGCAGGACTAGCCAACATTTCATTTGGTTATCCATGGATCTCTCTGAGTCAGAGTCAACCCAACCACAACAATGGAGCATGAACATGGTGTTAAGAATCCTCATAAGTTAGAAGAGAGCTTTATTCTGGATCAAGGTTGGGTTTTAGGAAAACAACTTTGGCAGCACGTCTGAAAGAAGGAAGATTTCGACGTGGATTGTTCCAAAGTTGAGGATTCTTGTTAAGAGGTTCTTACAGTATTGCAATTGACATACTATGGTGGCAACTGTTGTCGCTGTTGTCAGTTCTGACTCATAGTGACTCCATATAGGGTTTCTAAGGAGCAGCTGGTGGGTTTGAACTGCCGGCCTTGTGCTTTGCAGTCCAGTGCTGATCCTACAGTACCAGCCAGGACTCAAGTTGGTAGCTAAGGTGGAGAGATAATACAGACAGGAAAGAACAGGGTTTTGAACTTGTTTTAAACGATTCACTCGTGGCTGATGGAAACAAATGCAGTATGTACTTTGTGTAGCAACCAAATCTCTTGCACATTAGATTTTGACCTAAGTAGGTATGGCACTGTGAGTTAATGCCCTGGACTGCAAAGTCAATTTGAAGTTCAAGCTTGGTGGCTCAAGCTCACCAGCTGCTCTTCAGAAACCCTGTGCAGGGTTGCTATGTTTTGGAACTGACTTGACAACAACAACAACAACAACAACAAGGAAGCAGGCACTAGTGCCCCACTCAAAGATGGTGGACAACTATACCTGTTAAGGGTACATTATTGATAAGGAGTTATCCTCTTGGGAGTCAGGACTTAACCTCAGCAAGGACCTCAAGGTGAAGTTCAGACATGCTACTGGAATGCCACCTAGAAGTTGGGAAAATGACCACCCATGTTAAATGAAGATTTCCAATGTCTGTGGCCAACCAAAGTCCAGTGGGTGTGGTGGGAGATGCCAATTATATGAAACTTGGGAATCTAAAAACCAACACTGCTCCTAAGGAGACACAAAGACCCACATTAACACCTAAAGTGAGGGGAAGTATGCTGATCAGGAAACACCAGAACCACTTGGAAGTTGGACAATGTTGGTTACTGTAGGCTGGGGTAACACTAGGAGATGCTTTATAAAAGCAGACTCCACAGTGGCTGTAGACATGACAGGTCCCCAGAGCAGCAGCAACCAGGACAGCACCTGCCCCCAGAAGTCAGCTGGGCACGATTGCCATCAAGGACAATAAGTTGGGAGTGGCTGATCGGCAGGGGATACAGACATTGTACTTGGATATGGCAGTATCCTAGTTGAAGGCAAGCGAGAAGGCAGCTAGCAAAATTACTACCTAATATATTTTATCAGAAACAGATTAAGAATGAATGATCATAAGATATAACTCTTGGTCTCTTTTCATCAGGAAGAAAAGAGAATGAAGGAAACCAAAGGCTCAAAGAAGAAACAAATCCATGAAACTAAGATCCCACACAAACCACAGTCTCATTCTATCCTGAGTTCAGAAGAATTAGAAGGAGCTCTGGTAGCATAGTGGTTACGAATCAGGTTGCTCATCTCACGGTCAGCAGTTCAAGACTACCAGCTGTTCCGCAGGAGAAAAATGAGGCTTTCGGCTCCCGTAAAGATTTACAGCCTCAGAAATCCTGTACAGGGTCACTACGAGTTGGAACTGACTCCACAGCATATAACAACAACAACAACAGCCACTACCACAGAGTCCTGCTATGGTGCTGGGGGTTAAAGCACTGGAACACAGGGTCAGTTTGAACAACAAGATCAGTGGTTCAAACTCGCCAGCCTCTCTTTGGAAACTCTATACAGAGTCACTATGTGTTAGAACCAACGTGACAGCACTTAACAGTGACAAGGGACCAAACAAAACTCAAATTCCTAAAAAAGACCAGAGTCACTGGGCCAATAGAGACTAGAGGAGCCCCTGAGACTGTTGCCCTAAGACACCCTTTGGACTAGGAACTGAAGCCACTCCTGACGTCACCTTTCATCCAAGTAATAGATTGGCTTATCAAATAAACATTACCACCCTTAAAGAATCAAATGCATGAGCCCACGGTCAACATTTACACTGAAACAATGATAAGAAGGTAAGGAGGAATAGGGAAGCTAGATCAATGGAAACAGAACAAACAGAATGCAAACCATGAGAATGCTAACACAATGTAAAAAAAAAAGTAGCCAATGTTACAGAACAATTTGTCTAGAAATTGATAAATGGGAATTTAATTTACTGTGTAAACTTTCACTTCAAACACAATAAAATATTAATTTAAAAAATAAAGGAAGAAGGAACAGAAGACCTGTCTGAAGCTCTCCAGTAGAAAGCCAGAACCTTTTTCCCTTTTCCACATTTCTCAGCTTCCACCATTTCTCAGACCTCACACCTACCAGCTAAAGCAGAGGCAGATAGATCCCCATGCAGAAAGTCCTATAACACATGGCAGGTCGTCACAGTAATTAGTTCCACATCCTCTCTCAAATTGCTTGATAGCCATACACTGGGAGAAAAGAAACAGAGAGACATGACAAGGACTATTGGGTACAGAATCCAAATCATCCCTAATATCAGGATCCCAAAGAACCCTAAAGCTCCTTGCAGGCTAGGGACTTGTAGGGAATCCCACTTGCCTGGGGAATGCAGGGGTGTCCTCTTAAAGAAAGAGTATGCACTGACTGTAAGATATCAAGGAAGAAGATATTTCCAGGAGTCGGTTCCCACTCATAGTGACCCAACATGGAACAGAACAAAACACTGCCCTGCCTGCACCATCCTCCCAATTGCTAGGATTGGAGCCTGTTGCTACATCTACTGTGTCAATCCAGCTCTTTGAGGGTCTTCCTCTTTTTCACTGATTGTCTGTTTTACTAAGCAGGATGCCCTTCTCTAAGAGTTGGTTTTTGCTGATAATTTCCCCTAAGTACATTAGACGAAATTTCACCATCTTTGCTTCTATAGAGCATTCTAGCTATACTTCTTCCAAGACACATTCATCTGTCAGTTTGTCAAACTGTGGTGGCTTGCATGTTGCCGTGATGTGGCAGCAGGGTCAGGAAGAAGGAAGATGTGGTTCATTTGTGAGGGATTAGTCACTGAAAGTCTCATAAATAACAGCAAAGAGATAGAGGGAATTTCTACTAAACTGGAAGTTGTTGATGAGGCTGGAGTGGTGGCAAATGCTGGATCATGAAATTGCCTTGCTAACCATAAGGAGGAGCTCTGTGTACAATTCTGCAAGCATGGATGAAGACAATCATCATAAATCACCAATACAGTTAGAATGGATTTTAGAGTCTTTGAAAGACCTGAGACTGTTTTATACCTTGGGGTGCTTTGAATACTCTGCATTATTCTCATTGCAGATAAAATCTGTCTTTGTAGAAACTAGCTTCCCAAAGGAAAAGTACCGTAAACAAAAAAAATGATCCAAATGGATCCAGAATTTTTCATTAGATAAAATACATCAACTGCAAATTATGCTCTAGCTTGAGAATTAATGATACATTTTGTAGACACAAGGACACTAATGACATTTTCACCCACCAACAATCACGTCTCCTGTCCTACTCACCACAAGCCAGATTCTGTTGTGTCCACTCTGACTCATAGCAAGCCCCTGTGAGTCACAGCACAATTGTCCTCCCGGGGGTGTTCAGACGCTGATTTTTCTGAGGTATATCATCAGGCCTTTCTCCTAGAAGCTGTTCCCCCAGTTATTTAAGTTAAGGAGCTTAACAAAACTTCCGAAAAGGAATTTGCAGGTCACTTTAGGACTGAAATGACCAGCAAATTCAGGATTGACTTGGATAAGTTGCAGGGAAATAAGATTAGCATCCACAGTCCTTCTTTATTCTGTAATCATAGGCTATTTTCCTGTCTATGATGGCCCAAACTTTGAGAGCAGAAACAGATCACCAAAGCTTGGATAACACATTCTTTATTTCTTTCTTGTCATTTATTTAAACATACAGAAACGTCATTCCACTCCAGGAATGAACTGAGGAGGCAGGAATACAAAATAACCCCCTTGCCATCAAGTTGATGCCACCTCATATGACAGAGTAGAACTGTCCCATAGGGTTTCCAAGGTTGTTGTCTTCATAGAAAGAAGCTCTGGTGATGCATTAGGTTAAGCGTCAAGCTGCTAACCAAAAGGTCGGCAGTTATAAACTGCAGGTGACTCTGCAGGATAAAGATGAGGCAATATCTTTCCACAAAGACTTAGAGCATCAGAAACCCTTTGTAGCAGTCACTAGGAGTCAGAATCAACCCATTAGCAGTAAGATCTTCTTTACAGAGGCAGATCTCTAGGTCTTTTCTCCAGACACTGGGTAGGTTCAAACCACTGACCTTATGGTTAGCACCTAAGTGCTTATCGACGGTGTCACCAAAGTTCCATAAATTAAGTTCCAATAGATGCACACCAGTCAGTGGTGTGTTGTTATTATTAAGTGCTGTTGAGTCAGTTCTGACTTGCAGTGACATTGTATAGGGTTTATGAGGAGCAGCTGGTGGATTTGAATTGCCAACTTTGTTCTTCACTGTCCAAGGCTGATCCTGAAGTACCCCACAGGAGTCACAGATGCCATTGAGTCGGTACTGACTCAAAGTGACCATATACACAACAGAACAAAACACTGCCTGGTCCTGCGCTAAACTTACAATTGTTGCCACGCTTTAGTACATTGATGTGGCCACTTGCTAATCTATCTCACTGGAGGTTTTCCTCTTTGTCTTTGACCCTGCACCTTACCAAACATGATATCCCGCTCCAGTGACTGGTCCCTCCTGACAATATGTCCAAAGTATGTGAGATGAAATCTGGCCATCCTGGCCTCCAAGGAGCACTCTGGCTGCACTTCTTCCAACACAGATCTGTTGGTTCTTTTGGCAGCCCATAGCACTTTCAATATTCTCCTCCAACACCATAAATCAAATGCATCAATTCTCCTTTATTCATGGTCCAGCTTTCACATGCATATGAGGTTATTGAAAATACCACAGTTTGGATCGGGCACACCTTAGTCCTCAAGCTGACATCTTTGCTCTTCAACACTTTCAAAATGTCTCGTGCAGCAAATTTGCCTAATGCAATACATCGTTTGATTTTTTGACAGCTACTTCCATGAGTGTTGATAGTTGATCCAAGAAGAATGAATTCCTTGACAACTTCAATCTTTTCTCCTTTGATAAGAACGTTGTTTATCGATCCAGTGGTGAGGATTTTTGTTTTCTTTACATTGAGATGCAATCCATACCGATGGCTATGGTCTTTGATCTTCAACTGTAAGTATTTTAAATCCTCTTCACATTCAGCAAGCAAGGTTGTACCATCTGCATATCACAGGTTGTTCATGAATCTTCCTCCAATCCTGATGTCATGGTTTTCTTCATATAACCCAGCTTCTCAGATTATTTGTTCAGCATACAGGTTGAATAAGTACGGTGAAAGAATACAACCCTGCTGCACACTTTTCCTAATTTTAAACCATTCAGTGTTCCCCTGTTCTCTTCAAACAACTGCCTCTTGGTCTATGAACAGCCTCATGAGCACAATTAAGTGCTCCGGAATACTCATACTTCGCAATGTTGTCCATAGCTTGTCATGATCCACAAAATCGAAGGCCTTTGCATAAAGTCAACAAAACATGGGTAAACATCTTTCTGGTATTCTCTGCTTTCAGCTAAGACCCATCTGACATCAGCAATGATATCTCTCGTTCCATGTCCTCTTCTGAATCCGGCTTGAACCTCTGGAAGTTTTATGTCAATGTATGATTGCAGCCGTTTCTGTATTACTTTTAGTAAAACTTTACTCGCATGGGATATCAAAGATATTATCTGATGATTTATGCATTCTGTTGGGTCACCTTTCTTTGGAATTGGCATAAATATAGAGCTCTTCCAATCAGTTGGCCAGATAGTTGTCTTCCAAATTTCTTGGCATAGATGAGTGAATGCCTCCAGTGCCACCTCACTTTATTGAAACATTTCAATTTTTATTCCATCAATTCCCGGTTCCTTTTTCTTTGCCAATTCCTTCAATGTACCTTGGACTTCCTCCTTCAGTATCATTAGGTCTTGATCACATGCTACCTCTTGAAATGGTTGAACATCGCCCATTTCCTTTTGGTGCAATGACTCTGTGTATTCCTTCCATCTTCTTTTGATGCTTTCTGCATCATTTAGTAATTTGCCCCAAAACTCCTTCAATAACAAAAGCTTAGGCTTGAATGTTTTCTTCAGTTCCCCCAGGTTGACAAATGCTGAGCATGTTCTTCCCTTTTGGTTTTCTGATTCCAGATCTTTGCACATTTCTTTGTAATATTTGACTTTGTCTTCTCAAGCTGACCTTTGAAATTTTGTTTTCAACTCTTGTACCTCCTCATTTCTTCCATTTGCTTTAGCATCTCTACACTGGAGAGCAAGTTTCAGAGTCTTTTCTGACATCCATTTTGATCTTTTCCTTCTTTCTTTCTTCCTGTATGATGTTCTTGATATCATCCCACAACTCTTCTGGTCTTCGGTCTTCAAAGTCTAATGTATCAAATCTGTTCTTCAGATGATCTCTAAATCAAGGTGGAATATATTCAAGGTCATAGTTTGGCTCTCATGGCTCTCAATTGTTTTCATTTTCTTCAACTTCAGTCTGAAATTATTTGCATATGAGCAATTGATGGTCTGTTCCACCATCTGCCCCTCGCCTTGTTATGGCTGATGATACAGAGCTTTTCCATCTTCTCTTTCCACAGATGTAATCAATTTGATTTCTGTGTCTTCCATCTAATGAAGTCTATGTATATAGTCGTCTCTTATGCTGTTTTAAAAAGATATTTGAAATGAACAAATCATTGGTTTTGCAGAATTCTATCATACAATCTCCAGCACCATTTCTATCACCTATTTTCCAACCACTGATCCTTCCTCTTTGTTTCCAACCTTTGCATTCCAATCGCCAGTGATTATCAATATATCTTTTTCTTTTAATTTTTATTGTGAATTTTGTGTTAGTTTATGTGGGTGAACAGTATCTTTACATTCATCCTATCGTATTTTGTTTCATTGCAATGATAACAATCCCCTGTATGCATCACCAAACACCCAGAGGGTACACCCCACACTCCTGCCTCCCGGCCGCCAGTACACAACCCCTCTCCCTCCCTGAGTCCAGAGCCCCCAGCTGCTTCATCTGTACCCTTCATTGCCTCTGCCTCCATCCCTAGTGTCACTGCCTCTCTGGACATGGTCTTGCACTTCACTTTTCTCCCTTGATAGTTCCAGGGATCTCCACTCCTAGACTGCAAAATCAGCTGTTCCCCTCCTTTTGTTACTGAATATTTACCTTTACCTTTCCATAACTCACAGTCAGACTTGATAGCAATCATTTCCTATTGAACCATAGGAGTTCTTTCCAGACAGATTGGAAACAATTCAGTGGGGGTTCTACATTTCCCTGTATCCTCTGGAGCTATGTTCCCTATTGAAAGCTTGTAAATCAGTCACTTCTTGACTTTGTAGTCCCCCCATTATGGGTAGCCAATGTCTAAGTACCCCCTCCCTGTTAACCCTGTGTACCAAGGGAGTGGGAATTTTGTTCCATTCTGAATTCTGCTATCCATTGACCAAGTTCCAGGTGGTGTTGCCACATATGTCAATCTCTTGTTCTTGTCTGTTCTTGCTAGTTTTCATTCCAAAGAACTCTCTTTAGGATGTTTTGAAGTGCTGGATTGGCTTTAACAAAATCTCTTAGCTTGTTTATCCTGGAATGTTTTGATTGCACTATCGTATTTGATTGACAATTTTTCTGGATAGACAATCCTTGGTTGGCAGTTTTGTTTGTTTGTTTTTCTTTTAGGGTTTTATATATGTCTCCCCATTGCCTCAGTTTCCACTGAGAAGTCAGAACTTAATCTGATTTGCTTGCCTTTGTAGGTGACCCTTCTCTTTTCCCTGGTTGCTTTTAGGATTCTCTCCTTGTGTTTAATTTTGGAGAGCTTGATTATTATATGTCTTGGTGATTTCCTCTTGGGGGTCTATCCTTACTGGGCTTCTTTCAGCTTCTTGAATGTTTATCTTCTCGTCCTTCAAGATGTTAGGAAATTTTTCTTCTAGTAGCTCTTCAACTATCTCTTCTGTAGACTTCTGTGATTCTTCCTGTTCTGAAATGCCAATAATTCTTAAGTTATTCCTCTTCATGTTATCCAGCATGAATCTTAGACTCTCTTCAGATTTTTTATCCTTTTTTTCTGCTTTCTTTCCTATCTTAGCAGTATTGAGAGATTTGTTTTCCAGCTAGTTGGTTCTGGCTTCCATCTCTTCCATTCTGCTCCTTTGCCCTTTCAGTGTATTGTCCATTTCTGATATTTTATTATTAATCATCTGGACTTCTTTTTGCAGGTTTTGGATTGTTTCCAATGCCGTATCTATCTTGTTTGATTGCTCCTGTAGCACTTTCCTGATTTCTTCCTTATTATTCTCTACCCCTTATCAGAGCATTTGAATTTGTTTCCATATTATTCTTCCGAATTCCTTCTCAAGCAGATCCAGAGCCTGCTCGTCTACTGGAAAGTCTGTGTCTGCTTCCAGCTCATTTGTCTTTGTTACTTTTTTCTGGTTTTGGACATGTGTTGAGATCTTTAATTATGTTTTCTTGGGCATTTTCAACAGTTATGTGAGTTTTTAATGCTTAAATGGATGTATGTTGCTTTGTTGTTAAGCTTGCTGAGCTTGCTGGTGGATATGTTCTGGAGATAGGCTTCCCTTTTCATGTGTAATGCCTAGCAGCTGGTTTTGGCTCTTGTCCAGATGGTGGGGTACTACAGGGTATACTTGTAGCTTGGCTATATGGGCACATTTGCTGTCTCTTCTTGGGTGAGGTAGGTGGAGAAAACTCCCACCCCTGGAAGAAGAGTGATACCAAAGGACCGAAGACAGGAACAATATAAAAGCAGAAACAGAAACCACCAATCAAAAACAAAAATAAAATTGTGTTTGACACTGTTCACTGGCCTTTGCTGTGCAAAGGCCCTGCGTAGGTAAACTATGGGGTGGGTTCCCAGGGTCAAAACATCATAAGAAGTAGCCTGTGGGTTTCTTCTCTGTGCCATTGGAAAACTGTGGGTGCAATGCTTGACCCTTTTGGGGGTGTGCTCCCTCCCGCCTGAAGGTGTCTGAGCTGTACAGTGAGGGCACGATCAGGGTGAAGAGGTGAGATATGTGAAAAATGAAAAGTGAAAGATGAAAAATTAGTCACACCTCTCCCTTCAGACACGCTGCTCTGTGGCTTTTAGCACTGGGTCGCTGCCTGTGCTTGGCTGTAGCCCTGCCCTCCAGCCTGAGGCTGCTGGCCGTCACAGCTGGATCGATTCAGAAATCACTGTATTTTGCTTCCACCTGCAGATTTCTTCTCAATGGGCACGGGGAACTAGAGCCTGGAACCTCAAACAAGATCCAAAGCTCCACCGTTTATCTGTGGACTGCTCTTTCTCAGCTTTTTTTTTTTGGGGGGGGGTTGGCAGAGGAGTTTTCACTGTTTGTCTCTGCTTTCTCTGCCCGCAAATCGGAAGTCTGATTATCAATATATCTTGATTGCATGTTTGATCAATTTCAGATTGAAGAAGTTGGTAGAATTCTTCTATTTCATCCTTACTGGCTTTAATGGTTGGTGCATAAATTTGAGTAATAGTGGTATTAACTGGGCTTCCCTGTAGGTGCATGGATATTATTCCACCAAGGCAGTGTTGTACCTCATGACAGATCTTGATGTGTTCTTTTTGACAATGAATGCAACACCATTCCTCTTCAATTTGTCACTCCTGGTGTAGTAAACCAAGTGGCTGTCAGAGTCAAAATGGCCAATACCAAGTCCATTTCAGCTCAATAATTCCTAAGATATCGATGTTCACATATTCCATTTCATTTTTGACAATTTCCAATTTTCCTAGATTCATACTTTGTACATTCCATGTTCTAACTATTAATGGATGTTTATAGCTATTTCTCTTCATTTTGAGTTGTGCCCCAGCATCAAATGAAGGTCCCAAGGGTTTTACTCCCAAGGGCTTTACTCCATTCACATCATCACGGTTAACTCTACTTTGAGGAGGCAGCTTTTCCCAGTCGCATTTAAGTGCCTTCCAACTGAGGGGCTCATTTTCTGGCACTATATCTGACAATGTTTCTCTGCTATTCATAAGGTTTTCCTTGCCACTTAACTATGACAGATTGCATGAGCTTACACTAAAGTCCAGTCCCAACTTCCAGAATATCACTGTGCCTACCCCCAAGTGAGGAGTCCTAGTTGATCTAAGTCTACAACAATCATGATAATCCAACTCCTCATTTTCCTGCTTCCCTTGCAGCTAAGAAGGGCCTAGCTGGGGACAACAAAAGCCTTTTTTGTCAAAAGAAAATGTCTGGGTATGGTTCCTGGCCACCCCCTCTTTAATTTTTAAGTCTTAAATGCATATGTGATGCCTGGAACAATAGCAGTCATTTTGCCACCACATGAAAAAAACACCTGAAAAAAATCAGGAAGGTGTGAATTTTAACATCAGTCAACATCAGTGACCACCTATCACTAGACTCTTTTGATGTGAGAAAATATGTACCTAATTGTTTAATTCATTGAAGTTGAGATGCCTGCTTCTTGCAGCTGAATGCATTTACAGTCTTATGACCACTCCCTTCCTCTGAATCCTACTTCCAAGGCTAATGGATAGATCTGGGTACCAAGTTTCCTTCCAGCTATCTGAACCTCTCTGATGGAAGTCTGGTGAAGGGACGAGTCTTGTTTCCCTAATACAGGAGCTAGCTAACTGAATGGACTAATTCTGATATCCAGTAACCATGGATCTATCTGGCAGCCATTTAGGATCCATCTGAGATCTAGTCCTCACATCCATGGATGATTGTGTCTAAGTAGCGCTTCGTGGGTTGGTTTTCTATTTTAGAATAAGAAAGAGAGAAGGGAAACATCTGCTTGAATAAGCTTGATCACTCAGAGGTATCTTTTCCTGGGGCCATATTTTTCTCCACTCAGTTACTTTCCTTTACCTCAGTGCTTTTGTGACTGAAGCCCTTTAGAGTCCTGGAAGTGAAAAAGATGCTTCCATACATGCGTGCACTACCTGTTACTGACAGTATTCAAGTAGATGCTAGATATGTGTCATTCACGGCGACTGTTCTCAGAAAAATTCGACCATAAATGTTAGGTCCTCTATTCTACAGCACCCAACACTAACTGTGTGTCTGTGGCAAGTCATTGGAATGAACTGGGACAGGTTTTCCTTAGCTGTGAAGTGGGAAAGTATGTGTGAGGAAGGTGGGAAGAGAGGTAGCACAGAATTGGACAGGGTTTCTCCAAGGCCCTTCGAAATCAGCTTACATTTTCAGTGTTTTCTGAAGAATTGCCTCTGGACTTTCCTTCATCCCCATCTTCCAGCTTTTTCTTAGTCTCCATTTGTAAACTGGCTCAACATTCCTTCAGCAGTCAGGCAATGGGGACAGACTACCCACCAGGCACCAAGTACTGGTTGGGTACTTTCTAGACAAAAGTCAGCTTTGAAGCCAGCTATATTTACAAATTCTTCATATGACAAAGTGGATGCCATGAGCTAACTAGGAGGACGATCTGGATTTTGAGCAAATTCAGATGATTGGCAGATCTGGGAGAGGAGACACAGTAGCAACAGTAGAACAAGAGAGTGAGCCAGAGGAAGCGACTGTTCACATCCATCACTCTCCACAGCCACTGCAGAGTGAGGCTGACCACAGACGAGATGTAAGACATGCCTAGTGGGCAGGGGGAGAAGCAGATGAGTGGGGAGATGAATTACAGCCAGCAGACACAGCCAGCTCCATGGCCGCAGAATCATCCATGCATCTTCACTGACTTCCAAGAGTCTGCAGACCCCAAGTCAGGCACATGGGCCCTCAGGCAGGATTGGTAAAGATAATCATCATAACGTGCTTGCCTGAGGCCACACCTGCCTCCTGTGCTACTCTTGACCAGCTTCTGCCTTTTGTTCAAAGATCTTGTCCTTAGATCACTTGAATTTTTTAATCCAATTCTACTGCCTTCACCCCCAATGTGGATGCAACTTTAAGGCAAAACATCTCCCCATGGCCTTGTCAGTGATGGGACTGACATGGTTGGGTTACCAACTGAGTCCCGTAATCCCATAAACCAATGATAGCTCAAGAAACCCCCACCCTTTGTGTTCCAGAAAACAACTACTACAAAAAGCCTTTTCTCATATTACGCAAACAAGACTCACCACGCCACCTGGTGTACTCAGGACAAGGCCACACACAGACCCTCCAATTCTCGTGCTTTGTCACATACCTGATTATTTGTCCCCACTGATCACTTGGGACCAGCTTCAGTGCAGCTTCTTTCCTTCATCCAAGTCCCTGAACTATGCTCCCCTGAACAGCCTCACAGTCAGACCCAGCACACAACCCCTCCTGAGAATCAGCTGGACTCAGAGTACAACATTCTCTGGTCTACTAGCTGCTCACACCACCCTCTCTTCCCAGTGCCCCACACCTCGCTCGAACTCACCTTATTTATTCTGCTCTTTATCAAAGAAAAGCTGCTTGTCTTTAACCCAGACGAGGCCCATTGACATTATAGTCAGTGCATGCCCCGTAGCAGAATTATCCTTCTGAATGAAGTCTCTCCTGTTTTAAATGTTGGCGGACTTGGGTGGCTCACTTAACTGTAAGATTGGTGGTCCACCCAGATGTGTCTTGAAAGAAAGGTTTCCGATCATCACAGCCTGAGAAATCCTGTGGAGCATGGTTCTACTCTGCAACAGGTAAAATCGTCATGAGCTGCCATGGATTCAACAGCAACTGGTTTGGTTTCTGAACCCAGCACCAAGAACAGTGCCTTGCACATAGTAGGTGCTCAACAAAGAAGTGCAGAAGTCACACATGACTTCCACCATGCTGTGACTGCCTCTAGGATTTATGGAAACACCTAGCTTTTCTTCATGTTCAAGATCAAGGAGCCTGACTTCCGAAGACGTCTGTCTCTGCCCAGTGACCCAGGTCCTCCCGTTATCAGAAACACACCCACTAAACCCTTTCCCTCATCTCTTTAGCTATAGGGGAGGTGTGTCCATGGTGTTGTGTATAAACTGGAGGTGACATGGGATTCCAGTGCATGTCTCAGAGGTGGCCTGATGGAAGTGAAAGAACACTGTCAGCCGAGAAATCAGACTGAATCCGCTGGTAGTTGTCCATGCTGAGCCTGCAGGGGAGGCTCCCACTTATACCTGAGCCTACACAATATCCTATCTCAGGAAGAAGATGTCTAGTGAGATGTGTGATGAATGGGGAACCTGTGTAAGAGAGTAAATCCTGTGCCTGCTGCTATTAATGAGGGAACTGGGGGTTTCTCTTGGGGAGTCTATGTCTTTGTAGTGTCCCACCAGGACACAGAGGTCTCTGAGCCCACCTGCTCAGCCCGACAGTGACCAAGCAGGACAGCCCCTCTCTCTTCGTGTGGCCAAGAAAGAGTGGACAGTTTGGCAGTCAGAGCCCGAGGTTCCCCTCTTACTTGTTAAATGATCAATCTATAAACTAAAATATGTTCTCCCAGCCCCGTATAGCATCCTTGTGAAAATGAGGTAACATCTAGGGCAGCCTTGACTTGGTGCCCACACCCACCAGGAGTTTCATACATTTATATGAACAAAAATACTCACTGGACATGAATGAAATCCCCACAATGGGGATAAGTGCAAAGGGGGTGGCCCAATGAGTGACCCCAGCCCACCTGGGAGAATGACCTCCATGTTGTCTTAGCACAGTGGTGTTGTCAAACTTCAGTTCAGATAAATGTGGAATGAGTGTACTGTATCTGTTCCTGATCCTTGGGTTGCTACAAGAGTGGGGGAGGGGACTGTGAGTTGGCCAAAACCCTTGAACCTACAAGATTGTTTGTTGCTAGTTGCCATGGAATTGGCTCTGACTCACAGAGACCCTATGGGCAACAGAAGGAAACACCGTCTGGTCTACACCATCTGCATGATTATTGGTGTGTTTGAGTCTATTTTTGTGGCAGTGGTGTTGATCCATCTCATAGAGGTTTCCATCTGGTTAGCTGACTCTCTACCAACCATCATGGCCTTTTGTAGTCAGTCTTGTCATCCTTTGCTTCTAAGGAGTATTCTGTTTGACTAAAATGACATAACCCATTGGTGAACAATTGAGGCTGGAGTTGTTCTTGGCCTCGGTGGAACCATCACCCTCCCAACCTGAGTCCCACCTGCTATAACCAGAAAAGCCCATAGGATGAGTGGAAAAGAGTGACCTTCAGGCATTTAGATGGATGAAGATGTTCTACATCCTTAAGGCCAAGAGAAGGTAATGCTCACTCAAAGGTTTCTGTGTCTACTGCACTACGCATCAGTGCAGACAGACAGCTGGACGCTAGAAGCTCACATTCCAATGGGAGAAACAGATGTGAATAAAGAAGTCAACAAATACATACACTAAGGACAGTTCCTAGTTGGCCATTGTCTTGAAGAAGCCAAGAAGAGTGATACCATGGTTGAACACACACCAGAATCCCACTGCCATGCAGTAGATCTGGGCTCCGTGGGCCTTTAAAGGCTAAAATCTAAAAGAAGTGGACTACTGGGATTTTCTTCTGCAGTGTCACGAGGTAGATTGCTGGTAGTGCAGTGGATTACGAGCTGGGATGCCTACCACAAAGTCAGCAATTCAAATCTATCAGTTGCATCTTGGGAGAAAGATGAGAATTTCTGCTCCTGTAAAGATTTACAGTCTCAGAATTGCTATACAAGGTTGTTATGAGTTGGAACAGACTCGTGTACCACAACAACCCAACTTTTGCTTGGCTGTTGAGTGCAAACCATTTGTGCTACCCAGGACCTCACACCAGATAAGCCATCAGCAAAGTCCTCTTTGGAGAGGGGACCCTGAGCTGGGAACCAACAGGAGAGGGCAAAGGTCCTGCAGCAGGAAAGGGTTTGGCTGGTCACTAAGATAGATAGAATACATGGAGAGAAAGCAGAGGAGGGGGAGAAGTCCTCTGAGGCACAGAGCTTAGCATTCATTGGCAGCATAAGAGAAAGCCAAGTGAGCATTTTTAGCAGGGCCACCCTCTAACATGATTTTAAAATGTTCCTCTAGTTGCTGAGTGTCAGATGGCTTATTCCAGTGCATTGGATGTAGAGATCCCTGTATGGGGTGATTGGAGGTGCTGGAGATACTGTGTTTGTCATTATCTGAACCACTGTCCATGCCCAAGGCATTCCCCCACCCTCACCCCACACACCAGGTACCAGTAGATGTCACCAGAAGCTCACCGGAGGTTTCACCACTAAGGAAGATGGTGGAGAAGAACTAACAGAATTTTTTCTGCATTCCAGGGATCTTCAGATACCACTAGCTCCCGCAACTGTGCAAAGAAGTCCAAGTAAATGCTCTACTCAAATGAGAAAATGATGCTCACTAAGGATTTGTGTCACCCTGCATTAATGAAGCTCATGATTGGTGGACCCAGAACTCAAGACCAAGTTTGACTTTACCCAAAGCCCCATCTTACCGCTATACCATACTGTCGTTCAGAAGAGTATCTCAAAGCAAAACTCAACACCAGTGTGCCCGGTAAGGGCAGCTTCCTGTGGGAGGTTCAACTAAGATGGAGGCTCTGAGAGCTCCCAAAGAATGTGGATCTTTATCCATAATAAGCTGGGAGAATGCTTACCCCGTAGGAATTAGAGGCAGTGACTCATCAGGACTGTGTGATGATGAATGAAGCCAAAGGCACATGCTTTGGGATTAGAGAGTGAGTTGAAATGTCTACACTGTTTCCCCGTAGCTGTGCAATCTTGACCTACTACCTCCACTCATGGATCCTTAGCTGCCCCAGCCATGATACGGCACATGGAGAAATTGATGGGATTCACCCAGAGATGCTGAAGATACCACAGGGGAGTATGCATTTACTGGGTATCTGTTGTCATTGTTGCTATTGTATAACCTGAGACTCCAGTGACAGAGTAGAAGTGCCCCACAGGCTTTCTGAAGTTGAATTTTTTTAAAAAAAACAGAGCTACTGATCTCCTGAGGAGTGGTTGGTGAGTTTGAACTCCTGAAATTTCAGTTAACAACTGAACACCTCCACATTGTATCACCAGGGCTCCTTGGGTACCTACTGCTGTTGTTGCAAATTGCCAACAAGTCAATTCTGAATCACAGTGGCCCTGTAAAGGGTTTCTGAGAAGCAACTGGTGGGTTTGAACTGCTGACCTTATGGTTTGTAGTCTAGTGCTTATCCTATAGTGCCACACCAAGGCTCCTTGGGTACCTACTACCTACTTTAAATAGTTTTGGAGTTGGTTTTGTTGTTATAAAATTCCCTCTTTCTTATTAGAAGCAACACATTGTCCATTATGAAAAATTCAGAAGAAACACACAGTTAAATAAAAAGTCCAGCTACCTATGCAGAAACAGTCAAGGCAAATATAAATATTTAAAAATACATTTCTATTTATAAATGGTTATGAGTAAAAATAGAACCATACTGTACAAACCTATTACTACTTCCTTTTTCTCTATTTAGCAATGTAACATGATCATTTTTCCAGCTGCATAAATGCACTTGTACAATGCTTTTTCAATGACCACAGAGCTTTTTTATACAGACAATATCAGTTATTGAACTAATTCCGTATTGAATGTTTAAGTGGTTTCTAATTTTTCTATTAGAAAGAGAGCTGTATTCTAAAGTCATTATACCTCATTTCTAGTACCCACACAACTCAATCACTTGCACCTCTATTGTTGTTGTGAGGTGCCATTGAGTCAGTACCGACTCACAGTGACCTTATGCGCAACAGAATGAAACACTGCCTAGTCCTGTGCCAATCTCTCAATCATTGCTACACTTAAGCCCATTGCTGCTGCCACTGTGCCAATCCATCTCGTTGGGTGCCTTCCTCTCTTTCACTGATCCTCCACTTTACCAAGCATGATGTCCTTCTCCAGAGAATGGTCCCTCTTGATAATATGTCCAACGTATGAAAGACAAAGGCTAGCAACCTGGCTTCTAAGGAGCATTCTGACTGTACTTCTTCCAACGCAGATTGGTTTGTTCTTTTGCCAGTCCATGGTACTTTTACTATTCTTCTCCAAACCATGGCTCAAATGCATCAATTCTTCTAAAGTCTTCCTTATTCATTGTCCAACTCTCATGTGTATGTGACCATGGTTTGGGTCAGGTGTACCTTAATCCTCAAACTGATATCTTTGCTCTTGAACATTTCAAAGAGGTCTTGTGCAGCACATTTGCCTAATGCCATTTGATTTTCTTGACTGCTGCTTCCATGAGTGTTGGTGGTTGATGCAAACAAAATGAAGTCTTTGACAATTTCAATCTCTTCTCCATTTATCCTGATGTTATTTATTGGTCCAGTGGTGAGGATTTTTGTTTTCTTTACAAAGATTTTGTTTTCTTTTGTTTTCTTTACAACCCATACTGAATGCTGTGGTCTTTGTTCTTTGATCTTCATCAGTAAATATGTTAAGTCCTCTTCACTTTCAACAAGCAAGGTTGTATCGTCTGCATATCACAGGTTGTTAATAAGTCTCTCTTAAATCCTAATGCCTGAGTGGCTTATCTTCCGGCACTATACCTGACATCTTCCTGGTGCTCTTCATCATGTTTCAATGTTATATACTCTGGTGCCGACAGTGTTCCATTTCTATTCATAAGGTTTTCAGTGACTAAATATTCTAAATTAGTCAGTCTTTCCTTCTTAATTGTCTGTTTCAGTGTGGAAGCTCATTTGAAACCTGTCCACTATGGATGGCCCTGCTGGTATTCAAAACACCAGTGGCATAGCTTCCAGAATCACAGCAACATGGAAGCTACCACAGTATGACAAACTGACAGAGGAGTGTTGGATCACACACTCCATAAATTACACAATAAACTCCAAACAGCATATCTCTAAGAGGTGCTAGAAAGACTCTCCAGTCCTCTTAATGGGGCTCGAGTTTGATGATACCCATAATAGATTAAGTCTTTAGAAAAACCTTACAAAAGTTTTTTATTTTATTTTATTTTTTTATACACAAACACACACATACCCTAAAGTAACATAAGAGATCTATCCAAAGACCAACAAGTCCAGTGATGCCCTTTTGTATGAAAGTGAAGGGATACTGGTACTCACATGCTCAATATCCTTTTGGGAGATGGAAGAAGTCCTTTATAAAGGAAGTGTATCCACTTGGATTAAACAGTCCCTGTCTTGTGATTTATCCCAAGGAAACAATAAAATCAATAAAAACAATAAAATGTAACAAGATGCAGGACTACATATATTCACTGCAGGACTGCTAAGGAAGAAAAAATTTTAAAACATGAAATACTCCAAATGCCATCCTCAAGGGAATGATTAAACACACTCTATAGATTCACACAGAGGAATTCATGCGGCTCTTGAAATGGTAACTTATCCATGGATTTATCTTTAGCAACATAAGAAATTGCTTCCAAAATATTGTTGACTGCAAATCTGAGTGAAAATCAACGTGATTTGCAATTGTTTATTATTTGCCTGACCAAAGTCATGGTATTTTCAATAACCTCATATGCATGCAAAAACTGAACAGTGAATAAGGAAGATCATAGAAGAATTGATGCTTTTGACTTATGGTGTTGGAGGAGACTATTGAAAGTGCCATGGGCTGCCAAAAGAGCCAATAGATTCGTTTTGGAAGAAGTGCAGCCAGAGTGCTTCTTGGAGGCTAAGATGGCCAAACTTTGTCTTTCATACTTCAGACATATAGTCAGGAGGGATCAGTCGCTAGAGAAGGATATCATGTTTGGTAATGTGGAAGGTCAGAGAAAAAGAGGAAGACCCCCAGTGAGAGGATTGGCAAAGTGGCAGTATCAATGGGCTCAAACGTGGCAACAATTGTGAGGTTGGCCCAGGACCGGGCAGTTTCATTCTGTGAGTCAGTACCAAGTCGATGGCACCTAACAATAACATTATTTGCCTTGTCCCAATAAAAATGTAAGCTTCATTTAAAAAAAATGAAAATAATATAGTCTTTAATTTTTTTTTTTTTTTTTAAAAGAAGAACTCACTCATGTATCTGTATGAACACATACACACATGTTTATTTTTGGAAGAATCTGTATGAACACATACACACATGTTTATTTTTGGAAGAATCTGTAATAATTCTTAAGGAAAAGAGTGCTGGTCTCCACAAGGACAGAATTGTGAAAATGTTTTTCTCTTTATACTCTGGCATTTTCTAAATATATCATGTGACTAATTTAGCTTAAATAAAATTAAGCAATAAAGCCACTAGTACACATACTGTGTGCACCTAACTTACGGTGTACTTGAGTTACTACAAACTGTATCCAGGACTATCTGATTTGGTTTTTTAGCTTTTTATTGTGGATTGGGTGAAGGTTACAGAGCAGACCACTTTTCATTCCACAGTTCATAGATTTGTTTCATGTCATTGACTGCAATTCCCACAATGCAACATCACTTATCCCACTTCCTCCCTGTGCTTCCTGTTTTCATTTCTCCTTCTTTTGCAATCGTTTTGAACTTTGTCCTCGGGACAAAGAGTCCAAGGAGTCCTGGTGTGGCACTGTAAGATAAGCACTGGACTACTAACTACAAGGAGGTAGTTCAAACTCACCAGCCACTCCTTGGAAACCCTATACAGGGTCACTATGAATCAGAATGACTCCATGACACTTCAAGATATAACTACAAATTATTATCAGATGTAAACTCATAGACATCCAATGTCATGATTTATAAATATACAGATAATAAAATGACAAGAATGGTGAACATGTTTTTAATGAAATATTTAATACCTGACTGATTTACAACAGAGTTGTCAAAGTGGGATTCTTCCATAAGTCAGGGACTACAGGGTGCTATGAGTCAGAACCTAGTCAACAGCACGAAATACAAAAACACAACGTGCATATGTATACTCTCCTATTTGTGCTTGGCCTCCTGGTTGGGCATTGCAGGATAAGCACTGCAAA
>NW_006408519.1:48407275-48418759 GCF_000296735.1 Chrysochloris asiatica
CTCAAAAAGTTCCCTCTGATCTGTTTTCTGTTGGATACATTTACAATATGTAGCTCCGTTCAAATCTATCACTTTCTTATTTGTTTCTACTTACTCCGCATGTTGTTTATTCCCTCCCTTCCTCCCTCTGTTTGCCATTTTTAAAATCCAATTACTTTTTTGTATTATTTCATGTTATCTCTACTAACATCTAAGCTATACTTCTTAGTTTTCTTTTTATTACAATATACATTTTTAAGTTATATCATTTCATATGTCATTTAAAACTTTATTACAATGTGGCTCCATTTGACCTCTCCTGATCTTTATGCATTTTACTTCTACATTCCTGGTCACTGAAATTATCTTTCAAAGAGATTCAACTTAGAACGTATATTTTATCTTTGTCCCTCAGCCTACATTAGCAGCCCTGTCATTCCTTTGTGCATGTCCAGATTTCCGTTTGATATTACTTCCCTTTTACCTGAAGCACTTCAACATTTACTGTTGTACAGTTCTGCTGGCGAGTGTTTGTAAAGGTCTTTATTACATCTTTGCCTTGACTTTTTGCTGTCTTTATACAATTCTGGGCTAATGGTACTGTTTTCTTCATTTTGTTCTGTACTTAAGATATCATTTCATTGTTTTCTGACTTGCATACTTTGTGACAAAAAACAACAACAACAACAACAAAAAAAAACCTCTGCTGTTTTTCTTATCTTTATTCCTTTACAGGATGTAAAAGGTTTTTATTCTAAAGATGCTTGAAGATTTTTATTTTATCATTACTTTTGAACGATTTGATTATTATATACCTTGGCATTTTATTTATTTATTTTTTTCTGTGGAATTAGTTTTCAGATTCTCTTTGTTCTGTAGGTATAAAATTTCATTGACTTGAAAATTTTCCAAACATAATTGTTTCTGTTACAAATCCTGCTGAAGAGCAGGATTGCATATACTTTGAATGAATGCTATGAAAAAGGTCTCTGATGATTTGTTCATTTATTTTCTATTATCCAGATTGTTCTTCATTTTGGTTAATTACTATTTTTGTGTGTTTAAGCTTAATTATTATTTATTCTTCAGTGTCTAAACCACCGTTATTTCAGCAAGGATTTTTCATTTCAGATACTGTATTTTTCATCTCTAGAAATTCATTCTCTAGATCTTTTATATATCTTTCATGTCTCTCCCCCATTGAATTTTGTTATACTCTCTTTTTAATATGGTGTCCTGGTGCGGCACTGTAGGATAATGTGCTAGACCACAAGGTTGATTTGAACTACGAGGTTGGTGGTTCAAACTCACCAGGCACTCCTTGGAAACCCTGAACAGGGTTTCTGTGAGTTAGAACCAACTTGACTGTATTTAACAACAACAAAAACAATCTTCAAGATGCCACCATTTATCTGTCATTTTTATCATACTGTGGTGGCTTGTGAGTTTCTGTGATTCTGGAAGCTAGAACTATCCAAATATTCAGTTATTAAAAACATTATGAATAGCAGTGGAACACTGTCAAATAGCATGAGAATATTGACTATTGAAACATAATGAAAAGCACCAGAATATTATCAGGTGTAGTGCCAGAATATGAGCCCTTCGGGTTTGAAGGCACTCAAAATACGACTGTGGAAGAGTTGCCTCCTCAAAGTAGAGTTTATGGTGGTGACACAGACTTTTGAGATTTTCATTTGCTGATGGGGCACAACACAAAATAAGGAGAAACATCCATTAATAATTGCAACATGGAATCTATAATGTATAAAACTAGGAAAATTGGAAGTTGCCAAAAATGAAATGGAACACATAAAAATTGATATCCTAAGCACTAGTGAGTTGAAATGGACTGCTATTTGTCATTTTGAATCTAACAGTCACATCGTTTACTATGCTGGGAGTGACAAATTGAAGAGGAATGGTGTTGCATTTATCATCAAAAAGAACATAGCAAGGTCAGTCATGAAGTACAATGTTGGCTGTGATAGAATATTATCCATATGTCTACAAGGAAGAGCAGTTAATGCAACTATGATTCAAATTTACACACCAACCACTAAAGCCAGTGATGATGAAACTGAAGAATTCTACCAACTTCTTCCATCTAAAATTGAACAAATATGCAATCAAGATGTATTGATCATTACTGGTGATTGGAATGAAAGGTTGGAAACAGAGGAAGAATCAGTCATTGGAAAATATGGCCTTGGTGATAGAAATGATGTTGGAAATCGCATTTGCAAGACCAATGTCACATTCATTGCAAATACCTGCTCTAGAAACATAAAAGACATCACCAGATGGAATACACATAAATCAAATTGACTACTTTGGGGGAAAGAGACAGTGAAAGAGCTCCATAACATCAGTCAAAACTAGACCTGGGCAAACTGTGGAACAGAGTCTACAAAACAAGCAAATGAGAACCAAGATATGACCTAGAACATATCCTGTCTGAATTTAGAGATCATCTCAAGAGCAGATTTGATGAATTAGGCACTAAGGACCAAAGACCAGCATTGTATGATGACATCAAAAACATCACACATGAAGAAAGTAAAAAGTCATTAAGATAACAAGAATAAAAGAAAAAAACAAAATGAATGTCAGAAGACACTCTGAAACTTGCTTTCCAGCATAAAGATGCTGAAGCAAATGGAAGAAATGAGGAGATAAAAGAGCTGAATTGAAAATTTCAAAGGACAGCCCGGGAAGACAAAGTCAAATATTATGAAATGTGCAAAGATCTGGAGTTAGAAAACAAAAATGAAAGAACATGCTCAGCATTTCTCAGGCTAAGGTAACTGAAGAAAAAAAAAAAAAAAAGCAAAACCCAAATTGCAATATTGAAGGATTCTATGGGCAAAATAAGGAGCTCTGGTAGCGTGGTAGTTATGATTTAGGCTTCTAGTCTCAAGGTCGGCAGTTTGAAACTACCAGCTGTTCACAGGAGAAAGATGAGGTTTTCTATTCCAGTAAAGGTTTACAGCCTTGGAAATCCTATACAGCATTGCTGAGTCTGAACCAACTCCACAGCACATCATCAATCAATCAATTAATCAATGGCAAAATATTCAATGATGCACAGTACTTCAAAAGAAAATAGAAGGAATAAACACAGTCACTGTGACAAAAAGAAATGGTTGATGTTCTACCATTTTAAGAAGTACCATGTGATCAAGAGCCAATGATAGTGAAGGAGAAAGTCCGAGGTACCCAGAAGGCATTGGGAAATAACAAGCCTCCTGAAATTGACGAATACGAATGGAAATCTTTCAACAAACTAATGTGGCACTGGAGGCACACACACATCTCTGCCAAGAAATTTGAAACACAGCTACCTGGCCAACTGATTGGAAGAGATTCAAACGCGTGCCCATTCCAAAGAGAGCTGACCCAACAGAATGCAGAGATGATCAGGAAATAGCATTATCACATGCAAATAAAATTTAGCTAAAGATAATTTTTAAAAAATGGCTTCAGCAGTACATTGACAGGGAGTTGTCAGAGGTTTAGACTGGATTCAGACAAGGACATGGAACAAGGGACATCATTGGTGACACAGATGAATCTTGACTGAAAGCAGAGAATACCAGAAAAATGATTACCTGTGCCTTATTGACTATGCAAAGGCTTTCAATTGCATGTATCATGACAAGCTCTGTACAACATTGTGAAGTATGAGTATTTTGGAACACTTAATTGTGTTCATAAGGAATCTGTACATAGACCAAGAGGAAGTTGTTCAAACAGAACAAGGCAACTCTGAATGGTTTAAAATTAGGAAAGGTATATGCCAGGGTTCTAGTTTTCACCATACTTATTCAATCTGTATGCTGAGTAAAGAAGAAGCCAGATTATATGAAGATAAACTTGGCATCAGGGTTGGAGGAAGACTCATCAACACCTGCCATATGCAGATGATACAACCTTGCTCGCTGAAAATGAAGAGGACTTAAAATACTTTGATAAAGATCAAAGCTTACAGTCTTCGGTATGGGTTACACCTCAAAACAAAATCCTCACCACTGGACCAATAAATAACAAGAACATAAATAAAGAAAAGATTGAAGTTGTCAAAGACTTCATTTTTCTCAGATCAACCATCAAAACTCATGGAAACAACAGTCAATAAATCAAATGATGTATCGCATTAGGCAAATCTGCTGCACAAGAACTCTTTAAAGTGCTGAAGAGCAAAGATGTCAGTTTGAGACTAAACTGCACCTGATTCAAGCCATGATATTTTCAGTAACCTCAAATGCATGTGAAAGTTGAACAATGAATAAAAAACTGTAGAATAATTGATGCATTTGAGTTATGGTGTTAGAGGTGAACACTAAAAGTACCATGGTCGGGTACTTTTAGTATTTTCCTCTAAACACACAGAACAAACAAATCTGTACTAAAAAGTACAGCCAGAATGCTCCTTATAAGGCAAGATGGCGAGACTTCATCTCTCATATTCTGGGCATGTTAACCAGGAGGGCCTAGTCCCTGGAGAAGGACATCATACTTGGTAAAGTTGAGGGTCAGCAAAAAAGAGGAAGACCCCCAATGAGATGGATTGGCACAGTGGCAGCAGCAGTGTACTGTAGTGTAGCAAGGATTGTGAGATTGGTGCAGGACCTGGAAGTATTTTGTTATTTTCTGCATAATGTCGCTGTGAGTCAGTACTAACTCAACAGCTCCTAACAACAACAACAAATCTTCAATATATAACTCATATTTATGACAACTTTCTTATTGACTTATCTGATCATTCCATTGCCTCTGATATTCTGCATCTATGTCTGACTCTGATATGCAGTATCCTGCTTATTTTTATGCTTGGTAAGTTTTATATCATTCCAAACACTACTTTGGTGCTGCATTTTGCTATACTTCTTTAACTATTGCTTGACATTGTTCTGGGATGACAAATTCTTGAGATCAATTTGATCTTCTCAATCCTTGCTTTTCACATCTGTAAGGACAGGTCCAAATCAGTCTTTATTCTAGAGCTAATTTAGTCATATAACTAAAACAATACCCTTAGTACTCTATCAAATGCTTCAGACATTATAAACGCTTCACATCTGGGCTGACGGAAACAACTTGTTGGTGCCCCAGGTATTATTCACCTTCTATTTTGTGGTGGTCCTTTCAGAGCTCTCAAGGAAGTTACCTCAAATGCATGCTCAGTCAGATCAGGATCCAGCCAAAGACTATTGGATATCCCTGTAGACCTCCAGAGTTCACTCTTTCTATCTCTGACTCTCTATCTTCATAGCTTCTCTATGGTATTTTCCTCACAAAGTCTAGACTTCTAAACTTTCAGAACCTTTGGCCTTCCCAAATTCTTTATGAAAATAACTAATTGTGGATTTAGTGAAGGTTTGCTCAGAAGTTTAGGTCCTCACTCAGAAATCTCTCCACAAGTTGTGCAGGAGCATTGGCTGTATCCTCCACAGTGTGTGAGCATTCTTTATCATTTCCATTCTGGGTGTTCTGATCCCATCAGTTTAGTTTCTCTGCACCCTTACATTCTTATCTATGCTTAAAAGCAATTATGGACCGTTTGTTTTCAAACAGGTGATATATTTTTTCAAAGAACCACAGGACTTGTGGATGATATTCATTATTTTTTGAGCCAATTTGTTATTTAGCTACAAAGTGACCCCCAGAGTTAGTTTTGGTTCAAGATTTGAAGAGGACTCAGGGCAGTAGTCTCAGGGAGTCCTCCAGGCTCAACTCATCCAATAAACCTGTTTCTGTTTTGTTTTGTTTTGTTTTGGAGAAATGTGAGCTTCTTTTCTCCCATTCTATTATGGTCCCTCTATTTTGACCCTGATCAGAACAATTGATAGCTGGGCAATATCTAGTTTTCATTGTGTCAGGAGTAAATGAGGCCACAGTTCATGTAGATTATTTGTCTCGTTGACTTGTTTCTGCATTGACTCTTTGGCTTCTTTCTTTCTCCTTTGCTCCAGATGAATATAGACCAATTAGAAGGAGCTCTGGTAGTGTAATGATTATGAATTGGGCTGCAAACAGCAAGGTCAGCTGTTCCACGGGAGAAAGATAAGGCTTTCTGCTCCCGTAAAGATTTACAGCCTTGGAAACCCTGTACAGGGTCACAGTGAGTCGGAACTGACTCCACAGCACATAACAACAACAAGTTGCATCTTAGATGGCCACTCACAAGCTTTTAAGATCCCAGACACTACTCACCAAACTGAAATGTAGAAGATAATGTTATGAACTAGTTGTTATGCCAGTTGAACAAGATGTCTCAGTAGGACCTTCCACAGTGTGACTTCTGCATTCTTGATTTCCCTTATTTCATTGCAACCTGGAAGCTCCCATTAGACAGTACATTTGGGTGGCTATAGGGTTCATTTGTTTGCTTTGTCTTTTCTCAGGTTCTCAGTCTTGTGTTGCCTGTGCCTGATGTCTGAAACTGTGATGTGCATATGCAAAGGTTTATATATACTCATGTGACTATATATTCACTCTTCAAGTTATTTAAGGTAGAAAGTAAATCTGGCCTCCTTTTCTCTAACCTGGAAATAAGTATAAGTATCCTTTATTTTTTTCAGATACATCTTAAAATCTGTGTGCTGTTGAACTAAGTGACATCCTTGTCTTTGCAGGTACAAGGAGCTCAATATTACAAATTCAATATTGCAAGTACAGCCTCAGCTTGCAATCTTGAAGGTTTCTATGGGGAAATTATTGAATGATGCAGAAAGCACCAAAAGAAAATGGAAAGAATAGAGAGAGTCACTGCACCAAAAAGAAATGGCAGATGATCAACCATTTCAAGAGGTAGCACATGATCAAGAGCAAATGGTACTGAAAGAAGGCCAAGGTATACTGAAGGCATCCACAAAGAACAAGACTCTGGAAATTGAAAGAATGCAAACTGAAATATTTCAACAAAATGATGCAGCACTGGAGGCTTTCATTCAATTAAGCCAAGACATTTGGAAGACAGCTACCTGCCCAACCAATTGGAAGAAATTCTATCTGTGCCCATTCCAAAGAGAGGTGACTCAATGGAATGCAGAAATCATTGGACAATATCATTAATATCACATGCAAGTAAAATTTTGCTAAATATCATTAAAAAACAAAAGCAGTAGTACATTGACAGGAATCTGACAGAGGTTCAAGCCAGATTCAGACAAGGACATGGAATGAGAGGCATCATTATTGACGTCAGATGGATCCTAGCTGAAAACAGGGAATACCAGGAAAATGTTTGCCTGTGCTTTATTGACTATGGAAAGTTATCGACTGTGTGGATCATGACAAATTATGAACAACATTGTGGAGAACTGATATTCCAGAACTCCTAATTGTGCTAATAAGGAACCTGTACACAGACCAAGGGGACACCAAAAGGTTTAAAATCAGGAAAGATGTGCACCAGGGTTGTATTCTTTCTCCATACTTATTCAGTCTGTAGGCTGAGCGAATAATCCAAGAAACTGAATTACATAAAGAAAAACATGGGATCAGGATTGGAGGAAGACTCATTAACACCCTATGGTGTGCAGATGATACAAGCTTGCTTGCTGAAAACAAAGAGGATTTAAATACTTATCGATAAATATCAAATGCCATAGCCTTCGGTATGGTTGCGCCTCAATGTAAAGAAAATTGAAATCCTCACCACTGGACTAATAAATCACATCTTGATAAATGGAGAAAATATTGAAGTTGTCAAATATTCATTTTTCTTGGATCTACTATCAGCACTCATGGAAGTAGCAGTCAAGAAATAAAATGACTATTGCATTAGGTAAATTTGTTGCACAAGACCATTTTAAAGTGTTCAAGAGCAAAGATGTCAGTTTGAGGACTAAGGTGTGCCTGACCAAGCCATGGTATTTTCAATAACCTCATATGCATGTGAAAGTTGGGTAGTGAATAATGAAAACCATAGAAGAATTGATGCATTTTAGATACAGTGTTAGAGAAGAATATTAAAAGTATCATAGACTTCCAGAAGAACAAACAAATTAGAGTTGGAAAAAGTACAGTCAGAATGTTCCTTTGAAGCCAGGATGGCAAGCTTTATCTCTCATACTTGGGACATAATATCAGGGGGGACCAGTCCCTGGAGAAGGACATCATGGTTGATAAAGTGGATGGTCAGCAAAATAGAGGAAGACCCACAATGAGATGGGTTGACATAGTGGCAGCTTCAGTGGGCTGAAGCATAGCGGTGATTAGGAGATAGATAGGTACAGGACCAGGCAGTATTTTGTTCTATTGTGGATAGGTTCGCTGTAAATCAGAATTGACTCAATGGCACCTAACAACAACGTCTTAAAATGTACATGTTGTTGAACTAAGTAACATCCTATTCTTCACAGAATCAATCACTAATGGAATTAGAGCCTCCTGCCCAGTGGTTGGACTCAGAGCATTTTGCTTAGTGACTGGACTCACAGATAGTTTTTGGGAGCATTTCTCCTTGACACAAAAGGTTGTCTTTTGTTTGGGGGGCAATAACATTTTCAGTGTTTTCAGGATAATTGTGGTGAAGGGCCAGGCAGAGCTGTCTCGGGAACCATAATCCTAGAGCAAATTTGTTTTAAGGCTGCAAAAGGTTTATGAGTTCAGGAGGCCTCACAAAAGAGCCCTTTATAGCTTTTTAAAAATTGTCCTCTGGAGAACAAGGAACAGTCTAAATTGTGAGTGTGTGAGAGTAAAGTGGGATGTAGCAGAAACAGCCCCGAAGAGGCTACAAGGCAAGCTGACTTCTGGTCCCCGTGCTGCCTCAAAGTCAGTGTCACCTTGAACAGCTCACTGTGTCTCCGTGTGTGTGAATAGAGTTCTGTGACTGTTGTGTCTTTGTGACTCTTCTTCTTGTTGTCTGTTCTTGAATCCATTTCGACTCACAGCAACCCTATAGGAGAAGGTCGAATTTCCCTTTAGCATTTTCGAGGCTGTCAATTTTTACAAAAGCAGATTGTCACATCTTGGACTCACAGAGCATTTGGGGGGTTTAATCCACCAACCTTTTGGGTAGCAGTTGAGTGCTTAACCACTGCCCTGCCACAGTTCCATCTATAACCCCTGACACGATTTAGTGGCGCTTTGGGTTAATGCGCTGGACTGCAAAGTCGTTTGAACCCGAGGTTGGAAGTTTAAGCTCCCCAGCTTCTCCTTGGAACCCCTATACAGGGTCGCTATGGGTTGGAACTGACTGGACGGTACTTAACAACAACAACAACAACAACCTGTATATCAAAGTGTGCAGGCAGGTCCTCCCAATGGCCAGGTAAACTTGGATGTTGAGCTTCATTGTCCACACATGCTAGTGGGGAATATCCATGATAAAACTTAGGTTTCACTACCCAGACTTCTGCGAGGCACAAGCAAGAATTCATCCTTATCACATCAGCATCATCACCGATGAGAGAGGAGCAGAAAGGAGATGGAGCACCTCTGTGTCTTGACTGCAGTGGTGGTTACATAATCTACACATGGGACAAAATGACATGAAACTGTAGACACATATTGTACCAGTGTTCAGTTCCTGGTTTTGGTATGTTGCTGTTATTGGCTGCCATCCAGGCAATTCTGACTCATTGCAACATTGTATGACAGAGCAGACCTGCCCCATAGGGCTTTCCAGGCTGCAATCGCTTTCTTTTTTAACTTTTTAGTGTACTTTGAATGATAGTATAAAGAGTAAATTGATTTTCTTTCTTGCTTTTGACTTTTAATTGTGAATTGGATGAAAGTTTATACAGCAAGTCAGCTTTCCATTCAACACTTTATACACATTTTTGTGTGTGAAATTGATTGCAGTCCACAATGTAACAGCACTTCCCACTTCCTCTCTGTCTTTACCATTTCCACCTGTCCTTTCCTATCCATTCTTGCCTTCTGACTTTATCCCTGGGCACATGCTGTCCTTGAGATCTTGAATGGTTGATTGTTCTACTGAGTGTGCACCTCCATGGTGTTATTGTTTACCTTATTAGCCTGCCTATTGTTTGACTGAAAGGTGAGTCACAGGGGTAAGTTAGGGTTCAGACCTGAAGAGTGACTAAGAGCCATAGTCTTGGGGTTTCACCAGTCCTTATCAGACCAGTAAATCTTGTCTTTTTTATGACGCTGAGTTTTGGTCCACATTTTTCTCCCACTGCACCCAAGATCTTCTAATGTTCTCATTCTCAGAACAGTGATGGTCGCTGAGCAGCATCTAGTTCTTCTGGTCTCAGGGTCTTGAAGGCTGAGGTTCACAGAGTCTGCCAGTGCTATGGACTATTTCCATGTCTCATTCATTTTCTTCCCTATTCATCCTCTCCTCCAGAAGTGACGAAAGACTAACAGCTGTACCTTAGATAGCGGCTCACTTTAAATGTCTCGGTCACTACGTAACAAAGTCGTATGTAGACCATTGTATTGAGGATCATGTGATGCTGTTTGACCTTGATGTTCCCATGGCAGGCTGTCATCTTTTGGGGAGCAGATCTCCAGGACTTTCTTCCTATGGAGCCACTGGGGAGATCTGAACATTTACTTTTCAGTTAGCAGTTGAGCACTGTATTACTGTGCCACCAGGAATCTGGTTTTGTTGTATTGTTGTTGTTGTTTTGAGGTGCCATCAAGTCAGCGACGCTTTGCACAGACTGAAATACTGCCTGGTCCTGCCCCAACCTCACAATCATTGCTATGCTTTAGTCCATCGTTACTGCCACAGTGCCAATTCATCCAGCTGCAGGTCTTCCTCTTTTTCTCTGACCCTCGACTTTACCAAACATGATGTCCTTCTCCAGGGACTGGTTCCCCCTGATCATATATCCAAAGTATGAGAGATGATGTCTGGCTATCCTGGCTTCCAAGGAACATTCTGGCTGTACTTCTTTCAACAGAGATCTGTTTGTTGTTTTGGCAATCCATGGTACTATTTTAAAAATATTTTATTGTGAATTATATGATAGTTTACATGAGAGAACTTTAGTTTTACATTCATTCCATCGTATATCATTTCATTGCCATGGTTCCAATCCCCTCCATGCATCATCAACCGACCGAAGGGTATATCCAAGAAACCCGTCCCCTACACTTCCCCCCCACAACCCCCCAGTCTTCAGCCCACAGTCCCTCTCCATCTCTGGATCCAAAGTCCCCAGCTTCTTCATCACTCCACATCATTATCTCTGTCTTCATCTCAGGCATCTCTGCTTCTCTTGGTAGGGTCTCACTCTCAGCTCCTCTCCGTTGATGGTCCCAGAGACCTCCGCTCCTAGACTGGAGAAATAATCACTCCCTTCCTTGCTACAAAACGTCCACCCATGCATTTCCAACCCTCACAATCAGTCCTGGTAACCATTATTCTCTACAGTATCACGAGTTACCCGTCTGTATTTCAATTCATCAGCTCCACCTAGACAGATTGGATAGTACTCACTGGAGATTCTGCCTTCCTCCATGCCCCCTAGCTCTAGGTTCCCTCTTGAAAGCTTGTAAGCCAGTCACTTCTTGCCTTTGTAG
>NW_006408519.1:48420155-48422879 GCF_000296735.1 Chrysochloris asiatica
ATATTCCATTGTGTGTATGTACCACAATTTGTTTATCCATTCTTCAGTTGATGGGCACTTTGGCTGTCTCCATCTTTTTGCTATTATAAATAGTGCTGCTATAAACATTGGTGTGCATATATTTTCTCGTGTTGTGGCTCATTTTTATTGTGGGTAAATAATCCATGGTACTTTTAATATTCTCCTCCAACACCATAACTCAAATTCATCAATTTTTCTACAGTCTTCCTTATTCACTGTCCAACTTTCACATGCATATGAGGCTACTGAAAATACCACGGCTTGGGTCAGGTGCATCTTAATACTTAAACTGACATCCTTGCTCTTGAACACTTTCAACTACTGATTATAGTGCTGTACTTATATAAGATGGGGCCACTGTGAAAAACTAAGAGTATTTGGGGTCTCTTGGCATGGTCTTTGAAACCTTCTCTGAATCTGTAATTATTTCAGAATAGAAAAGTTTTAAAAAGGTTAATTATCTTAAGCAGCACAACAATAGGATTTTACAAATTCTTTGTTAAGCATCATTTTTATTAGATCCTCAATGCTTTACCAGGTAGCCTTAGCATCATTATCTAAATAATTCTCCCTTTGATATGCATATAATTCACCACCAATTTTTATTGTTTATACAAACTATTGCAAAGAACACTTTTGTACAAATGCTTTTACTCAACTTTTGTTTTGTTTTTTTTTTTTCCAGGATAGTTTTAGAAGGATAATTACTGTGTTCATGATAAGAGCTTTTCAAAGGACGTGATATACATTGCCAAATTGCTTCCCAAAGACTGTTGTTTGGATTTTCATGCCTCCAACAGGTGTGAAAACAAGCCAACCTACCCACAGCTTTCTCAGCACAGTTTGCTCTTGCTGTTAACATTTGTCAGTAAAAACGCAAAAAATAGTGTCTTGATTTGTCTGCATGTCTTTGATTAGTTACACCCAATAAACCAAACCAAATCCACTGCTATTGATATAACTCATACTGCGCTTACAGGACAGAATAGAACTGTGCCAAAGGGTTTCCACAGCTGCAATCTTTAGAGAAGAAGACTGCCACATCATTCTCCCATGGAGCAGCTGGTGGAATTGAACTGACAACCTTGTGGCTAGCAGCACTTTTAACCACTGCACCATCAGGGCTCCTTGTTACACCTGATGCTGTTGTTGTGAAGTTCCATCGAGTTGGTTCTGCCTCATAGAAACCTGTATAGGGTTTCTGAAGAGAAGCTGGTAGGCTTGAACTGCGGACTTTGTGGTTCGCAGTCCAGTGCTGATCCTACAGCGCCACACATATAGTTGTTAAGTAGCATCAAGTCAGTTTTGTCTCATGGCAACCCAGTATACGGTTTCCAAGGTTGGTTTCAACTGGCAACTTTGTGGTTAGCAGTCCAGTGCTGATCCTACAATGCCATACATACTCTCTCTCTCTATGTGTATATATATATATATGTGTGTGTATATGTTGTTGTTATGTGCCGTGGAGTCGGTTCCAACTCATAGCAGCCCTGTACAGGGTTTCTGAGGCTGTGAGTCTTTACAGGAGCAGAAAGCTTCATCTATCTATCTATCTATCTATCTATCTATCTATCTATCTATCTATCTATCTATTTATCTATCATCTATCATCTATCTATCTATCTATCTATTTATCATCTATCACCTATCCTATCTATCTATCTATCTATCTATCTATCTATCTATCTATCTATTGTTGTTAAGTACCATTGAGTCTATTCCAACTCATAGTGACCCAATGTACAACAGAATGAGACACCACTCGGTCCTATGCCATCTTCACAGTTGCTGCTATGCTTGACTCCATTGTTGCTGCTACTGTGCCAACTTATCTCATTAAAGGTCTCCTCTTATATGTGTGGAGTCCTGGTGTGGTGCTGTGGGCTAATGCATCAGACTGCAAAGTCATTTGAACTGCAAGGTTGGGGGTTCAAGCACAACAGCTGCCCCTTGGAAACACTATATAGGGTCACTATGGGTTGGAATTGACTCAATGGCACTTAACAACTTATGTGTGTGTGTGTGCATGTGCATGTGTATATATGTATATGGGAGCATGGTGACTCCATATGATCAACACTGGACTGCGGACTACAAGGTCCATGGTTCAAGCCCACCAGCCTCTCCATGGGAGAAACATGAGACTTTCTGCTCCTGCAAAATCTAAAGCTTCAGAAAACCTATACAGGGCCACTGTGAACTGACTCGATGACATTTAAAAACCATAACATATATATATCTTATGTTGTTAAGTGCTGTTGAGTTGGTTCTGACCCATGGTGACACTGTATAGGATTTCTGAGCAGTGGCTGGTGAGCTTGAACCACCATCTTTGCAGTTCAAAGAGACTTTGCAGTCCAACACATTAACACACACACACGCCCCGCCACACACACACATATAATATATGGTCTCCTGGGGTGGCACTGTAGGATCAGCACTGGACTTCGAACCACAAGGTTGGCAATTCAAACCCACAGCTGCTCCCCAGAAACCCTATACAGGGTCATTGAGTTGGAACTGACTCAACAGCATTTAACAACAAAAATATAAACACACACACACACACACACACATATATATATGTTGTTGTTGTCAGGTGCCATCGAGTCGGAACCGACCCATAGAGACCCCATGCACAGCAAAATGAAACAATGTCCGATCCTGGGCCAACCTCACTACCGCTGCCATACTTGAGTCCAT
>NW_006408519.1:48423530-48436653 GCF_000296735.1 Chrysochloris asiatica
TATATATATATAATTATTGATGTGTTTATTCCATAAAAATTTACACATAGACTCATAGTGACCCTGTGTAGGGTTTCTGAGTAGTGAATGATGGGTTTAAACCACCGACCTTGCCATTACCAGTCCAATGCTTAACCTCAGTGCCATACCAGGACTCCATAGAGTAGATGTATGACAAAAATGCTCAGAGCCAATGAATGGCCACAAATTAACAGCTATGAGAGGAAAAACAGAATTTTTGAGCCATGAAAACCTGTCAGCATTCTGAAAAATACAACCAAATTAGTCATACGAATGAAGTTGGCCCCTTTGTGGTTCTTCATCATTTGCAGGATGTGTTGAGCAACGTCTCAGCGGAGTGAAGACAGAATCCTCTGTTCCCCAGGGTCCCCTATGCATCTTTGCCATAACCCAGAAATAGTAACAACCCAACACACCCTCAGTCATCCTAACAAGGAAAAGAATGTACATGAGGAACCATACAAGAAGGAAGGGAGTAATCACAAGAGGGTTTTATTTCATTTAAGGAACAATATGTATCTGCCAGACTGAGTGTGACCAAAGATGCTTGCCCTGACAGCCCATCAGTTCCTTTTCAGAGGTTGAGGAATTAGAACAAGCATTTGCAAACAATGCTGCCTTTCCAAATGTGGGACCCAAGAGGGCCAAAGGAAGTTCCAGAAAATTCCATATCTCTCATAAAATACTCTTTAAGTACCCTGGACCTCCTCTCTTTCTTTGTTTGTGCAATTCTATATCTCAGAAAAGCATCACTTTTAGAGCCAAAGACCCAGACTCAACTGTACCTCTAACGTTCTCTGGGGTCCTACTGTGGTGCTGTATGATAAACCACAAGGCCAGAGGTTCAAACACACCAGCCGCTCTTCAGAAACCTTAACATGATCACTATGAGTCAGAACTAACTGGACAGCACTTAGTAACAACACCAGCATTCATTGGCTCTGTGTATTTCAGCTGTCCAATAGAAAGCATGCACATTACAAGTATTTCAAAATTATCTAGAAGCTACATTACATCAATTTGAGTCACGATTGCCCATCTGTAGCAGAGTAAAACAGGGCTCCATAGGGTTTTAATGTGTGATTTTTTTTTTTTTTTTTTGCAGTGGATCACCAGGCCTTTCATCTGAGGTGCCTCTGGGTGGACTTGAACCTTTAACTCAGTTGTCAGCTCAGTGCATTCAGTGTTTACACTGCCAGGGACACCAGGAACTATAATAGAAAACTAAGAACTTCATTCTTCTTGGATCAACTATCAACACTCATGGAAACAGTAGTCAAGAACTCAAACAACGTATTGCATTAGGCAAATCTGCTGCACAAGATCTTTATAAAGTGTTAAAGAGCAAAGATGTCAGCTTGAGGACTAAGGTGTGCCTGACCCAAGCCATAGCATTTTAAATAGCCTCAATGCATATGAAAACTGATCAGTGGATAAGGAAGACCGTAGAAGAATTGGTGCTTTTGAGTTATGGTGTTGGAGGAGAATATTGAAAGTGCCATGGGCTGCCAAAAGAGCAAATAGATCTGTTTTGGACGAAGTGCAACCAGAGTGCTCCTTGGAGGCCAAGATGGCCAAACTTGGTCTCTCATACTTCGGACATATTGTCAGGAGGGACCAGTAGCTGGAGAAGGATATCATGTTTGGTAAGGTGGAGGGTCAGAGAAAAAGAGGAAGACCCCCAGCGAGATGGGTTGACAAAGTAGCAGCATCAATGGGCTGAAGCATGGCAACAATTGTGAGGTTGGCCAGGATAGGGCAGTGTTTCATTCTGTTGTGCATAAGGTCGCTACGAGTCTGTACTGACTCGATGGCACCTAACAACAATACAACGATAAAAACAGGTGACGTTAATTTTAGCAGTATACTTTATTTGGAGTCCTAGTGTAGGATAAGCACTGGACTACTAACTGCAGAGTGGGCTGCTCAAACTCACCAGCTGCTCTTTGGAAACCCTGTACAAGGTGGCTATGAGTCGGAACTTACTCCACAGCATTTAACAACATACTTTATTTAAGTTGATAATATATTTTCATGTCAAGATCAACATGCAGTTAATATGAATGTTAGTAATCACATATTTAAATACTCTTAGTGCTACCTTTAGGATCCAGTATACATTTTACAGCTAGAGCGCATCTCAATTTGGACTGCAAACCCAAACTGAATCTGTGGGGCCAGTTGATTCTGACTCATGGTGACCCTCTAGAATAGAGTAGAACTGCATCATAGGAGTCCCAGAGCTGTCGTCCTTACAGGGACCCATTGCCATGCCTTTTTCCCTGCAGCTCTATTGGTAGTTTTAACACTGACCTTTTCTTTAGCAGCCAACACTTAACCACCATGCCACCAGAGTTCTGAACTATTCTTACCTGCAATTAAAACATCTGCTGTTTCTATCTGGCAGGTAAGCAGGTTAAAATCATTGGTCTTCAGCCAATATGGATCAACTGCTCTACAGAAACTGTCCCCTATATATTCCCTGGGACTCTGCCAGTCTAGTCCTATGGTCTGGCTGAGGGCCACCACCAGCTGGACAAGCCACTCCACACCAACCAATGACAAGACTCAAGAATTTCAATAATCCTGGCACCTGCCCATGAGCCCACCGTACTACAACAGTGACTTTCAGATGAGATCCTACAGTCAGGGAGGGGTCACTCAGTGGACAAGTATGCATGGGCTTAATCGTGCTTACTTACTAATCAGCAGTACACAGTTTCTCAAATCATATAAATAAAATGAAGACCATGGGTACCGTTGTTGTTGTTGTTGATAAGTGCCATCGAGTCGGAGCAACTCCTAGTGACTCTATGCACAACAGAACAAAACACTGCTCAGTCCTGGGCCAACTTCAAAATTGTTGCCATGGTTCAGCCCATTGATGCTGCCATTTTGCTAATCCATCTCACTGGGGGTCTTCCTCTTTTTCTCTGACCCTCCACCTTACCAAACATGATATCCTTCTCCAGCGACTGGTTCCTCCTGACAGTATGTCCAAAGTATGACAGACGAAGTTTGGCCATCCTGGCCTCCAAGGAGCACTCTGGCTGCACTTCTTCCAACACAGATCTGTTGGTTCTTTTGGCAGCCCGTGGCACTTTCAATATTCTCCTCCAACATCATAACTCAAAAGCATCAATTCTACAGTCTTCGGGTCAGGCGCACCTTAATCCTCAAGTTGACATCTTTGCTCTCCAGCACTTTAAAAAGGTCTTGTGCAGCAGATTTGCCTAACGCAATATATTGTTTGATTTCTTGACGGCTGCTTCCATGAGTGTGGGTACAGTGCTTAGTGGTTAATCTCTTCCTGCCAGGCCAGGACAGATGACAGAAGCCACACTTTCTGGATGCCCATGGACTATGACGTCATCTGCATCAGGCAATTTTCTGTGGCATCAATTTGTTCTTTAGGTTCCCACAACGGCTGTGGGACTGTGAGTGTCAGGCCTTGCTGAATGTCTGGAGCCCAGCAGGATTCCTTCAGATAGAAATAGGGTGTCTGACTCCATGGCACACAGTGGTGTGGTCAGCTGCCATCAAGTTAGCCCCCAACTCATGATGACCCCACGCACAGCAGCCCAGGACTACTGTGATCCATAGAGCTTTTACTGACTGACCACTAAAGTAGATCTTCAGGCCTTCTTCTTAGTCTGTCATAGTCAGAAAGTTCTGCCAACATCAGAGCACCATGCAAGCTTACATTGGCAGATGGATAGTGACAATACATGAGGTGCATCGGCCAAGGTCAAAGCTGTGTCCAGCACATGGAAGGGGAGAATCGTCTGCTAAGCCTTAATGGCCAAAAGCTGATAGCTCAGGGTATGAGGCCAGAGAAGAACTGTGGAGAGGATTCCTTATCAACTACTGTATTAGTGAGGTCAGGAAATGCCCCTCTGGGGTGGACATGCAGAATGAACACAGACTTCAAGGAAGTATGCGAGTTAGCCATAGGAGAACTGGACCAGTGTGGAAGGCCAGCAGGATAGCACATACGAGAACCTAAAACAGACATGAGTTTGTCATAGTTGAGGCAGAACTTAGAACCAGTTCATTCTCCTTTAAGAATTCTCCTGCTGAGAATTTCCATTTCCACCCCAGGTACACTGAATCACATCTACAATTTAACAAGTTCCCAGGGTGATCCTTAGGTACTCCTAATGTGAAGATGACACCCTGGAGGAACATGCTTTTCAAACAATCAACCCCAAGAGACCAACAGGGTAGCATTTGCCCAAAAACAAAGCTCAGAAGGCAGGAAGAGGCAGGAAAGAGGAAGGAATGGGAAAAGGAACCCAGGGAGGAAGTCTTGTGACATTGTTACACTGAGCAGATTACAACCAATGTCACAAAACAAAGTGTGTATTCATTGATGAATGGAATATTAATTTACTCTGTAAACTTTCACCCAAACTTCAAGAAAATTTGTCAAAAAAAAAAAAAAGAGAGAGAGAGAGAGAGAGAACAGCTGGGGACAGATAAGAGTCACCTACAGTCTTATGACAGTATAGATTATGATTCAATCTATCCAGGGCAGAAAGGTGATTTCTCAGCAGGGTTCAGACCAGAATGAGCTTGTCTGAAGCACTAGCTCAGGTGCCCATGGGCCTCTCCTGTCTGAGGACACATGCATGCACCAGGGTTCCAGGTCAGGCCCTCAGGCCCCCTCCTAGACACCCCTAGAAATGCTTGTCAGTTCCTTAACACCCGCCCCTTTCTCCAGCTCCACTGGCTGCGGTGTACACTACGGACTTGTTCAAGTTCCTTCCGGAAACCCACCCTGGACATGAAGACAGACAAAGCTACCAAAGTTCAGAACCAGACCAATCCCTCTTCCCACATGTCCATTCACAGAGGGCAGACTGAGGCTTAAAGAGGAAACACACGGGTAGAAGGCCTGGTGTGTGGTCACAGTACAGATTCTCTGTTCTGTTCTGTCTTTCCAGAGACAGAAATGGAATCTGGATCTGGAAATGTCCTGAAGCTGTTGGGGACACCTTTGTGCACCTTGGGATTCTGCAGGTCACATCAGCCTTCCCTCTGAGGAGAGCAGGAGAGGTGGGAGGCACAGGCAGGACGTCAGGGAGAACACGGGCTCTGACAGCTCTTGCTTGTTGATGCCAGTGGCATTTACCTACACCTCTCACCTGGAGAGAGGCTGCTGCCCCTTCTGGCTAGCACTGCAAACTCCTGTTTTCCTCCTCCTCCTGATTCCACAGTCAAAAAGTCATAACACATTAGAAACTTGGGGTTCGGGTGGGAAAGAGAGAGTGGAATATAGGTGTACGTGTGTATGTACAAGGGGACATCAAAATATTAATGGAAAAGTTCCATTATCTTTTCTTTCCATGAACCTTTTAAAGCCCTCATATATGGAGTCCTGGTGTGGCACTGTAGGATAAGCACTGGACCACATACTCGGTTTAAACATCAAGGTCGGTGGTTCAAGCTGATTAGCAGCACCTTGGAAACTCTATGCAGGGTGTCTATGAGTTGGAAGCAACTCTGTGACACTTCACAACAATGTATGTGTGTGTAAGGAGCCCCAGTGGCTCAGTGGGTAAAGCGCCACATGGCTAACAGAAAGATTGGTGGTTCGTATCCACAGGCCATTCTGTGGAAGAACAATGAAGCTGTCTGCTGCAGTTAAGATGTGCAGCTTTGGAACCCCTAAGAAGCAGTTCTATTCTGCCTTCTAGGGTCATTATGAGCCAGAAGGGGCTTCATAGCAGTAGTTTGTATGTGTATGTGTGCATGTGTTCTTCCTAGCTCCCAATGTGTGCACAAAGGAGAAAGAAACACACAACACACACCTTTCCTGTGTCCCCATATATTGTGGTGCCATAGACCCCAGAGTAAATAATATAATAGTACAGTGTTAGTATTTTATTTGTAGCACTTCCAACTCATCAGTTGCTCCTCAGAAACCCTATACAGAATTGCTATGCATTGGAACCAACTTGAAGGCACTAAACAACAACAACAATATATATATCATATATATGGTATATGCATATATGTTTTCAATCACAGTGTCCACAAGGAAAATAAATAGTATCAATAAAGAATGTGGGTTCACACAAGAAATACGAGCCACAACACGATAAGATATATGCAAACCAATGTTCAATAGCAAAAAGATGGAGACAACCAAAGTGCCCATCAACTGAAGAATGGATAAACAAACTGTGGTACATACACACTATAGAATACTATGCTACCTTGAAAAATAACAAGGAAGCTGCAAGCCACCACATAACATGGATGAACCTTGAGGACATTATGCTGAGTGAAATTAATCAGTCACAAAAAGAGAAATACTGCGTGGGACCACTACTGTAAAAGACTAAGGGAAGGAACCCAGACTAAAGGACCGGGGGCGTGGATTCTTTGCTGGTTGCTGGGATGTCGGGGTGGGGTCAGGGGAGGGAGGAGAAGGTGGAGAAGAGGGCAGGGAATATACACAAGATAGTTTGGGTGCTGGGGTTGGGGGTAATATGCAAGAACAGAGAGGGGAATGGAAGAACAAAGCAGGTGGGAGAACAATTAGGCAGGTTTGAATGGGCTAAGTGAGACAGAGGTAAATAATGATGTATGCACAACCTTGGAAAAACAGGGCTCGGGAATACAGGGATCGAGACATGGTTGGAATCAGGAAAACAGGGAAATAATGTTAAGATGTTTGGCTGTCTTTTGAATCTTGGTTTTCCTTGCATTATATTATAAACTAGACACTGGAGGGGGAGAGAAAGGAAAAGCCAGAAACATCACCATAGAAATTTTGTAAGTCCATCATCTGCCTATAACTGGTTGGAATACCTAAAATGTAGCTACAATGTTCCCAGTGAAGTAGGCTTCCTCCCGAGCCTCTGCATTACATAAGACTATAGGTGGAAGCCTGAACCACATCCAGATCTTTAGAGATGGGAAATTTCCACTTGAAAGGATGAGCAGACCAGCCTGGAGATACTTCTTGAAAGAAAGACCTACAGGAAAAATACAAAACAATATAGACAGACTGACTGCTACTACAAGAACAAGCAAGCTGCTCGCCCAGGAGACATCAGTAGTCAGGTCCCTTCAGTGCAAATCCCCTTCCAAGATTAAGACTCAATGGGAATACACGCTCTGATTGGTGACCGCGTTCGTCACCGATAAGGGGAAGTGAGGGAAAAACAGCAATGAAGCGGTGAGCTAAGCCCTACAATGTTCAATAGACTTCTGTGAACCCGGGTGGAGACTTGGTTGGCCAGTAGTGTGGCAAGACCTGGGGACTCTTGGGCCCAGAGTCAGTGACATAGCCACAGAGGACTAGAGTGGAGAGTGAAGCATCCAGTTAATAAGAAGAGAGGGCATATGCACAAGAACACACATCCGTGCAGATAATACCCACTTGACCTGGCTTCAATGACTGGATGATCAGAGCTCAACTAGAAGAAGAAAGAAGAGGAAAAAAAGAGTAATCTGATACAATTTGATGAACTTGACCTACTCCTATGGGTGCAGTAGCTCAAAAGAGGGAACAAATCTTTACAGCAAGGATCATTCCCACCCCCTCCATATACAGAGTAGGCAGGGATGGACAACTTGGACATTGGCTACCCAAAATGTGGGGGCTACAAAGGCAAGAAGTGACTGGCTTACAAGCTTTCAAGAGAGAACCTAGATCCAGAGGGCATGGAGGAAGATAGAGTCTTCACTGAGTAGTATCCAATTTGTCTGGACAGGGCTGATGAATTGAGATGGGGATAGGTCTCTTGTGATACCATAGTGAATAATTATTATCAGGATTGATTGTGAGGGTTGGAAATGTAAAAGTAGACATTTTGTAGCTAGGAGGGGAGTGATTAACTTTGCAGTCTAGGAGCGGAGGTCCCTGGGACCATCAAGGGAGAAGAGTGGAGAGCAGGACCCTACCCAGAGAAGCAGTGATGCCTGAGATGGAGGCAGAGACGATGACGTGGAAAGATGGAGCAGCTGGGGACTTTAGACACAGAGAGGGAGAGGGGCTGTGTGCTGACAACCAGAGGGCAGGCTTGTAGTGGTTGGTTGATGATGCATGGAGGGGATTGTAACCTTGGCAATGAAACGATATACGATAGGATGAATGTAAAACTAATGTTCTCCCATGTAAACTATCACATAATTCACAATAAAATATTTTAAAAAAAGAATGTGGGTTCACTGTAAATAAATGAAGTGCACAAGGGCCTCAGGGAGTCGGCGGCCAGGCTCCGCTCATTCCATTTGGAGTGAATGTATAAATCCACGTGATGTGTTCAATGCATGTTCCCTGTGTGTGAGAGAGAGAGAAAAGAGAGAGAAACTGTTGGTTTTGTCACTGCAGGTGCTGCTGCTGCTTGGTTTCTGTCTTGTTTTTTTTTTTTTTTTGCTTTCCCTGCCGGCAAAGGTCCACACCACCAATCTCCATTCACAGAGAAAGTGTGAGAAGCATAGATGCATTAGCTTCGGGGTCAGCTTGACCTGGACTTGAAGCCTGTCCACTCACTGCAGCTGGACCCATAAGTGTCGGTTTCTTCTCTTGGAGCTCGGGCTAGAGACCTGCTGGGAAGACAAGCTGGGACATCGTGTCTTCCCTCCCCTCCCCAGGCATAGGGTTGCCCTTCAATGTTCCATTTGTAAAGTGTCAGAAACAAGACTTGCTTGGGGAAACTAGTGTAAGTATGAAATGGGATGGTTTTCTACCAAAAGGTATTTAACTAATGTCATTAGTAAGGAGTTTACCCACTACCATTGAGGTGGTTCTGACTCATAGCAGCCTGATGTAGAGTTTCTGAGACAGTAAATCTTTACGGGAGCAGACATCCTCATCTTTCTCCCTCAGACCTACTAGTAGATTTGAACCACTGACTCTGTGGTTAGCAGCTCAATGCCTATCCCACAGTGGCACCAAGACTCCTGTGGACGAGTTTAGATCAATCTCTGCCACAACCATCCATTCAGAACATAACATATAGTGTGAACACCTATTTATGCCGGGGGAGGGGGGCACTGGGTGATTTGAACAGTAAATGCAATCACCTTCTAATTAAGAGGCTGCTGGAGACTTGAGGCTACCTAGAGGTGCCTTGGGAGAAAGACCTGCCAATCTACTTCTGAGAAAGCAGCCACTGAGCACCCACAGAGCACTGTTGTACTGTGACACACACGTCAGAATAGGCACCCAGGGATGGCACTGTAAACGGGCCGTGAACCACAGAAGAAAGACTTCTGCCTCCAAGGTCGTCCCATTGGAGGATCGATATTGGGTGGGCAGAGTATAAGCGAGGAAACAAAGATGTAGAGAACATTCCAGATGGTGGTGAGAACTATGTTGAGTTAGAGATGCAACATTAGATGGATGAATGATCCAGGCAACCTCTTGAAATACATGGAAAACAACCGTTTTCTAAAAACCTGGTTGGAACCAAATGTAGATTAATACAATTCAGGTTTCCTATCCCATCTCCTTACAGTGTTTGTCTGACCCCCCCTCACTGCCCCATTTCCCATCCAGTTCAGTTTAACCATGTCACTGACGTATCCTGAGATCCCTGAGACCCCCATGGACTCACCCAGGGTCAGTTTTTTCACTGAGGGCAGCCCTATGCCTTGGCTTTCCTGGATTTAAAAGAATAAAAGCAGTTTCATGAGCTCAACAACTAGGCCTCACAATCTTAGAGTCCTCTGTCTACTCCTGCCCTTTGCTGAGTTTACCTCTCTGATTTCCAGGCAGCCCAGGGAGTGAGCCCGGCCACAGCTGCAGCTTCTGCAGTCCTGGACCAATGCTCAGGAACCCAGCAAGGAGGCTTCTGTGGCCTCTGCCTAGATACCAACCAAGCTGTAATGGGGTTGCATTGGCCAACCTGTCAAGGTCACCCTTGAGAGATGCATCTCCAAGATGCCATCCTGTCATCTTATGGGTTTACGTCTCTAGCAGTGATGTGGTGAATGTTACCATCATGCCACCATCTACGGGAGTTGCACAGCCTGTTGGCACGGGCTCAATGCAATGATTGTTGTTAGGTGCCATTGAGTTGGCTCTGACTCTACCATATAGTGAGCAAAGCAAAATGTTGCCCGCTTCTGCACATCCTCCCAATTGTTCTTATGTCTGAGTCCACTGTTGCTGCATTGTGACAGTTCATCTCCCTGGGGGTCTTCCTCTTTTTCCCTGACCATCTACTTTACCAACTCTCATGTTCTTCTCCAGGGCCTGGTTCCTCCTCATAACATGCCCAAAGAACACGAGACAAAGTATCACCATCTTTGCTTGTAAGGAACCTTCTAGCTGTACTTCTTCCAACAAACCACTTTGTTTGTTCTTCCGGTTATTTTTTTGTTAGGTGTTGTCAAGTCAGTTCTGAGTCTTATCAACCCAGTGCACAGCAGAATGAAACGCTGCCTGGTTCTGTGCAATCATAGCCATTGTTGTTATGTTGGAGTGTGTTGTTGCAGTCACTGTGTCAACCCATCTCATTGAGGGTCTTCTTCTTTTCCTAGGACCCTCTACTTTACCAAGTCTGATGTTCTTCTCAGGGACTGGTCCCTCCTAATCATACAACCCAAGCACGTGAGATGAAGTAACACCATCCTCATATCTGGCTGTACTTTTTCCCAGACAGATTTAATGCTTCTTCCGGCAGTCCATGGTATGCTCAATCTTCCATGAGTGAATTTCAGAAAGCCTCCCAGCAGGCCTTTCTCCCTAGTCTGTCTCTGTCTGGAAGCTCCACTGAAGCTTCTCTGTCATGGGTGATTCAGCTAGGATTTGAAATACTGGTGGCATTGCTTCCAGCATTGTACCAGCATGTAGGCCACTACAGCAAGCCATACCGACAGGTGGGTGGTGGCATTTCAGTGCAGTAGATTTCCTACAACAGGACATGTCTCACCCTTGATTCCTCTGTCCCCAGGTGCCCAGATGCCAGTAGGATGGTGAGACTAGACTGGGGTCTGAAACACCATGTCCAGAACCACTTCTCTGCTACCAGAACCCTGGTCTTCTTTTCTTCCCTTCACAAGATGGACTGACTTGGATCCTTCCCACACCCCACCAGCCCCAGTCTGAGGAACCCCAGCAGTGGACAATGTGTTTGGCTCCTTGACCTTCTATAAATCAGCAGATTCGAGTAACTGCTCGGAGGAAAAGCAATGGCTTTTTTGCCAGTCGGGGCCACAGCAGCCTCCATGCCCTTCCCACGGCATGAAAAAAATAGAAGAAAAATCACACCAGTCCTATCTACCCAGGTGTTTAGATGCTCAAATAAGCTACCACATGTTCCTTCTGGTGGGGCCTATGGATGTTGTTAATGTCTTATGTATGCAGGCAGCAGGAAGGAACTCTGCAGATAGAAAACAGATAGGAAAGACAGAGAGAACCAAGGGCTTAGGATACGGCATTGTTCCCTAAGAGCTAACCTTGTGAAACCAGAATGAGATTACATGGAGATGTAATGCTCATGAAGTCAAGGGCTCCATAAAGCTGACAGTAAAAGAACTGAAGCATTTGAGTTATGGTGTGGGAGGAGACGATGAAAAGGACCATGGACTGCCAAAAGAACAAACAAATCTGTTTTGAAAGGAGTGCAGCCAGAATGCTCCCTGGAAGCCAGAATGGTGAGACTTCATCTTTCATACTTCAGACATGTTACCAGGGGGAACCAGTCTCTGAAGAAGGACATCTTGCTTGGTAAAGCAGAGGGTCAGAGAACAAGAGAAAGACCCCCATTGAGATGGATTGGCACAACAGAAGCAGCAGTGGGCTCATGCATAACAAAGATTGTGAGGTTGGTGAAGGACTGGGCAGGGTTTCGTTCTGTTGTGCATGTGGTCACTATAAGTCGGTACCAACTTGATGACAACAAAGCTGTGTGGAATTATCTTACCCTTGGTTATTGAGTACGCATGTCCTGCGTGCCATAGGACTCAAGGGGAGGAAGACAGAACATCCTCTGCCCTAGAGGAGCAGATGTGTGTAGGTAAATTTAAGGACCATCTTTTCCATGTGCTGTGATCAAAGTCTGTGCAGGAGGCCGTGGGGCATAACAGAAAAATGGGAGATTTGCATATAGATGCAACCATAGTTTCTGGAGGAAGTGGTACAATTTAGTTGTAAGAGGGGTCTTGAGTATTCTAGGAGAGAAAGAGGGTGGGAAGAGCAGGACCATGACACATGGAGCTTCAAGTTCTATTGAGGAGTGCCAATGGCTTTGTACCCAAGTATGTACAGGCAGAGTCCTTGTGTGTGGTCTCATCCCAAAGGCCACAGTGGAGCTCAAAAGCCAAGCTCTCAGCAGCCAGCAGGGGTTCCAATCCTACACCTGGCATGGTGATGTAGGATCAGCTCTGGATTGCTAACCAAAAGGTGGGTGGTTCAAACCCACCAGCCTCTTCTTGGAAACCCTACACAGTGTCACTATGAGTCGGAACTGACTCAATGGCACATAGCGGCAACACAGCAATGGTGATAATTTGGGTGGCCTACAGAAACATGACCCTCCAAACATGATAGCCTTATCCAGTGACTGGTCCCTCTGACAATATGTCCAAAGTATGAGAGTCGAAGTTTGTCCATCTTGGCCTCTAAGGACCACTCTGGCTGCACTTCTTCCAAAATGGATATATTGATTCTTTTGGCAGCCCATGGCACTTTCAATAGAGGAAGACCCTCAATGAGATGGATTGGCCAAGTGGCAGCATCAATGGACTCAAGTGTGGCAACAGTAGTGATGTTAGCCCAGGATCAGACAATGTTTCATTCTGCTGTGCATAAGGTCACTATAGGTCAGTACTGACTCAATGGCACCTAACAACATAACAACAACAACAACACAGAAACCTGTCATGAAGTCAGTTCAATTTCTTAGATCGTGTGGTAGTTTTGAATCCTTGTATGGTGTGAACAGTTAAGTGCTCAGTAACTCACAGAGAGGCTGAGAGTTCAAACCCACTGAGAGGAACCTTGGAGTATAGGCCTGCTGATCTGCTCCTGAAAGGTCAAAGTCTTCAAAATTCTATGGAACACTTCTACTCCACATGTGAGGGTGTCAAGAGTTGGATTCAGCTCAACAGTAACTAAAAAGTGGAGGTTTAAAATCAG
>NW_006408519.1:48439292-48446381 GCF_000296735.1 Chrysochloris asiatica
TCCATTGAACACACAGAGCTTACCCATCCTCCCTTAAGTGCTAACTGGACCCAATGACAGGCTTCTAAGACTAGAACAAGTCTAATGGAGTGCCTTGATTTTGGAGACTCGATTTTAAAAGGCACTGTGGCTTCCTCCTGGCCCTCTATCTTGGATCACACACTCCAGAGGAAGCTGGCTGCCATATTGTGCAGATGCTCAAACAGTGGTTTGGAAAGGCTCGTACAGAAGGAACTGGAGCATTTAGACAACAGCTGTGTGAGTGATCCATTTGAAAGTTGTGATAGCTAAGATTTGGGGTCAACTTGGCTGGGCTCAGATTCTCAGTGGTTTAGTAGTTAAGATGTAATCATTTCTCATGATGAGATCTAGTATAATGTAATCACTCCCATGATCTGCTGCCATAAGCACAGCCAGTCTATTGACAGGAAGTTTCCTCAGCAGTGTGGCCTCTAATATCATTCATCTTACAAAGATAAAATGAGAGAGAAGTGGGCAGGGGTGGTTGGACTATTAGCACCAAGAGAGAAGAATGAGAAGTGGGGTTCTTCCTCTGTGAAGCTTGTAGATCTAGGGGAAGATTGATGCCAAGAGTCCTGGAGATCTTCAAAGAATGCTGGGCTTCCAGATGTTGAAAGGAGACAAGGACCTTTCTCCAGAGCTGACAGGACTCTGAATTTAGACTTTGGGCATCCTAAACTGTGAGACAGTAAGTGTCTCTGAGATAAATTCCTAGAAATGAAACCACTTTCATTTAGAGGGTTAGAGGGAACACACAGCTTCAACTTAGATAGCAGTTTTTTCCCTGAGCATCTGCCTGTTGGGTCCCACTCAATAAAAGAATGCAGGCTTTTCCTGTGTTGGGAGGAAGCCATGGGGACGTGGGGCAGAGAAGTTGCAGCTTTAGAAAGAAGAGACGGGAGGGAGCCCTAGAGCACTGAGCACAACTTGGGCGCTTGGTACTCTGTATAGATGATCCAGTGCTCCTTCCCAAGAAGCAGCGTGCAAGGTGTGGGGAAAACTGACCTTGCTTAGTCCCACCTGCCTACCCATGATGAGGTGCTGTCTGTGGTCCAATGTCCAGCTGCAGGCCAGGCCAGATGGGAAGGGACCTGATGCTCAGACACACTTGCAGTCCCACCTTCCATGAAGAGCAAGGACAGCATCTGAGGTTTCCAGAGGGAGCCCTGGCAATGGAGTGCTGCCAACATCTGTCTGGTTTAAGAGCAGAATAAATCTACTTCCCTAAACTGCATGGCTCTCTGCATGTCACGGGTATAGTCCTTCCTACTATCTGCTCTGCCGGCCCTTTGACCGGCCAGAATCAATCATTGTGACAAAATGCATGAGCTCACATCTCTGCCTGACTTCTCACTCACCCACCTTTGCCAGGAGAAAGACGCACTCTTGACAGACATTTAGAGGGTGAAGAATAACTGTGGCAAGCCGGAGCCAGCTGCGCAAAGACAAAGCCAAACATTGCCATCGACTTGCTCCTGCTCCTAGTGATGCCATGTTACAGAATAGAACCTTGTCCCATAGGGAATCTTTTGGCTGTGATCTTTATGAAAACAAACCACCAAACCATTCTTCCGTGATACCACTGGGTGGGTTTGAACCGCCAACCTTTAAATTATTAGTCTAGCATCAGCTGTTTTGCAACCCAGAGACCTGACAATACATTAGGAGCCTAAAGTTGGTGGTGATGGTGGTGGTGAGGGTTACTTCATGGAAACCAGGAAATAATATAGATCAGTGTTTTCTGGTTTTGTTATGTTGTGTTTTGATTTCAAGGAGCTGTTAACTTAACATTTACCTCTGGTGTAAACCCTAGAGTTCTTTCAGCCTGCAACTTCTTACTTGTTAGACCTTCATGACGTTCTTTCTGCCTATGACTAGATAAGGGGCATTAGAGGGGCCAGGTCTTATTTGAGGAACTGGTTTGCACAATGGGTTAAACATTAGACAGTTAATCAAAACTGTCCAATTCAAACCTGCCAACCAGCCCGCTGCATCCATACAGAGTTATAGCCTTGGAAGTCCTCCAGAGCCGTTCTGATCTGTCCCAGGGCCAGGGTTGCTATGAGTCAGGACCCACCTGGTGGCAGTGGGTTAGATTTGGGTTGTCTCATTTGTATAAGTACAGGTAGCCCTGCCCAGGGCTCATTCTGCCAGCATCCCCTATGTGCTCAGCCAATCCAGAGGTATTTGCATGCTAGCTATGTATTAATGCGCTGGACTGCAAGGTCAGTTTCAACTGCAAGGTTGGCAGTTCAAGCTCACCAGCCACTCCTCAGAAACCCTATGAGTTGGAATTGATTTTATGGCACTTAACAAAAACAATAGATGAGAGAAAATGGAGGTTCATGGAGAAAGACACAGGACACTAGCATTCACAAACACAGAGCACCTACTTTGCATCAATTAGGGTCTAGCCTGTCTACAGCTCTGGTCCACCTTTTCCATTGAAGCTGATGCCCCTCAGCCTCTGGCTTTACACATATCACCTCCCTCTCTCCTTTTAGTTAGCATTCATCCTTCCTGATCCCACAGAGAGAGGCTGTTGTTTCTTGCTGTAGAGTCCAGGGCAACCCCATATGTGCAGAGGAAAACTATTCTACAGGGTTCATAAATCCATGACCTTTTGGAAGCAGATCGTAAGGCTGTCTTCTGAGTGTCTTCTGGGTGGGTTCAGAATGTCAACATGTAGGCTAGTACTTAAGTGTGTTAGCATTCACATCACCTGGAAACTCCAACACAGATGGTACTGGCCCAAAAGACTGAAAGCACCACAAGCAGTGGGGTACTCAGGCTTGGGTCAAACAGGACCCCACCATGGTCTACATGAGTTCCCCAGCCCTGGTCACCGCCAGGACAAATCTGCTGCACAAGACATCTTTAAAGTGTTCAAGTACAAAGTTTAAGGACTATGGTAAGCCTGACTCAAGTCAACAGTATTTTCAACAGCCCCATTTGCATGTGAAAGTTGGACAATGAATAAGGAAGACCATAGAAGAATTGATGCATTTGAGTGATGGTGTTAGAGAATATTAAAAGTACCATGGACTGCCAGAGGAGCAAACAAATAGGCGTTGAAAAAAGTGTGAACAAAATGCTCTTTAGATGCCCAGATGGCCACACTTCTCTCATACTCCGGACATGCTATCAGAAGGACATCATGCTTGCCAATGTGGAGGGTCAGCATAAAAGAGGAACACCCCCAATGAGATGGTGCGGCACCGTGGCAATAGCAATGGCCTCACGTGTAAGAGCAACTGTGAGGATAGTACAGGAACAGGCAGTGTTTCATCCTGTTTGTGCAAAGGGTTGCTATGAGCCAAAACTGACTTGATGGCACCTAACAATAACAATCTTTGTGGGAGTAGATAGATCACCAGATCATTACTCCACAGAGCCATTGATTGGGTTCAAACTAGTAACCTTTTAGTTAGCGGCCAAATACTTAATGGTTACACCACCAGGACTCCTTGGGTAGAGTCTAATTATTGGGAGAAAATATATTGGTTCATATTCTAAGTCCATTGTTTGCTACCTAATGCTACTATAACTTCTGAGAATGTCATCACCCATGGCCCAACTTCACAATTTCTACTCATTCCATGTTGAGGGTCTCCTTTCTTGCCCCCTGTTCCAGACAGAGAATCCCCCTCCTAATGAAGAATTCAGCCATCACGTTCACTGCCTTGAACTGAAATGCACTCTGGATCCACGGGGTTGAGGACTCCACAGGAACAGAAGATGTGATTTCACAGATTCATGAATTCATTCATCCTTTGTGACACTCCTCCCATTCTCTTTCCTGGAAGGAGAGAAGCTCTGAAACTAGACACAGGGATTCGTTACTCAAGTTCTAAAGGGTTTGTATCACAATACAAAGGAGCCCTGGTAGCATAACTGTTAAGCACTCAGTCACTCACCCTAGATGTTGTTGTTGTTGTGTGCCGTGGAGTCGGTTCCGACTCATAGCGACCCTGTACAGGGTTTCCGAGGCTGTAAATCTTTATGGGAGCAGAAAGCCTCATCTTTATCCCGTGGAACAGCTGGTAGATTCGAACTGCTGACCTTGAGGTTCGCAGCCCGATTCGTAATCACTACGCTACCAGAGCTCCTTGATAGATGGTTCAAATCCACTCAGTAACTCTCTGGAAAAAAAGACCTGACAATCTCTCAGTCTCTTCCCATAAAGATCGGCAATTCTATTCTGTCACATGGGGTCATCACGAGTTAAAAATCAACCCATTGAAGCATAACAATTGATACCATCACATCATATCCTGGAGATTCCTGGGATGAGCACTGCTTTTGTAACAATGTCTGGGATTGTACTCACGGACTAATCCGTGGTAATGCAAACTCAGTCCAACAAGCTCAAGAGAGGAACTTCAGGTGGTCCATGCACATGCCTTCCACACTTTTCTCTGTGCTCATACAAGCAGACACTCATCTGTAATCAACATATTGTGATTAATTGTTTCCTTTTGCAAGTTTCAAACTATTTTACTATTACATGGAATAAGTTAATTGCAATGTGATAACCATAACTGCATTTGAGCTCTTTTTTTGTCTCCTTGCTACAAAGAATTCTGCAAAGATAGCACTGTACGTACATAGATTCTTACATGGTGGTAATTCTATTTCCATAATCTATATTCCCCAAAGCGGATTACTGGGTCAAAAGTTAGATGCATTTTTAATAGAACAGATTACTTTCTGATGCGACTGTAGTCATTTATAATCCCGTCAGCAATATAGTCTCTCTTCTCTAATCTCTGGCCAGCCAAGAATTTTCTAAATCTTATTAATTTTGTCCACTAGATGATCAGAAGTTATATCTCACAGTTAATTATATTCCTGACTTGGAATGAGGTTGAGTATGTCTGTTGCCTTTGCATATTGAAACAGCAGCTGGTGAGATCCCTCATCCTATTTGAGGTAAATCAGGAGCCTCGCACCCTAATGTGATGTGTTAGGTGTCTCCTGGTAGTCATGGCTTCCCCTTCAATTGCAATCAGAGGCAGCCTCAGGATCCTCCAGGGATACGATTCCACATGATGCACATGAGGATGCGTGCATTCTATGTGTTCAACTCATAATGAACCAATCAAACCAGTTCTGACTCATGGTGACCCAGTATGTGTCCGAATAGAACTGTGCCCCAAAGGCAGTGGTTGTAATCTTCTGGAAGCAGACAGTAGGCTGCTCTTCTTAGGAATCTTAGGCTGAGTACAAACCTCCAAGCTTTGGGAAGAAGCCTCAGCATAGGTAGAAATCTCCACGTGTTTGGTTAGTAGCTGAACATTCATGATTTGCACACATACATTCCCCCACCCCCACTAGGGACTCCATTCAACTTCTAAAGGTTAACAGTGAGCTAGAGCATCACCAATACTGGACTGTGAGGTAACTCCTATATAAATCCCCAAACCTTGGAATGTTTTTTATCAATCTCTCACTTTTTTTTTTCTATTGTGAACTGAGTGGTAGTTTACATGGGAGAACATAGGCCTTACACCATTGTTTCATTGCAATGATTACAATCATCATTCAACAGTATTTGCGTATTTGCTTCTATTCCCTCTGTTTTGTTTTGTTTTGAGTTTTTTTCTTTTGGAGGGGGGTGTACAAAAAGAGCACTCTGGAATATATAATAATTTAAACAGCCAAAGGGTACATTCTGCAAGCCTACCTCCTGGCTGCCAGCACTCAGTCCCTCTCTTTCCATGAGTCTAGAGTCCTCAGCTGCTCCCTCTCTCCATGTCCCTGTCTCTGCCTCCATCTCTGGTGTTGCTGCTTCTCTAGATAGAGTCTCACATTCCCTCATGCTCTGCCCCCTTGATGGTCCTAATGTCTTCTGTTTCTAGACTGTAAGATTAACTACACTTCTACCTTTACAGCTGTGACAGTTGCAATTAGTCATAACAATTACTCACTAATGAATCATAAGAATCTTATCTCCATCTCCTTTTACCAGACCTGTCTAGACAAGATGAAAATTACCCAATGGGGACTCTACCTTTCCTTGCACACTCTTAAACTAAACACCTTCTTGAAAACTTGTAAGCCAGTCACTTTGTGCTTTTATCGCCTCCTCATTTTAGGTAGCCAATGTCTAAGTCACCCAGCCCTATCTACTCTGTACACAGAGGGGATAAGATTGATACTTGATGTGAAGACTCCTTCCCTCTCAGTTGGTGTTTTGAACTATTACATCCATAGGTCGAGTTCATTGAATTCTAGTAATTTATACTATTTCCTTTATCAAAAAATGTTTCTTTTTATCTTCCTCTAGTCAAGTTCTGATTATTAAGCCATCAAGGCTAGCCAACCTCTCACTTTTAAGAAAATCATTTGCCATATATGTATGAATCCCAATGTAATATTCATTTTATAACTTACTCATTTTTGACCATTATAAAAACATTTTCCAGTTTAATATAGCCTTCCGTGGTTAGATGCCATCAAGTCTTTTCTGACTCATTGAGACCTTATGCACACAGAATGAAGCATGGCCTGGTCCTGTGTCATCCTTACAACTGTTAAACTTGAGTCCACATCTGATGTTACTGTGTTGATCCATCTCTTTGGAGGGCTCCCTGGTTTTTACTGACCCTCCACTTTCCCTTCTGATAATATGTACAAAGTATGAGTGATGAAGTCTTGCCATCCTGGTTTCTAAGAAGCATTTTGGTTGTACTTCCAGCACAGATTTGTTTGCTCTTCTGGCAGTCCATGGTACTTTCAATATTCTTCTTCAACACCACAAATCAAATGCATCAATTCATCTATGGAATTCATTATACATTGTCCAACTTGCACATGCATAAGAGCCAATTGAAAATACCATGGTGCACCTTGGTCCTCAAGCTGACATCTTTGCTCTTCAACAAAGGTCCTTTGCAGCATATTTGCCTAATGCAATATGTCAATTGATTTCTCAAAGGCTGATTCCCTGAGTATTGATAGTAGATCCAAGCAAATTGAAGTCTTTGACAACTTCAATCTTTTCTCCATTTATCATGATGTCAATTTATTGGTAGAGTTATGAGTATTTTTGTTTTACTTTTTTTT
>NW_006408519.1:48446741-48448951 GCF_000296735.1 Chrysochloris asiatica
AAGCCTCATCTTTCTCCCACGGAGCAGCTGGTAGTTTCGAACCGCTGACCTTAAGGTTCGCAGCCCAATTCGTAACCACTACGCTACCAGAGTCTTTAGGATTTGTTATTTTCACTCAACATGCTAAGATGCATGCATGCCATTACACATAGCTACAGTTCAGTTGTTAAAGCTTCCAGATATTCCCACTGTGAAGTTGCCTGTTCAAAGCATCCTCATCTTTTCAAGGGTTGTTTGCTTTTTGTTAGTGTGTTTGTTTTTCCTGTGAAAACGCTACACAGTAGAGTTGTTTTGAGTACAGGGTTTGAATCCCTGTTCTGTCTCTCACTTCTGTGTGACCTTGGCCACATTTCTTATCACAGTAGAGCTTACCTTCCTCATCTTTAAAGGGGGAGAAAGGAGAGTGCCTGTAACTCACAGATTTCTTATGAGGATTACATGTACCATTCTTTAACAAAGCTCAGAAAAGTGCCTGGTACCTAGTACACTCTCTACAAGAGTTTCTTACCTAACAAAAATACAACTACAAAATTTGTGTTCATATCTCTTGGCTCATATATGAGGGGGTTTCTAAAAATTCATGGAAAAATTCCATTATCTCTTCATTCAATTTTTTCTTGAATTTTTGTATAAGCATTTGTTCGTATTTTACAATCTGGGAGTTGTTAAACAATTACTAAACTGAAATCATTCAGTAGAGTATCAACTAGCAAGATTTTATTTTTTGTTTTATTAGCTGAAATGGTAAAGAACATTTTTTTAAATGTAAGACAACAGGATGTATAGTAGGGCCCTGGCAGTACCGTGGTTAAAGCACTCAGGTGTTAACTGACAGGATGGCAGTTCAAACCCACCAGCCAATCCATGGGAGAAAGATGAGGCAGTCTGCTTCCATAAAGATGTACAGCCTTGGCAACCACATGAAAGTGGTTCAAGTCTGTCCATAAGATCACTGTGAGTTAGCAATGGGTGCATAGTAAGTGAAAACTTCATTTCAATTATGCACATATATGTGTGTGAGGATGTGTATCGAAAACACAACTGGTGATGCACTTCTCACTGTGGTCACCCATGATGGTAGGGAAACACCTCCACCATTGGAACCTCACACATACTGATCCATACAGTCAGAAACTGACTCTGATGCTGGGGGAGGGTGCCTGTGATACAACAGCAGTCTGGAGGCATGTGAGAAGTCCATCCCCCAGCCACAACCCTATCCCCCCAGAGGCTGTCAGTGGTGTACAATCATCCCCTGTGTTCCAATGAGAGAGAAGATTTATTGGTGTAATGGTGTGGGACTGTAGGTTAAGCACTAGACTGTTAACTGCAATGTTGGTGATTTAAACCCACCAGTCTCTTCTTGGAAATCCTAAATAGGGTTGCTCTGAGTTGAAACAACAATAGAGCTGTTTGCCCACCATATTGTTGATAGTCGCCATATTGTTGGGGTTGGCTCCTACTTGTGGTGGCCTTGTGTATAACACCATGAAACATTGCCCTGTCCTGAGCCACCCTCAAAATTGCTGGAATATTTGAGTCCACTGTGCTGCCACATCAATTAATCTCATAAGGGTCTCCTTTTTCAATGACCCACTATTTTACCAAACATGATAGCCTATTGTAGTGATTATTCTTTTCAGATGATGTGTCCAAAGTAAGCAAGACAAGGTTTCAACATCCTCACTTCTAATCCTGTGGTATCTCTTGCAATATTGATTTGTTGTTCTTCTGGAAGTCCCTAGTTTATGAATAAGATTTGTTCCTACATCAGTCTTTCAGTGGAATTTGCAGGGAAGTCTGGAACAGGGACATATGGTTCTTATTTAGTGTCAGTTAAATGTTTGTCTTTGTATAAGGGACCCCTGGGGTGAACTGTAGGATAAGCACTGGACTGCTAACCACAAGGTCAGAAGTTCAAACCCACCTGCCACTACTTGGAAACCCTACACAGAGTCGTTGAGTCGGAACCAAACCTTTCAACAAACTGATGCAGTGCTGGAGACACTCACTCGTCTATGCTAAGAAACTTGGAAGACAGCTAACTGGACAACTTCCAATAAGGAAGAGATCCACATTTGTGCCCATTAGAAAGAGAAGTGACCCCTCTAAATATGGAAATCATCAGATAATATTATTAATATCACCTGAAAGCAAAATTTTGTTAAAGATATTTCAAAAACTTCTGCAGAAGTACATTGACAAGGAGA
>NW_006408519.1:48450534-48452182 GCF_000296735.1 Chrysochloris asiatica
CATTGTTTCGTTCTGCTGTGCATGGGGTCACTATGAATCGGTTCTGACTTGATGGCACCTGACAACAACAAACCCAAATTATAGTATATTCAATATGCTTGTGAACATTGGACAATGAAAAAGGAAGACCTAAGAAGAATTTTTTTGTTGTTATGGTGACAGAGGAGCATTTTTCAAGTACCATGGACTGTCAGAAGAATAAACAAATCTATGGTAGAAGAAGTACAGCCAGAATGCTACTGAGGATGTATTATCAGAGGAGACCAGTCCCTGGAGAAGGACAACATGCTAGGTAAAGTGGAAGGTCAGCACAAAAGAGCAAGATCCCCAATGAGATGGACTGGCACAATGGTAGCAATAATGGGCTTAAGTGTAGCAACGATTGGGAGGTTGGTACAGGACCAGTCAGTGTTTTGTTCTGTTGTGTGTAAGGCCACTGTGAATTGGTACCAACTGGATTGCACCTAAAAACAACTGTTAAAAATATGAAAGATTTTAGATAGAAAAAGAACAAAGACCATGATTAAATGTTAACACTTGGTCTCATTCCTTCCATGTCTTGCATACCAGAAGAGATATTCATGTGGTAACATTATGATCACATGACAATTAGAGGATGCAGGAGAAGACGATGGAGAGATGGTGAGTATTGGAGAGGATGTGCTTGGTGCTAGAGAGTCTGGGTTTGATTCTACTGCTCGAGATGGGGTACCATGACTCTTGGAGTCTATTTCTTAAAGCACTTATAAGGAGTTTGGTGGGGTGTTTTTTTTTTTTTTTAAGTTTTTATTGTGAGGTTTACATGGGAGATCATCGGCTTTACACTCATCCTATGGTATTTTGTTTCATTGCAATGATTACAGTCCCCTCCATCCATCATCATATAACCCCAAAGGGTACCCCACACAGTCTGTCCCCCCCTACTCGGCCGTCAGCACAGCCCTTCTCCCGCCCTGAGTCCAGTGTCCCCAGCCACTCCATCTGCCCACGTCATCTTCTCTGTCTCCATCCCTGGTGTCACTGCCTCTCTGGGTAGGGTCCCGCTCTCTGTTATTCTCACTTGATGGTCCCAGGGACCTCCGCTCCTGGGCTGCAAAATTAATCACGCTCCTCCTTTTGTCAAAAAACATCTAGCCTCTATATTTCCTAGCCTCACAGTCATACCTGATAGCTATTACTCACTATTGTACCAGAGTCTTATCCCCATTTTCTTTCGTCAGCCCGGTCCCAATGGATTGGAAATCATTCAAGGGTGATTCTACCTTCCCCTGCCCCATCTGGAACTAGGGTCCCTCTTGAAAGCTTGTAAGCCAGTCTCACTTATTGCCTTTATAGGTACCCCCATTTTGGGAAGCCAATGTCTATGTTGCCCATCCCTGTCAACTCTGTGTACCGAGAAGGTAAGAGTGATCCTTGCTGTAAAGATTTTTTCCCTTTTGTGAGCTACTACATCCATGAGTTTCTCTGCTATGAGAAAAAAAAAAAGACCAAAGACCAGAAGAGTTGTGGGATGACATCAAGAATATCATACATGAAGAGAGCAAAAAGTCATTAAGAAGGCAAGAAAGAAGGAAAAGATCAAGATGGATGTCAGAAGAGACTCTGAAACTTGCTCTCCAACGTAGAGAAGCCAAAGCAAATGGAAAAA
>NW_006408519.1:48455675-48483175 GCF_000296735.1 Chrysochloris asiatica
CTCTTCTATATTCTGGAAAAATTTGAGTAGAATTGGTGAGAGTTCTTCACTGAATGTTTGGTAGAACTCACCAGTGAAACCGTCTGGGCCTGGACTTCTTTTGGTTGGGAGTTTTTTGATGACCTGATCAATTTCTTCTTTTGTTATTGGTCTGTTCAAGTTTTCTACTTCACTCTGTGTAAGTTTTGTTAGGTCATGTTTTTCTAAAAATGCATCCATCTCTTCTAAGTTTTCAAATTTGTTGGAGTACAACTCCCCATGGGGTGGTGTGCCATGGAGTCAGTTCTGACTCATAGCAACTCTGTACATGGTTTACCATGCTGTAAATCTTTACGGGAGCAGAAATTCTCATCTTTCTCCCACAGAACAGCTGGTAGTTTTGAACTGCTGACCTTGAGGTTAGCAGCGCAATTCGTGACCACTATGGTGCAAGACTTCCTTTACAACTCCTCATAGTATTCTGTTATTACCCTTTTGATTGCATTTGATTCTGTTGTGACATTGCCTATGTGGTTTCTAATGTGAGTTATTCGTGTCTTCTCCCTCTTTTCTTTGGTTAGGTTTGCCAATGGTTTGTCAATTTTATTAATTCTTTCAAAGAATCAGCTTCTTGTCCTGTCCTGTTGATTCTTTCTATAGTTTTTCTGTTTTCCATCTCATTTATTTCTGCTCTTATCTTTATTATTTCTTTTTTTTTGGTGACTGTAGATTCCCTCTGTTGGTCAGTTTCTAATTGTTGGAGATTCTGTTTTAGTGTGCTAATTTTGATTTTTTCTTCTTATTGGATGTGTGCATTTATTGCAATAAATTGTCCTCTCAACACCGCTTTTGCTGTGTCCCAAAGATTTTAGTATGTTGTGTTTTCATTCTCATTTGTTTCTAGGAACTTTTTGAATTAACATTTAATTTCTTCTTTTACCTTGTCGCTTTTCAGCAGGGTGTTGTTCAATTGCCATATATTCAACTTTATTTCCTTAGTCTTCTTGTTGTTGATATCTAGTTTTATAGCATTGTGGTCTGAAAAGATGCTCTGTAGTATTTTGATGTTTGTAAATTTATGGAGGCTAGCTTTGTGACCTAACACATGGTCAATTCTGGAGAATGTTCCATGTGCACTGGAGAAGAAAGTATATTGTGATGTTGGGGTCAATGATCTGTACATGTCTATGAGGTCAAGTTGGTTGATTGTGTTGTTTAGTTCCTCTGTAACTTTGTCATGTTTCTTTCTGGTTGTTCTGTCCTTTTTTGAAAGTGGCGTATGAAAATCTCCTACTATAATTGTAGATTTATCTATTTCTTTCTTCGATTCTAGTAAGGTTTGCTTCATATATCTTGGTGTTTTTTCCCTGGGTGCGTAGATATTTATTATGGTTATGTCATTTGCTCAATTGACCCTTTGATCATGAGATCGTATCCTTCTTTATCTCTTATGCTGGTTTTTGTCTTAAAGTTTACTTTATCGGGGATTAGAATTGTCCCTCCTGCTTGTTTATTATTGCAGTTAACTTGGTATTTTTTTTTTCCATCCTTTAACTTTTATTCTGTTTTTGTCCTTATGTGTAACATGTGTCTCTTGCAGGCAGCATATTGAAGTGTCTTGTTTTTCTTATCCAATCTGTCACTTTCTGTCTCTTCACTGGTGCATTCAATCCATTGGCATTCAATGTAATTATCAATAGGTATGAATTAATTGCTGCCATTATATACATTTTTTGGTAGTGCTGTTCGTTGTTTTGTCTTCTTGTGTTGAGTTTGTGTTTTTTGTGCTATTTCTTGTCGGTTTCTTCTTGGTTTTCATGTTTGCTTGTTCTGCTTGGAAGTTCACTTTCATGGTACGTTGTGAAGTATTAACTTTCTTTGGGGTTATCTTATAGTCTATTAACTTTTCTCTCCATTTAAGAGAATCTATTTTATCCTGTAATCTACCTGACATCCTCACCACCTGGATCTCTGTTCCTACATTTATCCCTTCTTTGACATTGATATTATTTTGATCTTTGGTTGACCTCTCAGCTCCTTTGAATTCATCATTGTAGTTTTGTTCTGCTCTGGACTTCTGCTATCTGTCGAATGAATTCCAAGTGTTGTTGCCATGCCTGTCAATCTCTGGTTGTTGTCTCTTCAGTCCAAAGAACTCCCTTTAGGATGTTTTGAAGTGCTGGATTGGTTTTGATAAAATCTCTTAGATTCTGTTTATCCTGGAATGTTTTGATCACACCATTGTATTTGATTGATAGTTTTGCTAGATAGACGATTTTTGGTTGGCAGTTTTTTTCTTTTATGGTTTTGTATATTTCTCCCCATTGCCTTCTTGCCTGCATGGCTTGTGCTGAATAGTCAGAGTTTAATCTGATTTGCTTGCTTTGTAAGTGACACTTCTCTTCTCCCTGGCTACTTTTAGAATTCTGCCCTTGTTTTTGACTTTGGAGAGCTTGATTATTATATGTCTTGGTGACTTTCTTTTGGGGTCTATCCTTCCTGGGGTATGTTTGGCTGCTTGAATGATTATATTCTGATCTTTCAAGATGTTAGGGAAATTTTCTTCCAGAAGCTCTTCAACTATCTCCTCTGTGGACTTCTCTGATTCTTCCTGTTCCAGAATGCCAGTAGTTACTAAGTTGTTCCTCTTCATGTTATCCAGCTTGAATCTTAGACTCTCTTCAGATGTTTTTATCCTTTGTTCAGCTTGCTCTTCTATCTTAGCCGTATTGAGAGATTTGTCTTCCATCTCACTAGTTCTGGCTTCCATCTCTTCTATTCTGCTCCTTTCCCCTTTCAGTGTATTGTCCATTTCTGATATTTTATTATTAATCATCTAGAACTCTTTTTTCGGGTTTTGAATTGTTTCCATTGCTGTATCAATCTTGTTTGATTGCTCTCATAGTATTTTTCTGACTTCTTCCTTGTTTTCCTTCACCCCTTTTCAGAGCATTTGAATTTGTATCCATGTCATTCTTATGAATTCTCTCTCAGGCAAATCTAAAACCTGCTCTTCCTCTTCTGGGGAGCCTTTGTCTATCTCCAGCACATTTGTCTCAGTTACACTTTTCTGTTTTGGGACATGTTTTGAGATAGTTTGTTGTATTTGAGATCTTTCGTTTGTCATTTCCAGTAGTTATATGGGTTTTCTTTTAATGCTTAAATGGATGTTTGTTGTTGTGTTATTAAGCTTACTGGGTGTCTCCTTGTGGATATGATCAGGAGATAGGCTTCTCTTTTCACATTTAATGCTTAGCAGTTGTTATTGGCTCTTGTCTGAATGGTGGAATATTATGGGGTATGCCTGTAGCTTGGCTATATGGCCACAATTACTGTCTCTTCTTGGGAAAAGCTACCACCTCCAAGAAAGATGTGTGATCAAAAGGACCAATAGCAGAAGCAATATAAAATGAGAGACAGAAACCACCACTTTGAAACAAAAATAAAACAGTGGCCAAGTGTCCACAGGCAGTGTGTGTGCACAGTAGAAGTCTCCAGTAGTGGGTGGGGGTGTCTGCTCTCTCAGGCTCTTCCTCTAGTCACCACCATGGAGGTGAGTGGATAGATATTGAGAAGTTAATGGGAGAAAGATTGTCCAATGTTTTTGTCTCTGAAGGTCAGTTAGGTATCTGGGTATACACAGTGTAATACTCGAGGTAGTTGTGTCCTTTTATGTTGGGGTTTTACAGATTGTTTTATGGTTTGTTTGTCAAGTGTGACGTGCCTGCTTTTTTCTTACTATATAGGCCTGGGTAAGGGGCCTGCACAAGGAGCTCCAGTAGTGCAGTGGTCATGAATCAGGTTGTGAACTGCAAGGTCAGCAGCTTGAAACCACCAGCTGATCCGTGAAAGAAAGATAAGGCATGCCACTCTCACAGAGACCCACAGCCTCAGGGTCGCCAGGAGCCAGAACCTACTCCATGGTACACAGCCACCAAGGTTCTCACACAAGTCAATTTTAGGGCTGTGACCCCGAGGATGAAGTCATAAGTAGCCACCAAGCTCCCTCTCTTTGTACCGTGGGAAAACTGTGGGGTCAGTGGTGGATTTTTTTGTAGGGGGAGTGGTGTGCACCCATCTGCCTGAGGTGTCCAGGCTGGGCAAAATAGGTGCGACAGGGGAAAGGAGGAAAAAAATGTGTAGAATTTCCCTCACCTCTTTTTGCCAATGTCTCCACACCACTTTTAGCGTTGGTTCCCTGTGATGGTCTGGCTGTAGCCCTGCTCTCTGAACACTGCCCGGCGAGGGGGGTGGGGGGTGCAGAGGGAGTCCCGTGTCCAGAGATCCCTAACTCACAGTATTTTCCTTTATATCAAGATTTTCCAGTTTGCAAGTGAGGTAAACTGATGCCCTGGACCTTATAGTAGATCTAGAGCTCTGGTGTTGTTCTGTGAGCACAGCTCCTTTGAGTTTTCAATTCCTCCCCCTCGGAGCCTTTCCTACCTGGCTGTCTTTGCTGCCCACCAAAACTGGAAGCCATAAGGAGATTTTGTACAGAACTTTTCTTTTTCTTGGCATAAACGGCCTTGTAGCAGCTAAGGCTCTTGGTCACTGTGTGATAAATTTTGGTGAGCCTTTCTGTATTAGGATCTTGTCATCCCTGCTTCAATGAGACAGAAGTCTTCAGGGAACTGTTCCATCAAGACCTTCAGTTCTGGAGTTTTAGGTCCCTGTCTTCTTCCTCCAATATACCCAACTACTACTGCAGCTCAATGAGGTCTTCATGAGTTGGTTCTTCAGCATGTACTTACACTTTGAAGGCATGGTTACAAGGATAAATAAGAGGTAAATTGAAGCCAAATGCAAAAGTACACACTAAACAAAGCGTTAGCAGCAATATGATTTTATGTTAACTGGCAAACAGCATTCTCCTTCCTTGAACCTTCGAACTGCTAAAGGCATAAAGTGTTTTCATGAACATCACAAAGTAGTGTGTGTGTTTTCTACTGCAAGCCATTATATTTAAGATATATATTTAATACATTTTATGGCCATCCATTATTCGTTGTCCTAAGTTAGATGTTCTTAATTCAGGACTTACAGTATTTGATATTCTTCCCCAACACTACAGTTCAAACACATCAGTTCTACTGTCTTCTTTTTCACATTGCCCAACTTTCCCATGCATTTGAGCTGCAGTTTAGAAAGGGCCCCGTGGCAAGGAGGCACCCATAACTTACTCTGTAGTTCTCTGGTCTCTTGTGTTGGTGTTTAGGTGCATGCTCATCTTGGCAAAATTAGTAAGCCATTTCACCTGGTTGTTCGGTGAAATGGCTTACTAATTTATTCCCACCAGCTCTGTTCACATCCTCAATATGCCACATTTTTCCCAAGGTTTGGCATGATCAGATTTCTCATTTTCACCAAGCTGGTGGGTGACCTTAAATCTCAGTTCCCTGATTACTAACAAAGTTTCATTTTATGGAGAGGAAACCAGGGTAGAGGCAGCATGCCCAAATACACATGGCCAATCAGAGGTGGAGGTCAGTGAGGAGAGAGGAGGAACCAAGGCACAATTCTTACTCTCACATCCTTACAATCTACTGCAGGTGACAGGTAACCTGCAAGCACAAACAGCTATGTCACTACAAACTGTCCTTTGCGCCATGAAGGAGAAGCAGGTGTGAGAGGACAGAATAGTGTGGGGAGGCATGTTTGGGGCAGTTCTGAGGAGCTGACGTTAGTGGAGAGGGTTTTCAAAATGCCATAGAACTGCTCAGGCAGGAGGAGGCAACTTCCAGAATGTGGGTTGGGCCACTGGAGTTGGGGGGAAGCTGGGCAGGATACAGGGTGAAGTACCCAGTAAGCACAGGCTTCCTTGTGCTTCCTTCTGATTTATTGTTGCTTTTGTTAAATGCCATTGGATCAGTACCGACTCAAAGAGACCTTATGCACAGCAGAACATAATATTCCTCGATCCTGGGCCAACCTCACTACTGTTACCACGCTTGAGTCCATCGGTGCTGCCACTTGGACAGTCCATCTCATTGGGGGTCTTCCTCTTTTTGTCTGACCCTCCATCTTACCAAACATGATATCCTTCTCCAGCAACTGCTCCCTCCTGACTATATGTCTGAAGTATGAGAGAAGAAGTTTGGCCATCTTGGCCTCCAAGGAGCACTCTGGCTGTACTTCTTCCAAAATGGATCTATTGGTTCTTTTGGCAGCCCATGGCACTCCCAATATTCTCCTCCAACACCATAACTCAAAAGCATCAATTCTTCTCTGGTCTTCCTTATTCACTGTCCAGCTTTCACATGCATATGATGTTATTGAAAATACCATGGTTTGGATCAGGTGCACCTTAGTCCTCAAGCTGACATCTTTGCTCTTCCAGAATATTCATACTTTGCAATGTTGGCCTTAGCTTGTCATGATCCACACAATCGAAAGCCTTTGTGTAGTCAGTAAAGCATAGGTAAACATCTTTCTGATATTCTCTGCTTTCAGTCAAGATCCATTGGACATCACTACTGATTTGTAGTGACCAGTTAAGCCCATGTAAAACTCTTCACTATGGATCAGTTAGTAAGCACAAGGAAGCCTATGTTTACCTTGCTTACTGGGTAACCCAAGCCTACACACAAGACTTTTCTTGATCTGACCCCAGGGGTGAATTCTCAAAAAACAAGTCACATGGGTTTCACCACATCTTTGCTGTGATGAAAAACATGTGAAACTGGTTACCACAGATTATTAAGTAAGCCCAAGGCACTTTGATGGCAAAGAGGGTTACATGTTGGGCTACTAACTTCAAATCTGGGGTGGATATGGCTGGAGGAATAGGGAGTGGGACTCTGTCTAGACCACAGGGCAGTGCTGGTGGGGGGGCTCCTGAGTTCCTCTAAGTTCCGTGGACTTGTCACATGGGAGTAGCAGATACCGGCTGCCTTGGTTTCCTTCTTCCCTTGTCCCCATGGAGTCAGGTTTGAAATTCTGTCCTGGTGAGTAGACACCTGGGAGAATTCCAATTCTACTCACCTAATAGTGCTGATTTGACACCTACATCTCAGGTCATGTGCCCACACCTCCTCTTTGCAGAAAACTGTTCCTTCAAGTGAACTTGGCTCCCCAGGGACACCCTGGAGCAATAATGGGTGGTTACACAGGTGGATTTGCTCATCAGAAATTCAGAGGGGAAATGGGACTCCATTTCATTTCAGATGCTTAAAAAAAAAAAAAGGTACTTATTTATTCCTCTGGCAGGCCACTGGGGGAGAATTTAGAAAATTTATCCACACAGACAATAAGCTTGCTATCAAGGGAAATGGGGAAGCTGATGGCCCCAGCTGCAGCAAGGAAACAATGGGCCAACTCACCATTCTGGGCTCTGTTTATCCTTTATGCATAATCACTTGTTTACGCATAATCACTTGCTTTCTTAAGAAAGTCTGAGTGTCTTAATCAGATTTGACTTTACAAATCTTCTATTTTCCCAGAGAGAACATGCAAAGGCTTGCCTTTACCTGGAAGTCGATTAACCCGATTGTGCTGCCTGTAACAAGCACAGGAGGGATTTGAGTATTGCCCTGGTATTGCAGATTACCAGACAGATAGGGGCCCTGTCCTGCCCCATTTCCTCCCTGCCTGCATGCAAATCCCCACCAGGGAATGGACACCCAACACTGTACCTGAAAGACCAGTCTCCCATGGGACAAGCTGTTTAGTGAGAGCTTCACCTTCCTGGCGTGGCACTGCAGGATAATGCACTGGACCACAAGGTCAGCGATTCAAACCCACCAGTCGCTCCTTGAAAAACCTATACAGGGTCACTAAGAGTCGGAACTGACTTGATGGCACTTAACAGCAACACAGCAGCACCTTCCAGTTCTGCCTGTGGGCTTCTGTCCATCCAACGGCATGTCTGGTTACCTACTTCTCAAAGAGAGAGACAGCCCTGTCTGTGCTCATAGCATTAGACTCTCCCACACACTGATCTTTGTAGGATTGACGTAGCTTGTGACCATGGGCAAGTCATTTAAAGCCTCTGAGCTTCAATTTCCTATCAGAAGAAAGATGATCCAAACACTTGTCTGTTGGTTGAAGGGAGAGGCAATGAATACTAAGGGGGAGATCAGCACAAAAGTATCAAGGCAAAGGGAGACACTGGAAGGAGGAGCCCAGCAGTGATAGATACTGTCACATGCCCAATCCTGCGGTCACAGTAATAACAGTCTACAAGTGGACATCTTGGGTTCAAACCAACCTTGCAGTCCAGCACACTAACCCACAGTGCCACACCAGGACTCAGGAATATATATATAGGTGATAGTTACATGCCTTTGAATCAATCTGACACACAGTGACCCAGTATAGGAGAGGCTGGTGGTTAAAAGTTCAGTGTTTCTCCTATAGTGCTACACCAGGACTCCATATATACGTTAGAGGACATGTGCTGCAAATATACTGAGCATCCAGTGGGAAAGTTTATGAAAACTTCTTAGCCATAACCTAACACCTTGAAGGAATGAGTTTCTGGGCCTGAGGGCTCATAACCACAGTCTTGGGGGACACCATGGTCAATTGGTATAACACAGTTTACAAAGACAATATTCTATCTCCTACCTTGGTGAGTAATGACTAAGTCTTAAAAGCTTGCAAGCGACCATCTAAGCTGGAACTATTGATCTCTTCCAATCTGTAGAAAGGAGTGAAGAATATAAAAGACACGTGGAAACACTGGGCCCCAAAGACTAATGGGCCACAAGAACCATAGCCTCCATGGCCTGGAGACCAGAAGAACGTGATGTACCCAGCTACCACTGCTGACCACTCTAAAAGGGACCACAGTAGGAGGTCCTGGATCCAGTGGGAGGGGAAATGTGGAACACCACTGAAAATTATGAAAAAGACAAGGCCTACTGGTTTGGTAAACTGGTAGAACCCCAGCGACTAACGGCCCTTAGACAATGGAATTCATCCCTGGGGCTCAACTTTCAAACAATAGGCAGGTCCCGTAGGTGATCAATAACACCAGGAAGGTCTGTACTTCTTAGAGCAACCAAGCACAGGAGACCAAAAAGGCAGCATTTTCCCAGGTATAAAGCTCAGAAGGCAGGAAGAGATAGGAAAGAAGGAGGAATAGAAAAGGTAAACCAAGTAAGAAAGTGGAAAGAGTGGTGTTACATGGTGGGGGTTGCAATCCATGTCACGAATCAAAATGTGGATGAATTGTGGAATGGAAAGCCAATTTGCCATGTACATTTTCACCCAAATCACAACAAAACGTTTTTAAAAAAACAATATTTGTCTGTGGGTTTGTCGTGATGATTCAGGTAGATACCCACTCCCATGGCCATTAAGTCCATTCCAACAGTGACCCTGTATAGGATTTCCAAGACTGTAATCTTTATGGGAGTAGAAAGCCTCATCTTTCTGCTGTGGCGTGGTGGTGGGTTTAAACTGCCCTGCGACTAGCAGTCCAGTGCTAATCCTACAGCATTACAAGGGCTCCTCTCAATTCGATCATACAGATATACAAAAGGAAGACCGAATCGGTGCATTTGAAATCTGGAGGTGGTGGTGATAGTGTGTGCCACAGAATTGGTTCTAATAGCAGTCATGTATAAGGTTTCTGAGGCTGTAAATATTTACAGGAGCAGAACACCTCATCTTTCTCCCCAGAAGCTGCTAGATTCGACCTTCTAACCTTGTTGTTAGTAGTCCAGCTCATAATCAACTACACTAGCAAGGCTTCTTGAAATGTGCTAGCAAAGAAAATTAAATATATCTTGGACTTCCAAAAAAAGACATGAATCAGTTTTAGGAGACTATAATTAGAATATACCTTACAGCCCTTGCGGTGTAGTGGATTTCCCATTGGGTTGCTAACCACAAGGTCAGCAGTTCGAACCCACCAGCTGTTCTAAGGGAGAAAGACGAAGCTGTCTGCTCCCATAAATATTTACAGTTCTACTAAGGAGCAGTTCTACTCTGTCCTACAGGGTCACTATGAGTTAGAATAAACTCAGTGTTAGTGGGCTTGGGCTTGGGGTCTTCATTCCTTAGAAGTGGGCATGGTGAGACTTTGAATTGCTTGTTTTGAACATGTCATCAGGGAAGGCCAATCCCTAGAAAAGGACGTTGTGTTTGGTAGAATAGAGGGCCAAGGAGACGGAGAACTTTCCATGAGATGGATGCACACAGTATCACAACAACGACCCCAAACATACGAGTGATGGTGAAGCTAGAACAGGACTGGACAACATTTTGCTGTGTTGTACATGTGATCACCTGAGTCGGGGACAACACGATGACACCTAATAACACAATTTTTTCAGTTGGTTTCTTTTTTTAAAACTTTTTTTTGTGAATTTAGTGAAGGTGTACTGAGAAAATCATCCATTTTATAGTCAGCAATGTAAAGTCATATACTTGGTTTCATTTCAATGATTACAATCCCAACCATCATGACAGTAAATACCATCAGTTAATGGTACCTCCCTTCCTTCCCTTTAACTCTGCACTCCTCAACAGCCATGTTGTGAGGAGCTCCTGGCAGCCTGTGTTTCCTTCTCTGTTGAAATGGGGTCATAATAATACCTACATAGCTGAGGGGTGAATACTGAATGAGATGGTTCACCTCAAGTGCATAGCACATCCCAGCAAACAAACAACTGGTTAATATTCATCTTAAAATGGGGGTAACAGCTGGCCTGGCATTGACTTGGTACTAGGAGAATAATGACGGCCATGTATCTTTACCCACCTTACTACTATTTTGCTCCAAAGCACGGGACCCTCTGCCCAACACATCTGAGCCAACCACCTGGACACACAGCTCATTGAGTGTGTCCGGCTGGATTGGCAGAGTTGGAAGGCATGCCAGTCATCTCTAACTCTGACCCTCTTCTCAAAAAAAGGTTTCAAGCTGAGTCCCAGTCATCAGCTCCGGACTGGCCACACAGGCTGCTCCAGCCCTGAAGCCTGTGCCATCTACCCAGGTCAGGTCCTCCAGAGCTCCAAGGCCTGGGGCTAGAGAGACTCAGGTGGTGGATAATTAGCCCCCTTGCTACTGCCTGCATTTAGATGAGGCATTATTCAAATCTACTCCATCTCCAAAGAGTTGTATCATCTTCCTAGGCCCCAGGGCATGGAGGCAGCCCTGGGAGTGGATGCTTTCAGGAAAATCAGTAGCTGATGATGTTTGTTTTCAGTGATTTTTCGACTTAGTTGGGGCCTTTGATCCTGCCAAGCCTGCCTTTCAAGATCTGGACACTTCTTGTTAGTTGCTCTCCAGAAAGGACTGAGGGGATGGAAAAAGGAAAGAAAGAATGAAAGGAGAAAGAGTGGAGAGAGAAAAGAATGGAGGAAGGCATGAGAGAATGAGGGGGGGGGAGAGGGAGGAAGAGGATGAGAATTATCTGCAGGCTTACTGATTCCTGCCTCTTCCCATGTCCCCACCTTCCCCCTATTCCAATCACACAGGGCTGCCTTTGTTCCCATATTGTCCCCATAACACCGAGAGCTCAAGACAGGGCTCAGAGCACCACTACCAAACCCTGCCTCTGAGACCATCAATCAGCAAACTCTCACCTGTCCTTACAATCTTCACAGGACCCCAAGCTCCTCTGGCCCCATGATGACACATGTGCAGTTGGGCACCAACCTCTGCACAGCTGGATTTTACAGTGGACCCTGGAACAACGTGGGTTTGAACAGCATGGGCCTACTTATACACAGATGTTAGTTTCTTCTCTCCAGTTGAGTTCATTGCCATGGCAGCAGGAAACGAAATCTGTGTGGAACTGCTCCCATGCACTTAAAACCTGTGTTGCTCAAGGCGCAACTGTATTTGCAAATGCAAATATTCTATGAAGAGTATAAGACTAAGTCAACATGGAAGTAAACCACTCAGACCCTTTCTATGCATCGATTTAGTGGGGTCAGCAGGTGGTCTCCAGCGCTTAGTCCCTTGCACTGTATTCACATATACAAGGCAGCTTAAACAAGTTCGTAGAAAACTGGAGTTAAAAGATGACATTTTCCCACAAGACTTTCAGATGATTATGTCACTCATTCTGTCAGTTTATTGTACTGTGGTAGCTTGTATGTTGCTGGGATGCTGGCAGCGATGTCACTGGTATTTTAAATACCAGCAGGATCACCCATGTTGGACAGTTTCCAATGGAGCTTCCAGACTAAGACAGACTAGGAAGAGGGAGAAACAGACAACTTCTGAATGTTTACTCACTGAAAATCATGTGAATGTTGTTGTTGTTAGCAGCAGAAAATTGTTAGACATGGTGCCAGAAAATAAAAGCATTTGAATGACAGCAGAAGACTATTAGATAAATGCTGGAAGATGAGCTCCTCATGTTGGACGGCAATCAAAACATATCTGGGGAAGAGCTGCCTCCTCAAAGTAGAGTTGACGATAATAGCACGAATGGAGCAAAGCTTTTGGGAGCTTCATTTGCTCATGAGGTACAATTCAAATTAAGTAGAGACACCTGTAAGCAGTCATTAATAATCAGAACATGGAATGCGCAAAGTATGAATCTAGGAAGCTGGGAAGTTGCCAAAAATGAAATGGAACACATAAAAATTGTCAGCCTAGACATTGTTGTTAAATGACATTGAGTCAGTTCTCACTCCTAGCAATCCTGTAAAGGATTTTTGAGGAGTGGCTGGTGAGTTTGAACTGCTGACCTTTTTGTCCAGTCTTTATCCTTTAGAACCACACCAGGACATCACCTTAGGTATAAGTCAGCTGAAATTGACTGATATTGGACATTTTGAATCTGAAAACCACATGTTTTACTATGCCAGGAATAACAAATTGAAGAGGAATGGTATGACATTCATCATCAAAAAGAACATTTCAAGATCTATTTTGAAGTATAATGCTATACGTGGTAGGCTAATTTATATGCACATACAAGGAAGTCCAGTTAAATACCAAAAATATCAAATTTACACACCAATCACTAAAGCCAGTGAGGATAAAACTGAAAAATTATGCCAACTGCTTCAGTCTGAAATTGATCGAACATGCAATCAAGATGCATGGATAATTATTGGTAGAATGCAGAAGGTCTTGGAAACAAAGAGGAAGGATCAGTAATTGGAAAATATGGTCTTGGTGATATAAATGATGCTGGACATTACATGATAAAATTTTGCAAGACCAATGTCTTGTTACAAATGTCTTTAAAAGCAAAAACATAAAAGGTGACTATACACATGTGGCAATGTGGGTTAATGCATCAGACTTCAAAGTTGTTTGAACCTCAAGGTGGCAGTTCAAGCTCACCATCTGCTCCTTGGAAACCTTATACTGGGTTGCTAGGGGTCGAAATCGACTTGACAGCCCTTAACAACAACATACACATGGACTTCACCAGATGAAATACACAGGAATAAAATTGACTACATTTGTGGGAAAAGGTGGTTAAAAAAAAAAAAAAAGAGTGAAAAGCTCAATTTCATCAGTGAAGGCAAAGCCAGGGGAAGACTGTGGAACAAATCATCAATTGCTCCTATGCAAATTCAGACTGAAGCTGAAGAAAATTAAAACACGTGCACAAGAAATGAAGTATGATGCTGACGATATCCCACCTGAATTTAGAGACCATCTCAAGAACAGATTTGATGCATTAGACACTAATGACTGAAGATCAGAAGAGTTGTGGGATAACATCAAGAACATCATACAGGAAGACAACAAAAGGTCACTCAAAAGGCAGGAAAGAAAGCAAAGACAAAAATGGATGTCAGAAGAGATTCTGAAACTTGCTCTCCAGCATAGAGATAATAAAGCAAATGGAAGAAATAAGGAAGTAAAAGAACTGAACAGAAAATTTCAAAGGGCAGTTCAAAAAGACAAAGTCAAATATGCAAAGACCTAGAGTTAGAAAATGAGGGAAGAACACACTCAGCATTTCTCAAGCTGAAGGATCTGATGGAAAATCCAAGCCTTGATTTGTAATATTGAAGGATTATATGGGCAAATTATTGAATGATGCAGAAAGTATCAAAAGATGAAAGAACTAAACACAGTCACTGTACCAAAAAGAAATGATTGATGTTCAACCACTTGAAGAAGTAGCATATGATCAAAAACTTATGGAACTGAAGGACAAAGTTCAAGCAGCGCTGAAGGCATTACTGTAAAACAAAGAATTGATGGATTACAAATGGAAATCTTTTGACAAACTGATGAAGTACTGGAGACACTCATTCATCTATGCCAAGAAATTTGAAAGAGAGCTAGCTGTCCAACTGATTGGAAGATCCATGTTTTTGACCATTCCAAAGAGAGGTTACCCAACAGAATATGGAAATCATTGAACCATATTATTAATATCACATGCAAGTAAAATTTTGCTTAAGATGATTCAAAAAGAGTTGAAATAGTGTATTGACAGGGAACTTCCAGAAATTCAAGTCGGATTCACAAGAAGATATGGAAGTAGGAATATCATTGTTGATATCAGATGGATTTTGGCTGAAAGTAAAGAATATCAGAAAGATGTTTACTTGTGCTTTATTGACTTTACAAAGCCTTTTGACTGTGTAGATCATGATAAACTGTGGATAAAATTGTGAAGAATGAGTATTCTAGATTACTCAATTGTTCACAGGAGGAACATGTACATAGACCAAGATGCAGTCATTAGAATAGAACAAGGGAATACTGAATGGTTTAAAATCAGGAAAGGTGTGCACCAGGCTTGTATCTTTTTACCATACTTATTCAATCTTCATGATGAACAAACAATATGAGAAGCTGGATTATATGAAAAAGAAGGTGGCATCAGAATTGGAGCAAGACTCATTAACCACCTGCAATATGCAGATGATAAAGTATAGCCTGCTGGAAGTGAAAAGGACTTAAAATACTTACTGATGAAGATCAAAGACTATAGCCTTCAGTATGGATTGCACCTCAATATAAAGAAAATAAAAATCTTCACAACGGGACCAATAAATAGCATCATTACAAATGGATAAAAGAATGAAGTTGTCAAAAACTTCCATCAACACTCATGGAAGCAGTTGTCAAGAACTCAAACATGTATTGCATCATGAGAATCTGCTGCAGATTAAAGAGCAAAACTGTCCATTTGAAGACTAAAATTCACGTTTCCATAGCCATGGTATTTTCAATCACCTTATGTGCATGTGAATGTTGCACAATGAATAAGGAAGACTTTAGAAGAATTGGTGCATTTGAGTTATGCTGTTGAAGGAGAATATTAAAAGCACTACAGACTGCCAGAAAAACAAAGAAATCTGTCTTGAAAGAAGTACAACCAGAGCACTCCTTGGAAAGCAGGATGGCAAGATGTCATCTCACATACTTTCGACAAGTTATCAAGAGGAACTACCCCTGGAAAAGGACATCATGCTTGCTAAAGTGAAGCATCAGTGAAAAACAGAAAGATGCCCAGTGAGATGGACTGGCAAAGTGGCAGCAGCAATGGGCTCAAACGTAACAATTGTGAGCATGGCGCAGAACCTGACAGTGCTTCATTATGTTATGCATAGGGTCTCTGTGAGTCTCCACAGACTCAATGGCAGTTAACAACAACAACAACAACAACACACACATATGTATGTGTGTGCGCATGTTTGTTGTTGTTGTGTGTTCTGGCATGGTGCTATGGAATAAGCACTGTTAGGCAAGATCAATTTGAACCACAAAGCTGGCAGTTCAAACTCACCACCTGTTCCTCGGAAACCCTACACAGGGTTGATATGAGTCAGAATAGACTCAGTAGAACTTAACAAAAACTACAGATTATGTTGTTGTTAAGTGCTGTCAAATCAGTTCCGACATGTAGGGACAATGTGAGTTGGAACCAACTCAACACATAGCAACACTTATAGTAGTGTTTCTGAGGAGCATATGGTGAATTTGAACTGCCAACATTGTAGCTCAAACTGACCTTTCAATCTAGTGCTTATCCTATAGTGCCACACCAGGACTGACTCTCTCTGTTTCTCTATATATATGTGTGCATGTGTGTGTGTGTGTGTACACAAATCTGCTGCACAAGAGCTCTTTAATGTGATCAAGAGAAAAGATGTCAGTTTAAGGACTAAGATGCGCCTGACCTAAGCCATGATATTTTAAATAGCCTCATATGCATGTGAACAGTGAATAAGGAAGACTACAGAAGAATTGGTGCATATGAGTTATGGTGCTGGAGAGAATATTGAAAGTACCATGGACTTCCAGAAGAACAAACACATCTGTGTTGGAAGAAGCACAGCCAGATGTTCCTTGGAAATATATATAAATAATGTGTGTGTGTGTGTGTGTTGATGCACAGGATTTTCTTGGCTAATTATCTTTCTAAATTCAGTCTGCCATGGGTGACCCTGCTGGTATTTGAAATACTGGTAGCCTGGTTTCTAGAATCACAGCAACACAACAGCCACACAGTACGACACACTTACAAGTGGTGGTCATGTAAAAGGATTCGTGTGTTAGCTACACACACATCTACGAAGATGACTTGTGCAGACTTAAGAACAGAATTCTTTCATCAGCTGTTTAATGTGATTTTTCACGGCTTACCTAGCACAACATTAATCATGGCAAGTTTAAAATGCCTTAAATTCTATTTTCTTTCCTCTTGAATGCCACTCACACAGCCCTGTTTACAGGGAGCATTAAACAAAAGTGGAAGAAGAGGGAAAAAAGGTTCAATCAATTTTCCTTCTCACTAATTGGGGATTTATTACTGGTTCGCCTGCTCACAATGGCAGGGAGCAGACCCACCCTCCCATTCTCAGCCTCTGAGCTGCTAATTGCAATGTTCCTTGTGTTATGAGGTTACTCACACAGAAGAGCTGAAAAGAAATGGTAATTTTATGTATTTATTATTTTCTCTGCAGGATAAAAGCATCCTAAAATGTGGTGGACTTATCCACCTGCACACTGAGCTTGGGCTGAGTGTGGGTAGGTTCCCTGGGGTGCTGTTTCAGAAGAAATGCCCATAGGTGAGTGTCTATGTGAGGCGCTGATCCATTGACTCATATCTTCATGTTGTGATGAGCTTACAATGATGGCTTTCCTAAGGATGAGCCCTGTGCTGGGTTCAGAGGGGCAGGTAATTGCCCCAGCATTGGGAACTGAGGGTAAGAGAGAAACAAAATCTGACAGATCATGATGGGACAGGTGGATATGTCTGGTCTGCTAGAGATGGACTCTGGGGTTGGGAGAACTTGGAGGGAGACAAGTCAGTCATCCTGGGGTTCAGAGAGCGCAAATTCACGAGGTTTTGAATGGTAGATAAGAGTTCGGAGGGAACAGAGGGCAAAGATATTATAAGGGAAAGAGTGGAGCTTTGTGGTACCATTTGGGGGCCAGGGAATGGCTGGTGAGGATGAGCTGTGACTGCTAGGGCCAGAGTGGTGAGCACCCTGTCCCTTCCTGTACATTTAGCCTACCTAGGGAGAGGCCTTCATGGTGTCCAGCATCACAGATGGACGGGCCTTTGAGGACTCCAGGAAGGAGCTGTGGTACGTGAACACATGACCCAGCAAGACCCTAAAGGCAAGTTTCAAAGACCCAGTCTGGGAGGTAGTGGCTATGGGGAGAATTGAAAGAAAGAGGTGTAGCTAGCAAGTCAAAGACAGATGGCTTGGAGAGAGGGAGCCAAGGAGCCAACCTTGCTTCCTTCATAGGTTGCTGGACACTCCCTGCCTCTCCAGAGATTTGTAGCCCTTGTCCTGGTGTTAGATCATGGACAACAGCACACTTCACAGTTCACAAAATACATTTTCACATGGAACCCCATCTGAGCCTCACAACAGCCCTGGGGCATGGGTGTGGTATCTGCATTTTGCAGTTAAGGACATCCATTGGGTCTTTTGTCTGGTCTCCACTAGCACCCAGCTGTACAATCAACTCCCACCTACAGTGCTGAGGGTCTCTGGCTACACAGGCCATTTCCTGATGTGTGTACTCCTAGCCTTGACTCCACACCAACTGACCCTGCCTCCTTCCCTTCTGCTTGCTGACTCCCAATGTCAACCAAACACTCTGCCTCCAGGTCTTCCTATGTCTGTTCTTTCTGCCTGGACCAGAAGTACCCTCTCCTCCTCACCTGGTTGTCTCCTACACATGATGGAGTTCCTCCATAGCTGTGGAGTTCCTCCACATCACCTATTGAAAGAAAGCCCCTTCCCCAATCCTTGGTCTTTCACTTTCTTTTCTAGTCACGTATGGGTCCATGTGGTTTTTGTTTAGGATGTCCTACTTCACTAGGTTTACATATTAAAGCTCATCAAAACATGTTTCAAATGGTAATATGTACTTCTAAAGGTTACATAGAATTGGGGTAGAGGTAAGACTTGAAAGAAAACTTCTGACCCCACCCCTATGCCCTTTTGAACATATCACACTGCCCTTGAAGGGCCCTAAGCAAATCCCTGCACTGATTCTGGCAGAAATTGGCCCACCTGTAACAGAATGTTCATAGTCAGTGGACCACTTGGTCTTTTCTCACCTGCATCCTAGCAGTCTGTGAAAGGCTGCCCCTGGTGCTCATGCACTGTTGCAGATTCAAGACTAACTGGTCAAAAGAAAATACTGAGTTCTCTCAGGATGCAAATGGTTAACACACTCAGCTGCTAACTAAAAAGCCAGCAACTAAGTCCACCCAGAGATGCCTTTGCAGAAAGACCTGAGGATCTAGTTCCCAAAAATCAGCCACTGAATGAACACTCTACACAGCACAGTTCTAGTCTGACACACATGGGGTCACCATGAGCCAGGACTGACTCCATGGCAACTGGGTACCGGTACTGGGATTGGTTTATCTGACAACAAACTATCAGCCTCCTGTCCTGAGTCATAACCCCATTATTTTCTCTGGGCTCCTCTGGCCAGGATAGCTCACTTCATGGTCCATAAATGGATCCTAGAAGGTCAGAGCTAGAACAGCCTTCATGGATCACCTAGCTCAGGGGCAGCCAACACATGGCATTCATACCACCCTTCCAATGCTGTACCCTGACAGACATCACTAATAGATCAAAATACACTGACAGACATCACTAATAGATCAGTGAATACACTTGTTCTGTTGGGTTTAGACTAAACACCCATCTTTCAAAGCTCACCACTCCAGGTAGTCATTAGCAAACTATCTGAGATGATCTTCCAGGTGAAACCTGAAGCAGTGAGAGTGGTTGACATGAAGTTGATGTCACACTCAGTTGGGAACTTTGGAGAACTTTTAATGAAGGGACTTTTCCAAAAAAGACTCTTACCCAAGTGATGGGGCAGGCATGGCCATAACCAGGGAGTCACACAGGGTAAGAACAGGGGGAAGCAAGTACCCTGCCCTCTGTTTCACTTGCCCTTGTGTCATTGCCTGAACTGTCTGGGAGCCAGGATTCGGTGGGCAGCTGGTGGCATACAGCACTGCAGCCAGCCTCCCAGGGCACAGAGCAGGCAGAGAAAGGTGGCTGTCTTTCCACAGAGCACAGGTAAAGGCCCATGGGCTGCCATGTGTCTTGGGTCAGGTCTCCTAGATTCAGATTCAGATCATGATTTTGATGTTTGTGGTTTTGCTGTAAAATAAGCACTGGACTGCGAACCACAAGGTCAGCAGTCCAAGCCTACCAGGCACTCCAGGGAAGAAAGATAATGCTGTCTGCTCCAGGGAAGATAGGGTCACCATGAGTCAAATTGACTCGATGGCAGTGGTTTTGGTTTGACTGGTGGTTTCTTCAGGGAGTCACATTGACGAGGAATCTGAGTAGGCAGAGAAGAGATCAGAGCCTCATCACAGGAGGAGGGGGTTCCCAGAGCATTCCATTCCCTTTAGGCAAAGGGGCTGGTCATTTGTGCTCCCTTATCAGTCACTGGGGGAGTGTGGTGACTCCATATGGTAAGCACTGGGCTACGAACTACAAGGTCCATGGTTTGAGTCCACCAGCCTCTCCATGGGAGAAAAATGAGGCTTTCTGCTCCTGCAAAGATTTTAAAAGCCTTGGAAACCCTAAAAATGGTCTCCATGAGTCAGATCCAACTCAACGACACTTAACAACAACAAAATTATCAGTTATTGGGAGCCTTGGTGACACAGTGAGTTAAGCATTGGACGACTAAGCACAAAGTCAGTGGTTCAAATCAACCAGTGACTCTGAGGGACAAAGATGAAGCTATCAGCTACAGTCTTGGGAGCAATTCTATCTTTCTTATAGAGTCACTATAAGTTGGAATTGACTCAATGGCAATGGAGGGTTTTTTTTGTTTTTTTTATTAGTCATGGGGCAGCAGACAGACCCTCCATACCAAGGTGGGTGTCCTCAGCCAAGGACAAATCTTAAGAAGGAAGACTTCAGCAGAGGAAACTCACCAGGTTGCAGGTGAAGGGATCTGACTTCATGGAGCACCAACAGCATAAACTTGTTTGAGTCTCATGCAGTTCCCTGTAAAATGCCCCTCAAAGTGTCATTGTGGAATTCAGTTTATAGTAAACTAAGCTCCTGGTACCATGTACTTGCCCCCTTTTTTCCTTCCCAGTCCATGCCCTTATCTTTCTGATAGCCTTTAGTGTAAGATCATGGAGACCTGAGCCTCAGGAAGACCAGGGCATGGTAAGCAAGATAAACAGGGAGGGAGGACAGTGAGCAGTAAAGCCCGACAGCTAGTCCCACAGCTCTGCTCCCCAGGAAGAACAGTGCTTTTGGGAGCCAAGATTGTGCACCAGTGGATAGATCTGGGAGTCTACACACAAGGCTGAAGCATTGTCCAGAACCAAAGTAGAATCATGGGCGTTGAGATCAAAGCTTGCTCCAAGGCTGGCTTGAGATTGTCCTGTTATATTGTGTTGCTAGGTGTCATCCAGTCATTCCTGACTCATAGCAACCCCATGTACAACAGAACAAAACCCTGCCCTGTCCTGCACTATCATTGTTGCTCTGGTGTCAATCCATCTCATTGAAGGTCTTCCTCTTTTTGGCTAACATTATACCAAGTATGGAGTCCTGGTGTGGTGTTGTGGGTTAATGCACCAGACTGCAAAGCCATTTGAACAGCCAGGTTGGCCATTCAAGCTCACCAGCGGCTCCTCAGAAACCCTACACAGGGTTGCTGTTGGTAGGAGTCTACTCAATGGCACTTAACAACAATACCAAGTATGATGTCCTTCTCCAGGGACCAGACCCACCTGATAACATGTCCAAAGTACACGAGACAAAGTCTTGCCATTCTTGCTTCTAAGAAGAATTCTGGTTGCACCTCTTTCCATATAGATTATTGTTCTTCTGACGATCCATGCCAGATACTACATAATTCTAGTGCATTAATTCTTTTTTCAGTCGTGAGCTGATGCTATGTCTACCTAAATACTCTCTTGAAATGTTTCCTGGGTAAGAAGATGCTGCAACTGTAGCACTTAGCAAGGTGTCTTGAACATAGAAGACATTCATTGCATGGCATTAATAATCGTCACGAGGCTCATGGGAAGTAGCAGACAAGTGGCTCAAGATTATTGATATGAAGGGAGTTGTTGCAAAAAGACTGTTGTCATTAGCATCTACCAAGTCAGTTCTAGATAATGGAGACAGCACATTACCTCACATACCTGTGCCATGGGGTATACTTGGCTGTAATCCTTAGAGAAACAAAGTGGGTAAGAGTGTTCCGATATCTGAGATATTATCAAGGCGGAGGTGTGTCCTCATACTGCTGCAGTAGGTCAGGAAGTGGAAGGAAGCGACTGAGTTTCTACCTTGGAGTGGCTGGAAAGATGCTGTAGAGAAGGAGCCATTTGAGTTGGGTCCTGAAAGATATATGAGTTTGATTTATGAAGAGGGATTTTGTTGTTGTTGTTGTTAGTGCCATTGAGTTGTTTCCGATTCATGGCAACTCTGTATAGGGTTTCTAAGGAGTGGCTTGGTGAGTTTGAACTGTTGACCTTGTGGTTCAAACCAACTTTGCAGTCTAGTGCTTTATCCTGCAGCACCACACCCATGGAGAGAAAAGTAGAAAGATAATTCGTGGAGAAAGAAATCGCTTTGAGTTCAGGCAGAATAGTTTTAGCCTATGGCTGTATCTGTGACTTACTCAACATTCAATCATTCAGAACATTTACTGAGAGTATGAGTCAGGTCCTCTGCAAGGCAGAAACTGAAGTAGCAAGAGTCACTCTATCGCCAACCAGACAACCAGACAACCAGTCAAGTGGACTCCAACTCATAAAAGTCAGAGTCCATAAAGTTTTCAATGCCTGGTTTTTCTAGTGTAGATTGAGAATCATAATTAGGTTCTGACTTCAGAGAGAGAATTTGGAGAGAACCATGAGTAGACCTTATCATTCCTTGGTGAGGTAGTGATTATATCAATCATTGGTGTTGTTAAGCACCATCAAGTCAGTTCCGACTCATAGCGACCCTATATAGGGTTTCTGAGGAACAACTGGTGGGTTTGAACTGCCAACCTTGTGGCTCACAGTCCAGTGCTTCTCCTACAGCACCACACCAGGAGTCCCAGTGATTATATAAATTGATGCCACCATTTGTTGCTATCTTACAGTCATGTTTTCATTCTATTTCCACTGAATATCCATCACCATCTTGAATATCTTTTAAAAGTTCCTTCTAGTAGACCTCCAAGGAGTCCTGGTGGCATAATGTTTAAGTATTCAGCTAATTGAATGACTGGTAATTTGAACCTGACAGCAGGTCTCCAAGGGGAACACTACGGGGAAGTTTGACTCTGTCCTGTAGAGTCACGGTGAGTCAGAATCGACACCATGGCACACACACACAACAATAGTAGACCTCCAGTCTAGTGGACATTCAAGATGAGTTTACATCCTCAAAGAATTCAGAGTACTAAATGGGAGTTTGTTGTTGTTGTTAGGTGTTGAGTCGGCACCGACTCATAGCGGCCTTATGCACAGCAGAATGAAACAATATCCGATCCTGGGCCAACCTCACTACTGTTGCCACACTTGCGTCCATCGATGCTACCACCTGACCAATCCATCCCATTGGGGGTTTTCCTCTTTTTCTCTGACCCTCCATCTTACCAAGCATGATATCCTTCTCCATTGACTGTTCCCTCCTGACAATATATCCAATGTATGAGAGATGAAGTTTGGCCATCTTGGCCTCTAAGGAGCACTCTGGTTGTACTTCTTCCAAAACAGATCTATTGCTTCTTTTGGTAGCCCATGGCACTTTTAGTATTCTCCTCCAACAACGCAATTCAAAGGCATCAATTCTTCTACAGTCTTCCTTATTCACTGTCCAGCTTTCACATGTATATGAGGTTATTGAAAATACTATGGCTTGGGTCAGGTGCACCTTAGTCTTCAAGGTGATATCTTTGCTCTTCAACACTTTAAAAAGTTCCTGTGCAGCAGATTTGCCTAATGCAATACGTCATCTGATCTTTTGACTGCTGCTTCCGTGAGTATTGATAGTTGATCCAAGAAGAATGAAGTCCTTGACAACTTCAATCTTTTCTCCATTGATAAGAATGTTGTTTATTGGTCCAGTGGTGAGGATTTTTGCTTGAAGTGGGTAAATAAGATATTGAAAGGCCAGGTCATAGTATTTCCGACATAATAACTGTGAGGATGGCACAGGAATAGGTATGTTCCATTCTGTTGTACATAGGGTTACTATGAGTCATAATGAACTTGATAGCATCTAACCACAACAACAGAATCAAAATTATAAAACTTGGTAGGTGAACTCTTATGACCACCTTTCTCATAACTAGCCTAAAGGATGGAGGTCCAGGAAAGTGTACTGATAGAATCATGTGTTAGTTGAAACATGGAAGATGGGTTGGCGGCTGCCGGAGAGAGCGTGGAGAGACAACAGAGTGATAGAGGAAACATTAAGAACGAACATAAAGAAGGAGGGGTTTGTGCACTTGGGGAAAAACCAGTGGCAGAAGGGGATGAGGCCATAAAGGAAGTCAGGCCTGAGGGGACCTGGCTTAGAAATTTTGACTTGACACTGTTTAGGCAAGAAGTTGAAGTCCTGGTGTAGCACTGCACATAAAACACTGGACCACAAGTTCGGTTTGAACAGTAAGGTGGCTGTTTCAAATCCACCAGCTTCTTCTCTGAAACCCTATACAGGGTCACTATGAGTTGGAACAGACTCAACGGCATTTAACAGCAAAAACTACAAGCAAGAAGTTCATATGCAAAGGTTCACAGGTCAGAAATGCCTCTGGATGTATCACTATCAACACTGGAGATGAGGCGTGTAAGCACAGCATGCTTGTTCACGGGCCCATGTGACAATGGACCAGCCTCCCTGCTCTATTCAACCCTACGTTTCCACACTTGAATGTAAAATTAAATCCCCATCTTCCCAGACATCTCCTCTTATCACCACTTTTTCAACTGAGTGTGGAAAATTTCATTTATTGTCTTCAAAATCGAGAAGAAAAGAGGAAACCGAAGTGAAGGCAAAAATCCACACTTTTGTTGCCTGTCCTTACAAGAGGATTGGTGGGCTTCAATGAATGCAAAGATTTTTTGCAAAAATGAATCTCTGCAGGGCTTCTGCTCTGGGTAAAACAGCTCAGAAGAAGAGCAGCCTGCTTATGGCCTTCCCTGGATTAACAAGTCTGAACAGCTCTCAGTTCTGTAACTCCTTTAAGTCTGCTTCGCCAATAACTCCATCTTAGTCAATAGCACCAACTCCAGCCATAAGATTCTTAGAAAAAATATGATTAAAAATGGAGAACATGCAGAACAGAATTTCAAATTCTCATAGAATCCAATCTTTCTGGAGCCATGGAGGCTTGATGAAGCCCTCCAGACAATTGCTGAGATAATCTTTCAACCTTAAACCTTAAACCAAAAATATCCCTGAAGTCTTCTTAAAATGCAGTAATAAATTTGCTCAAGTAGTTAAGAGTGTCTGCCTGGAGCATTGTGGTCTTTTAAGAACTATCTCCAGGCATATGGGATCAAAGTGATAGCAGTGACTTTAAAGATTAGACAAAACATTCAGGGGACAATGGGCTTATGTTAATGAAGGCGGAATGATTCAGGAAAAGTGGATGAGGAAGGCTGCACAACTTGATGTCTTCAGTGTCACGGAACTGTACATGTAGAGATTGTTGAATCGATATATGTTCTGCTGAGTGTGTTCTCAATAACAAAATAAAATAAATTATACTTTAAAAAAGAAAAAACTTAAGCATGATGGTGGTTGGTGGCTATGTGCCGTGAAGTTGGTTCCAATTCCTAGCGACCCTGTATAGGGTTTCCGAGGCTATAAATCTTTACGGTAGTTTTGAACTGCTAATGGTGAGATTGGCAGCCCAACTGGTAACTGCTATGCCATCAGATCTCCTTTGATTCAAAATAGAACCCAAATCATGAGACTGCTCACCATCTCGACTTCTAACCCTAATTCAGGCCTCTGCTATCTACCACCTGTTCTCTGGCTTCTACGCTTGTGTTAGGATAAATCCAATGGCCCTTGTTGTTAGTAAGTACTGTGGAGTCAGTTCTGACTCACAGTGACCCTGCACAGGGCTTCCGAGGCTGTAGATCTTTACGGGAGCAGAATGCCTCATCTTTCTCCCACAGAACTGCTGGTAGTTTCAAACTGCTGACCTTGATTTTGGCAGCCCAACTCATAGCCACTACGCTACCAGAGCTCCTTCCAATGGCCCTGGGACACCTGAAATCCACTGTTCCTTCCTATAACACACACACACACACACACACACACACACACACACACACACACACATTCACACATTCACACCCACACATTTACACTCATTCAATACTCTCTTACACTCCCTGTCATTCACAAACACATACTCACACCATACACACTCACACATACACCGTCAAATGCATACACAGTATCTTCACATGCAGTATATAACCTATTTCAGTTCTTGACATAAACCAAAGTTTACATTTCTCTGTTCCTTTGTAACTACTGTTTCCTCTATCCAGAAAGCCTTTCCCTCCATCTAACCCACTTGACAAACTCTTGTTCAACCTCTGGTGTGATTTCTCCTGTGACACCGTCTCTGATCGCCCAACCTACTTACGGAGTATGGACGGTCTGTTTATAGGTCTGTGCCCAGCTAGACTGTGAGATCCTGGATGTTAGAGGCAGCCTCAGCCTTCTCCAGAACCTGCCCAAAACCTAGTAGATGATCCCTGACTGTGTGTTGAAGTGAGAACTGCCACAGTCAGCAGAATCAGTCCAATTCTGGGAAAGGGGAAATGAATGGGAAAGTGCCCCCCTCTCCCCCCGATTCTACAGCAAGTTACCAGCAAACACCAGATGGGAACCCAGATCTAGACTCCCAGTCTAGGGCTTGTTTCTGGAATCTCATTCTTCCTGAACATTTAGCGGTGATGGAGAGGGCTAGTGACCAGTAGTACTCAACAAGTACAAGACTTGGTGTGTAAAGAATGGAAAACTGTTCATTACAAGGTACTATTAACAGGAGTCCTGGTGGTACGCTGGTTAAAGTGCTTGTATGTGAACTGAAAAGTCTGCAATTTGAGCCCACCAGCCACTCTGTGGGAGAATTCTGTGGCAATCAGATTTCCTAAAGATGACAGCCTTGGGAGCCCAGTAGAACAGTTCTACTCCAGGCTCTATGTTCACTGGGAGTCAGAGTGGGTTCCATGGCAGCAGGTGGGGTTTGGTGCTTTTGGTAGGTGACTGGGATTGAAGCTGTCTCAGGAACAAGAAACTCACATCCAGAAAGACTTAGAAAAAGGCAAGCACTGTTGAGTCTTGTGAATCAGTCGCTTCTTCTCCCTCTGCATTTCTTAAACTTTCATTCCATTCTTTCATGGAATGAGAGACCATTGGAAATGCTACATGATGCTTTACATTCATGTTTTCTTTTGTCACCAGCCCTGAAAACCTTGGGCTATTTGGGGCATGCATATGTGTGTGTGTGTATTTAGAAGTCAGTTTCCACATTCCTTGCCTCACTCAAATCCCTGTATGGGTAATTAAAATCAGTGGCATCATCTCTGCTGCAACACGACTGGCCCCGTCTCTACAATCCGTCACCCTAATTAGCAAGGAGAGAAGGGATTTGTCTGCTTCCAATTTGTACGTTCTGAAGCTCATGAAATTCACAGGAGATGAGCCAGGCTGAATCTAACATGAAATTCTGTTTGGAAAATCGTGAATTTTAAAAGGTTATCCTGCAGTTATCCAGATATAGGTTGTCTCCTGTATTATTTCAATAGATAAGTAGTATAAAGCAAAGAGTGTTCATTAAAAAAGAAAGAAAGAAAAGTAGATACTATGGTTAGTGCTTATCAATATTTCCCAAAGTATATTCCAAGAACATTTACCCTCCAAGGTTTTCCTTAACAAAAGGTTGTTGTAGTACAGTGAATTACTTAATAAGGGTCTTCTAACCATAGTCTTTGTGACTCCCACCCAAAACATGAGTAGGGTAGTAATTACAATTTTGGATGCTAACTGCAGGTCAGCAGTTCAAATCTACCAGCCATTCCATGGGAGAAAGATGAGGCTTTCTACTCCCCTGAAGATTTACAGACTCAGAAATCCTACACAGA
>NW_006408519.1:48488175-48491590 GCF_000296735.1 Chrysochloris asiatica
GACATGGTTTGAGAAGTGTGGAACTTACCTTTTTTAAGTCTGCCTTCTTGGATCATTGAGACTTTCTTAACTAATTCTGCCAAGTATTGTGCCTGGCTTTTAAGAGGTCCTTCGTAAATGCTGAATACATGAGCAAACAAATGAAAACCAGTTTATTATTCTATAGGTCCTGGATGAATTCTGTTTTCCTTAGGGAGTAGCAAGAAATTATAGTGATTTAGTCCAAACCAGTGGGCAGAGTGATTACTGAAACTGCATTCATTCTTTCAGACTTCTAAAGCCCTTGGGAAATTAGTGTTGATTCTTGTTCAAAGAATAAGGCTCTGAAAAGACGTGGAATGGCTAAGTATAAGGTATAGTTCTGTCTTCTGTGTGTTTCTGCAACTGGAGATCTTTGAGGAAAAGACCCCACTTGTTTATAGAGAATCATTTTCCTGCCTAACTTACACGTAGCAAGAGGAGATCTTGGCCTTGACACTTTTTTATATTACCCATCCCATTGAAGCAACTCTGGTCACTAGTCCTGGTTCATTCCATTTGACCTAGTACAGATGGCCCTGTTTATTTCATGAAATTGTTCATTAACACCCCAACTGTAATTTTGATGATTTTGAGCATTTTCTAAGAGATGTTGCCTCAAATATCATTTGTAAGAATAAACAATCCACTTCAATGAGGTGAATCAGCCACAGTCCTAGCTTCCATTTTATGACTTCCATTTGAGACCTATTTAAATGACCAATAACTTACAAATAGATGACAATTTACAGAATGGGCAATAATTTGCCAAATAATATAAAAGAGGGTCCTAAGAGTCCAAGAGAACTGATGCAATTTCATATGTTTCTCAGAGAATAAACCCACTCTGCCCACCTGAGTTGTTCTGTTTCCTACATGATTCCAACTCATGGCGACCCTATGTGTGAAGAGTAGAACTGCTGCATAGGGTTTCCAAGGCTGTGACGTTTCAGAAGCAGATCGCCAGGCCTGTCTTCCTCAGAGCCCCTGAGTGAGTTTGAACCACCAACCTTTTGGCTAGTAGTCAAGCATTTAACCATTTGTACCACCCAAGGACCCATTGATTTGCCCTAAATCAATAGAGTTTCTTGTTGCTCCTTAAGGAAAAGAGAATTCATGTAGGACCTATAGAATGTAGGTCTTACCTAGAGAGTGTAGGACCTATAGATAGTGTAATTCATTCGCTGTTCAGTTATCCAGCATGTCAGAGTGCCTATTGCTATTGTACTAGGCACATAGACTTTCTATACTGCATGGCTCCTTTAGAGTTCACCAGGGGCTCTGTTATCTTCTGGCTGAACAGGTGCCAGTCCTGAAACATCTTCAATTATTGGTCTGCTCCAGTCCTTTTGGTTTCATAGGGGAAGCTACAGGTTGATAACTTGTGTTGGTACTGCTCTTAAAAGGCATGACTTTCCACTGGGGTCACTGAGTGGACAGAACATATAAACTCACTGTGGCTATTAAGAAGAGTCTGTTGAATGAAACTAACACAGGAGAAAGCAGAAGCTGAGCCACAGACAGGGTTCTTGTCTGGGTCAGATGGTTTCTGCTCCAGGTCCAGCCATAGTTTTTTCTAATTATATGGATGACCACACAGGACACTCCTGGTTCGACTGGTTCAGGTCCTTTGGACTCACATGTTGTTCTGCACATGGCTCTGGCAGTCAGTGCCACAATGTTTTGACCAACCTCACACAGATGTAGCCTGGTGGCAAGTGAGAATTCTTCACATATTGCTCCCACTCATTTTAGTGTAATATCAGCTGATTCTAACATCTGGAAAATCTGGGATGTCCCTGGGACATCTCATCCAAGCCAGCCACCTCTCTTCTCAATCTATTCTGCTCCCTATTCTACATTTTATCCCTAGCAGAGAACCCAGGCATTTAATAGGTGCGCATTAAATCTCTGCAGGGCAAAGAAGAAGAAAGCAATGGATAGAAATCCGCTATTGCAACAACAATGACTGCTTCTCAGTTTCTGCATCTCTAAGATGGGTAGAGGCTGAAGCCATGGACTCTTGAGTTTCTAAGGAACTTTGATGATGTAGTACTGGAAAATTCCAAGCCAGGCTCATCTATGGTAGTGCATTGTGAGGGCGCCAATCCCATAATGCACAAGTTCTTCCTGCCAGGTTCTCCAAGCATCCTTGGATCTTTGCCAGAGCTGTCTGGAACCCTCTCTGCCCTTCAAGGAGATGGACAGCTCTCTGTTGACCTGCAGCCAGCAACAGGCCAGGACCTGCTTGCTTTCAGCAGAGAGCAGAGGGGAAGCTTGTGGGAGGGCCTTGGGTGACAGCCGGCCCAGATAGGAAGCCAGTGTACATCCACAGGGAGCCTAGGCTTATTGTTCAAGCTTCAGTGGGCACTGTGAGAAGGGGCCAGGCCAGATGCCACCAAATTCAACAAAGCTGTCATTCTTGTGGAAGCAATGAAGCTATGATTTCATTAATCGATGAACTTATCCACACTTTCTTCCCTTTTACCTATTTTTGCGCCCCTTTCACTTTTCCTGTTTCCATCAAGAATGAGAATGTTGATCCCTACCAGGCTGAATCATTGTGATGATAATTAACAAGGTGATAATTAACAAGGTGACAGTCTACCTCCTGTTTTGGCACCTTAAAGTGTTCATTAGCTTCATCATTATTAGAGTCCTGGCATGGCACTATAGGATCAGCACTGGACTGCTAACCACATGGTTGGTGTTCAAACCCACCAGCTGCTCCTTGGAAACCCTATACATGGTTGGCATGAGTCTGAACACACTGAACGGCACTTCATAACAACACCACACTGTTAGGTTAGAAGCAGCCTTGGTGGCATAGTGCGTGAACCCTGGGCTGCTAACTGAAAGGTTAGTGGCTCAAACCCATTAGATGCTCATGGGGAAAAGATATGGCAGTCTGCTTCTAAAGAGATTGTTGTTGATGTTGTTAAACGTCATCAAGTTGGTTCTGACTCATAGTGACCCTGTATAGGGTTTCCAAGGAGTGACTAGTGAGTTAGAACTGCCCTTCCAACCTTGCCGTTAGCAGTCCAGTGCTTACTGTACAGCACCATAACCAGGACTCCTTCCACAAAGATTAGTGTTGTTCGTTGTTGTTAAGTGTTGTCAAGTCAGGTCTGACTTATAGGGTGGTACAAGCTCACCAAGTGCTCCTCCGACACCCTATACAGGGTCACTATGGATCAGAACCAACTCAATGGCACTTAACAACAACAACATATGGTGGCGGTAGTGTGCCTTGGAGTCAGTTCCAGTTCATAGCAAACCTGCATAGGGTTTCCGAGGCTGTAAATCTTTATGGGAGCAGAAAGCGTCACCTTTCTCCTGCAGAAATATATATTGCTGTTGTTAAGTGTTGTTAAGGACACACACACACACACACACA
>NW_006408519.1:48491690-48493136 GCF_000296735.1 Chrysochloris asiatica
GGTGCTGGCAGAACTGGAAAATGATATGCAAAAGACTGAAACAAGACCTCACCTCACACCTTATACAAAAACCAACTCAACATGGATTAAGGAACTAAATGTGAATCCCAGAATTATGAAGGCCATCAATGAAAAACTTGGGACAAATGTGAGAGCACTAATTCTGCGAATATATGGACTACAAAACATTTTGAAAACCACACAAACAAAAGTAGATAAAATAGATGAGTGAGACCTACTAAAAATTAAAAACTTATGTGCATCAAAAGACTTCACAAGAAGAGTAAGAAGGGAACCCACAGAACGGGAAAAAATCTTTTACAATGACACATCAGACAAGGAACTCATTTCTAAAATATACAGGAAACTACAACAACTCTACAAGAAAAAGACAAATAACCCAATTAAAAAGTGGGTACAGGATATGAACAGACACTTCACTAAGGAAGAGATCTGGGCAGCCAACAAACATGAAGAAATGTTCACGATGACTAACCATTAGAGAGATGAAAATCAAAACAACAATGAGATATCATCTCACACCAACAATAACAGCAAAGATGAAAAATGTAGAGGACAATAAATGCTGGTGGGGATGTGGCAAGACTGGGACACTCCTGCACTGCTGGTGGGACTGCAAAATGGTCCAACCTCTCTGGAAAGCAATATGGCATTTCCTCAGAAGGTTGAAAATAGAAATATCTTATCATCCAGCAATTCCTCTACTTGGTATTTACCCACAAGAAAAACGAGCCACAATACGATAAGATATATGCACATCAATGATCATATCAGCATTATTTACAATAGCAAAAAATGGAGGCAGTCAAAGTGCCCATCAACTGAAGAATGGATAAACAAACTGTGGTGCATACACACAATGGAATATTATGCTACACTGAAGAATAACAAGGAAGCGGAAAGCCACCACATAACATGGATGAACCTTGAGGACATTATGTTGAGTGAAATTAGTCAGTCACAAAAAAGAAATAGTGCATAAGACCACTACTGTAAAAGACTAAGAAAAAGAACCCATACTAAAGGGGGGTGGGGGGGTGGGAGGAATTCTTTGTTGATTGCTGGGATGTTGAGGGTGGGTGAAGGGAGGGAGGGAAAGGTGGAGCACAGGAGGGCAGGGATAAGACACAGGGAAGTTTGGGTGCTGGGGAGAGGGGAAATATACAAGAAAAGAGAGGGGAATGGAAGAACAAAGCAGATGTGAGAACAATTAGGCATGTTTGAATGGGCTAAGTGGGACAGAGGTAAAGAATGTTGTGTGCACAACCTTGGAACTCCAGGGCTCTGGGATACAGAGATTGAGCCATGGTTGGAATAGGGAAAAGGGGGGAATAATGTTAAGATGCTTGGCTGTCTTTTGAATCTTGGTTTTCCTTGCATTATAATATAAAATAGACACTGGAGGGGGAGAGAAAGGAATAGTCA
>NW_006408519.1:48493236-48501199 GCF_000296735.1 Chrysochloris asiatica
AGAGAGAGAGAGAATAGTTAATGCACTAGATTGCATGGTTGATTTGAACTGCAAAGCTGGCAGTTCAAACTCACCAGCCACTCCTCAGGAATCCTTTACAGGGTCACTATCGGTCGGAATTGACTCAATGGCACTTAACAACAACAACCACATCAGCACAGAAATGATGCATCCAAATGCATAGCACATGGCCTCTCAGGAGCAGGTAGGAAATGGGGAGAAAGATATTGTAGACATCCTTTGTTCTCCAGGTGAACAGTGAGGAAGGAGCTGTGATTTTCACTGATTCCTGTTCTCCTCCGGACTCTGATTCTCCTGCCTCCCACATCAAGCCTGCACAGACAGTGAATTAATTAAATAAGGTCACAATGGCCCACCGGACTGGGAATGTGTCCATTCCAGCCGTCAAATCTCTGACTCCTTTATGGCAGAGATTTTGAAAGTAGAATAAACAAAGATGCCCAAGAAGCTGGGGGAAAGCCATTGTCCTGAGATGAGGCCAAACAATTGCCAGGGACAGATGCTGGAGTCAGGAGCTGGCAGCAGCTTATGGGGCCCCCAGCCAGACGTCCTGGAGACCAGGACACAGAGGTCCCTTTTACCTTCTATCTGTGCTAATCCTTAAGGCCTATTATCAAAACACAGAAATGAACCAGATCTATGTTTTGAAATAAACCCCCATGGATTGTAGGAGCCAAGAAAACCCATTAGAATTATAGGAATGTTTAATCAAAATGCTTTTAAAAGTAGTTTAGAGTTGCCAAGAAGAATCCCTTTAATAAGTAGACTTTTTAAGCTCATGGTTTTACAAACTATATAGCTTAATTTTTTCTTAAGGCTATGTATTTAAGAAACAACTCTGGTGATGCAATTGGTAAGTGCTCAGCTGCTAATCTGAAGACTGGTGGCTCAAACCCACTAAGTGGCTCCATTAGAGAAAGATCTGAAGAACCACCCCCATAAAGATGGCAGCCACGAGAACCCTATGGGGCAGTTCTCATCTGTCACATGGGGTCACTACTCAACAACATCTGAAAAAGGACCTGAAATACTTCAAGTAGGATCAGAACTATGCCTAAGTCTTCCCATAGTCTTCATCCCATACACTACGATTGTGATTCTAATGTGTGCACTCTACTCTGGCTGGGCACCAGCCTGTAGCAGGTGCCATGGCTTGCTTCTCATCTCTAGTTCTCAAAACAAAACTTCAAGATTAGCTGTAACTCTTGGAAGCACTTTACAGCTTACAAAACACTTTCATTAGTTTATTCTATGAGTGTAGCCCAAATTGGTCCTGTTGTTAAGTGCCGTCGAGTCAGTTCCAACTCATAGAGAACTTGTATAAGGTTTCTGAGAAGCAGTTGGTGGATTTGAAGCACTGATCTTGCAGTGAGCAGTCCAGTATTTATCCTACGGCGTCACACCAGGACCCCACGATTAGAATGAACAAATCTGTCTCGGAAAAAAACACAACCAGAATGCTCCTTAGAAGCCAGTATGGAATGATTTGGTCTCACGAACTTTGGACATAGCATCAGGAGGGACCAGTCCCTGAAGAAGGACATCATACTGGGTAAAGTAGAGGGTCGGTTAAAAAGAAGACCCTGCACAAGATGGATTGACACATAGTTGCAACAATTGTGAGGCTGGTGCAGAACCATGTAGTATTTTGTTCTGGTCACTCTGAGCTGGAACCAACTCAATGGCACCTAACAAAACAGCAATTAGTTTTGCTTCAAGATGAGAAAAGTGAGCCTCATGGAAGTTGAACCAACCTTCCAGTGTTGGTCCAACTAGTAAATGAGAGTCTAGAGTTTGAACTTTGCTGTCTTGTTTATTATACCCAGGCATGCTGTACTTTGTTCTTCATAGCTGAGTGTGATTTGACTGTCCTAGGTGTCTGTAAAGGAGCCCTAGTGACACAATGGTTAAGCACTCAGCTACTAACCAAAAGGTCATTGGTTCAAACCAACCAGCTGCTATGAGGAATAAAGACCTGGCAACATGCTTCTGCAAAGATGACAACCTTGAAAACCCGATGGGACAGTTCTACTCTGTCCTGAAGGTACTGTGAGTTGGGGTCAAGTCAATAGTACCCCATAACTGCAGGTATCTGTTTATTTCTTGAATTAACGTCTCATTCACTTTTCTATGGGTGCATCTATCTTGGTGGATTGCATATAGCAAGCACCCTAGAACAATGTGAAACCAACAATAAAGAAGAGGGAGATGAATTTTTCCTGAGAGAAGTGGGAAGATACCATGGTGAAGGAAGCAATGGACATAACTTTACAAGAAAGAAGAAAAGATATTGCAAGTCAAGAGAGAAGTCTAAACACAAGTATGGAATCAAGATGGTACAGGAATGTTGGCAGCTGTACCATGTTCCTGCCAATACATTGAAGGTGTATTGAAAGGGAAAGCAAGTCTCATGCATTGAGTACTTGCTATGTATCAGGTACAGCCAGTAAAAAAAGCATCACTGTGGTGATGCTCAGAACATACTCAGGTCTTCCTTAGTTAACTTTTGCTCTTCTTGGACAGAAACGATTATGGAAAAGCAAGATACCATTCCTACACCAAACCTGTTGCTGTTAAATGAATTCTGACTCAAAGCCATCCTGTAGGGCAGAGTAAAATTGTTTCCAAAGCTGTCGTCTTAAAGGAAGCAGACTGTCACATCTATCTCTTGTAGAGTCACTGGTGAGTTCAAACTTCCAACCCATTGGTTAGCAGCCCAGTACTTTAATCGCTGCATCCCTGGGGTCCCTCATTTCTACACCAAGAATGGAAAAACACCATTGTTCTCCTAAGTCAGGTCTTCATGGAAGACTTCAAGTAGTGCAGATTGTCAGCAACTCACCTTATCTTCCTCCTGCTGCCTCTATTTTTATCTCTTCTCACTCACTCTGCCTTGTTCATAGGATGTTGCTACTTTCAGTGGTAACAGACATGAGACTGGGCTTAGAGCAATCAGAGACAGATGGGAGAGACCTCATGGAAGAAGCCTAGAATGTAGATGTTGGAAGATGTATGTTCTCTCCCAGTATTGCTCCGACACAGATCTTCAGTGGGCAAAAGAAAGTGAGCAGCCCACCCTTAACTCTGGCTCAGTGGCACCAAGAGGTCCATCCATTTGAGTAGAAATAAATTATTTTACGTTTATGATAAGTATGCTGTGGCATTTGAAAATGCATACCCATTTTATACTTCACTGCACATACAGTGGTTCTCACTTTCATATCCAGGTAATATTTTAAACTGCTTAAATTTTGTATTCCACCAAAATTCATGCATATAAATCAGGGTCCAAGTAGAAATTCACACTCAATGTTTATTCCCCTCCTACTGAGCACTGCTTGGAGGTCAAAGACCACATGCTTCAGTATGGATTGCACCTCAATGTAAAGAAAACAAAAATCCTCACAGGTGGACGAATAAATCACATCGTGTTAAGTTGAGAAAAGATTGATGTTGTCAAATATTTCATTTTGGGTACACTATCAACACTCACGGAAAAAGCAGCCAAGAATTCAAACAGCGTACTGCTTTAGTCACAATGCAATATAATACCTTTATAAAGTGTTCAAGAGTAAAGATATATTTGAGGACTAAGGTGCGCCTGATCCAAACCATGGTATTTTTTCAATTGCCTCATATGCATATGAAAGCTGAACAATGAATAAAGGAGACCAAAGAAAAAATGATGCATCTAAGTTATGCTATTGGAGAAGAATATTGAAAGTACCATGGACTGCCAGAAGAACAAACAAATCTGTCTTGGAAGAGGTACAGCCAGAATGTTCTTTAGAAGTCAGGATGGCGAGACTTCATCTTTCATACTTCAGATATGTTATCAGGAGGGATCAGTCCTTGGAGAAGGACATTATGCTTGGTAAAGTGGAGAGTCAGCGAAAAAGAGGAAGACCCCCCAGAAAGGAAGACAGATTGACACAGTGGCAACAGCAGTGGGCTCAAGATTAACAATGGTTGTAAGGATGATGAAGGATTAGGCAGTATTTCATTCTGTTGTGCAGAGGGTCACTAAGTCAACAGCACCTAACAACAACTGAAATCCTGGGTGAAATATGGACCTCTGTTTGGAAGACATGAGTTGATCCAAGCTTCAAACTCAAAGCCCAGAGAGTGGAGATCAATTCTTTATTATTCTGTTTTATCTTCCATTTATCTTCATCAATGTTAGGTTAGTTGCATAAAAATCACCTAGGGATCGCCATAAAATGGAGATTCCCATACAGTATATCTGGGTAGAAAAACAAGTTCCCAGCAGGGGATAGATCTAACCAGACTGAGCCAGTTGGAACAAGACATGCTTCATCAATATCACAACCAGTGGAAAGCAGTTGTGATAATAAGTATCACCCTTTTCACCAGTCCAAAGGATTGAAGCTGTGCTGTGCTTTAAATATAGTGTAAGACAAAGGGCCCAAAAGAAGTAACAGTGGAGCACTTACAGTCCGAGCCCACTAGTAACTCTGCAGGAGGACGACCTGGCAATCTCTTTTCATAAATATGACAGCCTGAAAAACCCTATAAGATAGCTCCACTCTGCCACACAAGGTCACTCTGAGTTGGAATCAGCTCGATGGCATTCATTGGCAACAATAGAGTTAAGGTTATTGAAACAAATTGAGACTCTTACACGAATACTCTATTAGAGCCTCCATCTCCTCATCTGTAAACAGGAATGATGATAATCTAGCTCACCAAATTGGGTTCTCATGAGAAGTAACTGAGTCACAGTTATGAAACCTAAAAGAGTGGCTGGCACATAGTTCAATTTAAGTGTTTAGGTATTTAAAAGATGATTATTCTAGTCCCAACATCTTGTTCATAACCACAGGTCCATGGGTAAATCAACCACCCTATTCTGTTTCTGACTCTTTATTGTTGGTAATCCCTCAGCAAATTCCTTCAACAAATACTCATTAAGTGCCTACTGCGTACCTAGGACCAGGGTCAGCGCTACAAATCCGAGCTGGTAATACAATCTCCATCTTCCCTGAAGAGTTGTTGTGAGGATTAAATGCTAAAGTGGTGGTTGGTAATAATGCTTTGTAAACTGTAAACTGCTGGGCTATTTTAGGATTATGTACTCTGAGGATTAACTCCATGAGAGTTAATTGGGCAGAGAGAGAAATGGAAGCAATACAGGGCCCATGGGGACCTTTGACAATCCCTTGGCAAGTTCTGGAGCTGGGATGGCTGTTTAGAATGGTTCCTCTTGAAAATGGACCTTCATACTTCTGTGTGAACAGCTGGGGTCTCTGGGTGATGTAAATGGCTAGCATATCAAGTTGCTGGCCAAAAGGTTGGACTTTGAATCTACCCAGAGGAATCTTAGAAGAAAGCCCTAGAGATTTACTTCAAACAAACTATTCATTGAAAATCCTATGTAATACAATTCTACTCTGATACACATGGGGTTGCCATGAGTCAGAATCAACTGGATAAAAATTAGTGAGCTAGTTTGGGGGGCTTAGGGACTCTGGTCCTAGACCAAATCATCCTCTTCCTAAGGTGAGTCACTGGCAGTCCCACAGTGAAAAGAATGAGCAGCCCCTCACCAAAGGGGGATCTGGGTGACTCGCCACAGTGCCTGCTAGAAGGTCTGCCCACAGAACTACATTGCTTGAGGGAAATCCACTCCTTGAAGAGCAAATCAAATTTTTGCTCCTGGGTTACTTCTTTAAAAGACTTACCTTGAACACATTTTTAAATAGCAGGCATCCTCCCAACATTCCTTGTAACCCCCTAATCTTCATTTCTTCCTTTGTCTCACTATATTTAATGCACAGCATAGCTTCATTCCAAGGATTGGCAAGGGTTCCTTTGGGCTGGTGAAAGGATTTATACTTAACATGATCGCAACTGTTTTCCACTAGCACTAAATTACCAGACATGGACAATGTTGATGAAGAATGTCTTCTTCAGGGCATCAGCATCTTGCCCACTATTTGTTGTTAGGTGTCATCAAGTTAGTTCCGATTCATAGCAACCCTATACATGATAGAACAAAACACTGCCCAGTCCTGTGCCATCCTCACGATTGTTATTATGTTTGAATCCATGATGGCTGCCATAGATAGTGCCAATCCATCTCATTGGGGATCTTCCTCTTTCGCACTGACCCTCCACTTTACCATGCATAATGCCCTTCTCCTGGGACTGGTACATCCTGGTAATATGTCAAAAGTATGAGAGATGAAGTCTTGTCATCCTTGCTTCTAAGGAGCATTCTGGTTATACCTCTTTCAAGACAGATTTGTTTGTTCCTCTGGCAGTCCATGGTACTGTCAATATTCTTTTCCAACACCGTAACTCAAATACATCAATTCTCCTCTGGTCCTCCTTTTTCATTGTCCAGCTTTCACATGCATTTAAGGCAACTGAAAATACCATGGTTCAGGTCAGGTGTACCTTAGTCTTCAAACTGATAAATTTGCTCTTGAACACTTTAAAGAGATCCTCTGCTGTACGTTGTTTGATGTCTTCACTTCTGCTTCCATGAGTGCTGATTGCAGACCCAAGCAAAATGTCTTTGAGACTTCAATCTTTTATCCATTTATCATGATGTTATTTACTGGTTTGGCTTGAGTTTCTGGAAATTCCCTGTCGATGTACTGTTGCAGTCATTTTTAAATTATCTTCAGCAAAATTTTACTTGCATATGATATTAATGATATTGTTCAATTATTTCCACATCCTGTTGGATCACCTCTTTGTGGAATGGGCACAAATAGGGATTTCTTTCAATCAGTTAGTGAGGTAGCTGTCTTTGGGTATGTTATTAGGAGGGTCAGTGAAAAAGAGGAAGACCCGCACTGAGATGGCTGACTGGCTGGCTGCAACAAAGGCTCACAGGTAGTAAAGGTAGTGTGTATGACTGATTGACTGGATACAACCAAGACTCACAGGTTCTAATGGTAGTATGTATGGGGCAGGGCCAGGCACATAACAGTCCTTGAAACTGGTGAATGCTACCTTATATGACAAAAGAGACTTTTCAGGTGTGGTTCAGTGAAGGATCTTGAGGTGGGAAATGGCTCTGGATAGCCAGGTGACCCTAAAGGCAATCATAAGTGTGCTTAGAAAAGGGAGGCAGGATAATAATTGACACAGAAGAGAAGTGATCACTGAAGCAGGATGCTCTGTTGCTAGAGGTTAGTGCCTATCGGCTGTGGCTTATAAAGGAATGGACATTTATCAGAAGCCATAAAAGTGCTTTGTAGCATGGCTAGGGCAGGGCTGAGGCCAAACCAACAGGTTGAGAGATGCCTACTTGTGGACACAGCACAGGAGAGGCTGTCCTGACTGGAAGGACTGTGTGTCCTGAGCATTTCTGACCCTGAATCATAACCTGTTAACTACCTTAAGAACCCTCATAACTATGAGTATGGTGTCTGAGTTCTGTGTGGTCATTGCAACAAATCATTGGGCCCAGATGAGTAGCATGCCAGGGGAGAGATGGTGGGAGCCTTATTCTTTGTGCAGCAAAACAACCCTATGGAGAAATTCTACTCTGTCACACTTGGAGTCACTATGAGTCAAAATAAACTCAATAGCAACAGGTTTATGTGACATCCCATCAGCTGGAAGTAGATCTGTGGCACATGTCCTCTCAGGCTCCGACAGAAATTATTCCACACTTTCAGTTCTCATACAGGGTCAAGATAAAATTACACTGTACTTTTTCTTTTTAAAAAATGGAAGCACAAACACATTAACACAACAATTAGAAACAGACCAACAGAGGGAACCCACAGTCACCAAAAGAAAAGAAATAATAAAGATTAGAGCAGAAATAAATGAGATAGAAAACAGAAAAATGATAGAAACAATCAACAAGACAAAAAGCTAGTTCTTTGAAAGAATTAACAAAATCGACAGACCATTGGCAAACCTAACAAAAGAAAAGAGGGAGAAGACACAAATAACACAC
>NW_006408519.1:48505324-48511865 GCF_000296735.1 Chrysochloris asiatica
GGAGCTGATGAAATGAAATGCAGATGGGTCTCTTGTGATACAATAGTGAACAATTGTTATCAGGACTGATTGTGAGGGTTGCAAATGTAAAGGTAGACATTTTATAGCAAGGAAGGGAGTGATTAACTTTCCAGTCTAGGAGCGGAGGTCCCTAGAACCATCAACGGAGAAGAGCCGAGAGCGGGACCCTACCCAGAGAAGCAGCGATGCCTAAAATGGAGGCAGAGAAGATGACATGGAGCGATGGAGCAGCTGGGAACTTTAGTTCCAAAGAGCCACTGTGTGCTGAAGACTGGGGGTGGGGTAGTGCAGGGGGCAGCCTTGCAGTGTATACCCTTTGGTTGGTTGATGATGCATGGAGGGGATTGGAACCATGGCAATGAAACAATATACAATAGAATGTATGTAAAACTAATGTTCTCCCATGCAAAATATCATATAATTCACAATAAAACATTTTTTTTTAATGGAAGCACAGTTGAAGATATTATCTTCTCATAATGACCCCTCTACAGCTTTTCACTAGAGTTAACTGCCATGTTATCTCATTTCCATAAGATTGATCACCCCAAGAATAGGCATATTGCAGTAACTCCTTCTGGCTGCTTTCCCTACGCGTTCCTGCCTACCTCATCAGTAAACGAGAGAGGCCATGTTAGCCTTGGATGTAACTACAGCATCTTAAGCAATGTGTCATTACACCAGTCTCTCTTGGATGCTCCTCTGTCCTGCCAGGTGTGTGCTGGAATGGTCCATGCCAGGAGGCAGGGTGTTGAGACAGTTGCAAGTGTCCCGAAGGATAGGGCCTAACATCCAGACTTCAGGCCTAAGGAAGAAAGACAGGCTTTGGGCCTCCGACTTTATCTGTACCCTTCCAATTTGTCTCTATTCTTTTGTAAACTATAGTATCCACAACTGGAACATTGCAAGTTTGGCAGTACTTCCTTTGTGAAACTGGACGAGTGATTAGTTGAGCTGGTCTTCCATGTTGGCACATATAAAACTGACATGCTACAATGTTGTGATGAACTTTTGAAGTTGTGAAGCACTGCATTAATGCAAAGGAGCCCTGTTGTCACAATGTTTAAGTGCTCAATGCTAGTCAAAAGATTGACAGTTCAAACCTACCAGCAGCTCTGTAGAAGAGAAGACTTGGCAAAATGCTACCTGAAAAGTTGTGGTTTTGAGAACATCCAGAGGCACTTTGGAAGAAAAGTCCTGAGATCCACTTCTAAAACCTCAGTCATTGAAAACTCTGTGGAGCATGGTTCCACTTGAATGTACATGGGCTACCATGAGTTGGAATCAACTCAGTGGCAATTGGTTAAGAACTAGAAGGGAACTTCCAAAATACCAAGGCCAATGGTTGACCTTATAGATGAGAAAAATAAGTTCCAAGGAGGGAAAATGACTTGTTTTCACATTTCAGGAGACTTTTGGACTCTAAATTCTAAATCACTCACAGGACCACTATAGAGGGTGTTGACAATAGACACCACAGAGGCTGCCCTTGCCCACAGCTTTACATTCTTTCCCAGCTGCCCCTGCCAAGGATAGAGATGGCACCAGGATAAGAGATGTATCAGAATCTGTTCCACTTTCCATGAACATTTCAATTGGGCATGTGGGGTGAAGAGCAAGGATAATGGAGTTGAATCCTATTCCCGACCATCTGGCAGAGATCCTCTGCCAACCTAGCAAGTGGATTTAAGGAAAGAGCTCCCATCTTCCCCAGGTGAGCAGCTCTGTCACTATTAAGATGTATGCTCTTCTTGGTTATTTATTAGTGGAAGCTTTGATCTTAAAAGAGTAATTTGGGTATGGAAAGGGGAAAGAAAAAAGGTTAAAAGAGAACCCTGATATCAGGAAGTCTAGAATCTAAGTGGGTAAATCAAAATTTATCCACATTCTGGCTATAGAATTTATTTTAATCAACTTTTAGAAAAGACAAAGACATCATTTTTGGACATAATCTCCTTGCTTTTCAATATACTTTGTCCATCTGTCAACAAAATTTCATATTCCCTTATTTAAAATTATTTTAGGCTGAGCTGTGAACCTTGAATGCACCTCTGTCTTCAATTCATCAAAGGTGATCATCGTCCAAAAAAAGGGCTGCTTTCAGAGGACCAAACAGATAAAAGTCTGATGGAGCAAGATCAGGAGTTTAGGGAGAATGTTTTAACACCGCAAAATGAAGTTTTTGCAGAGTGTCAACAGTTTGGGCAGAGGTATGATAACGTGCATTGTCAATTTTCCAGCTGATGGTTGACTTTTGAACTGTTTTTCCATCCATGATTGAGGATGGTACCATTCCATACTCTGCCATTTACTCTGAGGAAACAGACCAAGAAAAAGTTCAAAGCCAACCATCAGCTGGAAAACTGATGCTTACAGTTCTCTGGGATTTTCAAGGGCCAGTATTGAAACACGATCAGGAAAAAGATTTACTAATCAACAGTGCTTGTTATAGTGAGATGCTCACCAAAGACCTGAAGCCTAAATTTAGGGTTAAATACAGAGGCCTGCTATACAAGGGTGTTGTGATCTTGCATGACAATGTATATCAGCACACCTCTGCCCACACTGTTGACACTGCAAAAACTTCATTTTGAGGTGTTAAAGCATCCTCCATATAGTACAGATCTTTCTCCATTGGACTTTCAACTATTTGGTACCCTGAAAGCAGCCCTTGGAAGACCAAGATTCGCCTCTGATGAAGTGCAGACAGTGGTGCATTTGTGGCTCACAGTTCTGCCTAAAACATTTTTAAACAAGGGACTATGAAAATGTGTTGACAGATGGACAAAGTGTATTGAAAAGCAAGGAGATTGTGTCCAAAAATGATGTATTTGTGTTATCTAAAAGTTTATCAAAATAAATGCTTCAGCCAGAGTACAGATAATTTTTGACTCACACTCATATCAGACAAAGAGCTGGGAAGAACAGGATTCTCTGCTCCCATGTGCATAGTAATTACTGTTGTTATCATGTCAATTCTGACTCATAGAAACAAGTGTACAGAGTACAGCTACATACCCTAAGGTTTTCAGTGGCTATGATTCTTCAGAAATGGATCGCCGGACCTGTCTTCCAAGGTGCTTCAGAGTGGGTTTGAACTGCTAACCATCCAGGGACTGTACATAGTAATCTCTGAATAAGTACCTTTAAATTCAGGCTAACTTTTCATTCTCCTTCATTGATGATGTTCCCCAGACTGTCGAGTTTTTCAGTCTCATCTCCCATGTTGGAGTCATGGATTACCCCTTTGAAGGCCAGATGGAAATTTCTGGTCCAGTCACCATGAAAAGATCCTTAAATAGGTATGTGAAATGCAGACCACAACTGCTGGGAGTTTCAAGCCCTTGCTCTATAGTCTTCATGTTGGTGGACTGTATTCATTCAATAATGTTTGTACACCTTTCTATATCCTTTTGTTGCTAAGTGGCTTAGAGTCATGACCCTGTATTGGGTTTCACAGTCTGTAAATATTTACAAGAGCAAAAAGCCTCATTTTTCTCCTGCAGAACAGCTGTGGGATGGCACCACTGACCTGTAGTGCAGTCCAGTGCTTATCCTACAGAGCCACAATACTCCCCTTCTATACCTTGTTGTTGTTGTTAAATGCCATTGAGTCACTTTTTACCCATAGCGACCCTGTTTTAGGGTTTCCAAGGAGTGGCTGGTGATTTTGAACCACTGACCTTGTGGTTCAAACCAATCTTGATATCAAGTAATTATCCTACAGCGCCACACCAGGACTCCCTTAATTAAATGCAAATCCATATCTTTAATGTAGAATGTTTTTTGAACTTCACCCATTCACAACCCCACAATACCCTTTCCATCAATATAATAGGGAGAATAATTACACACATTGATTAGGGAAAGTCTGCTGCAAAAGACCTCTTTAAAGTGTTAAGAAGAAAAGATATTACTTTGCATCTGACCCATGCTCTGGCATTTTCAGTTGCCTTATATGCAATGATAGCTGGACAGTGAATAAGGAAGACCAAAGAAGAATTGATGTCTTCGAATTATGGTGTTAGCTAAAAAGATGTAATAAACAGTGGACTGCCAGAAGAATGAACAAATCTGTCTTGGGAGCAATATGGATGGAATGCTCCTTAGAAGAACATCATGCTTAGTAAAGTAGAAGGTCAATGAAAAAGAGAAAGACCCTTGGCAAGATGGTTTGACACAATAGCTGCAACAATGATTCGAAACATAGCAATGCATATGAGGATGCTGCAGAACCAGGATATATTTCATTCTGCTCTGTTCTATTGTGCATAGGGCCATGTTGAGTTGGTACTGACTTGATGGCACCTAACAACAACAATTTCATTAGTATGAAATGAAATGTCCGATACAAAAGTTATGGTGCATAGTAAGTTGTTATACAGATGTCTTGAGAAATCCTGAGTATGTGCCTCAGTTATGTAGGATGTCAGTAGCAATGAAGAGGGGTCGTCTCTGTCATCCCCATCAGAGGGTAGAATCATACATGGACTCCTGTGTGGCAGCATATTTTTAGTGAATGGGAAGGAGACATTTCTCACTATTAAAGCTCCCCCAAAATAGAAGTTCAGAAGGTGGGAAGATCCAGTATCTGCTTCTTGACGTCTAGGGTTTACTGTAGAGGAAAGTCATTCATTGTCAATGGTACACTTTGAGCCTAACACTGTATAATTGGAAATATTTTTATCTCCCTTCTTGCAGCTCATGGTGAACCACTCTCATGGGTTACAGGAGTGAGGACGGAGCTTATGGGAAATGGAGACTACCCTCTTCAATAACTCACTAGAAAACATGGCCTTCTATGTACCATACTTAGTTTTCCAAAGGATGTTGATCATTTCTCACTCTGAAAAAAATAGAGGTTTTGAAATTTGAAGTAAAGAAAAAAATTTGAAGTAAAGAAATCCTTACATATCAATTTAATTTTGAATAATTTCTAAGAACTCTATGTCTTCTGCCATTGTTTATTCTACTATAAACCCTTCATTAACATACATGGAAGGGTCACCAATGCACTCTTCATGATTTAGAGCTAAGATGAATCCTAAATATAGTGTTGAGGTTTATAGATGTGAGTGAGAGTGATGTAGAAACAGGCTTGCATAGCAAATCATAGCAAGAAATGAAACCTTTTAACTACTCCACAGTGAGGGCCTTCCAGAAAACTGTTGCCACTGGCACTTCGTCCACAATGATTATACTAATTGCTACCATTATACCCGTTTATTAAGGAGCTCTTGTAGCGTAGTGGTTATGAATCAGGTTGTGAACTGCAAGGTCAGCAGTTCAAAACTACCAGCTGTTCCATGGGAGAAAGATGAGGTGTTCTGATCCCATAAAGATTTGCAGCCCCAGAAGCCCTGTATAGGGTCGCTATGAGTCAGAACCGACTCCATGGCACATAACCAACCAACCAACCAACCTATCTATTTATTGTAACTTTTTTCAAAATCTTCAGAGGTGTTTAATTTGATTGACTTTTCTCTGTCCCTGAAGGCTGTGATACTTCATTGATCAAATTAATTCCCTGTTAAAATTGTTGTTCTTGTTGTTGTTAGGTGCCATTGAGTCAGAACCGACTCATAGCAACCCTATGCACAACAGAAGGAAACACTGACTGGTCGTGAGCCAACCTCACAATTGTTGCCACGCTTGAGCCCATTGATGCTGCCACTTTCCCAATGCATCTCACTGGGGTCTTCCTCTTTTTCTCTGACCCTCCACCTTACCAAACATGATAGCCTTCTCCAGTGACCGGTCCCTCCTGAAAATATGTCCAAAGTATGAGAGACAAAGTTTGGCCATCCTGGCCTCCAAGGAACACTCTGGATGCACTTCTTCCAACACAGATCTGTTGGTTCTTTTGGCAGCCCATGGCACTTTCAATATTCTCCTCCAATATCATAACTCAAATGCATTAATTCTTCTACAGTCTTCCTTATTCACTGTCCAGCTTTCACATGCATATGAGGTTATTGAAAATGCCATGGCTTGGGTCAGGCACACCTTAGTCTTCAAGCTGACATCTTTGCTCTTCAACATTTTAAAAAGGTCTTGTGCAGCAGATTTGCCCAATACAATATATCATTTGATACCTCGACTACTGCTCCCATGAGTGCTGATAGTTGATCCAAGAAGAATTAAGTTCTTGACAACTTCAATCTTTTCTCCGTTTATAAGATTCCATTGTTTATTGGTCCAGTGGTGAGGATTTTTGTTTTCTTTACATTGAGATGCAATCCATAACGAAGGCTGTGCTCTTTGATCTTCACCAGTAAGTATTTTAAGTCCTCTTCACTTTCAGAAAGCAAGGTTGTATCATCTGCACATTGCAGGTTTTAATGAATCTTCCTCCAATCCTGATGCCATGGTTTTCTTCATATAACCCAGATTATTTGCTCAGCATACAGACTGAATAAGTATAGTGAAAGAATACAACCTTGTCGCACACCTTTCTTAATTTTAAACCATTCAGTATTCCCATGTTCTGTTCGAACAACTGCTTCTTGGTCCAGGTACA
>NW_006408519.1:48511965-48513152 GCF_000296735.1 Chrysochloris asiatica
TACATATATACATATATATATATATATTTAACACTCAATCATAAGGTCTGTTTGAACCCCAAGGTCAGACAATATATGTATATATTGTTCAAAGTTTCTTTTAAAAAGTCATTATTGGTGATGACACATAGATTCCTCACTAAGATAATGGAAACATTCTCAATCACTGACCAATAATTGGTTCAAAAGTCAACCACTAGCTGGAAAATTGACGCTTACAGTTTTCTGGGATTCTCAAGGGCCAGTATTGAATCACTGTCAGGAAAAGGGTTCAATCATCAATAGTGTTCATGACAGTGAGATGCTCAGTAAATAGCTGAAGCCTAAATTTCAGATTAAACACAGAGGCCTGCTGTCCAAGCGTGGTGTAATCTTGTATGACAATGCACAACCACACACCTCTGCCGACACTGTTGACCCTCTGCAAAAACCTTGTTTAGAGGTGTTAAAGCATCCTCCCTATAGTTCTGATCTTGATCCATCGGACTTTCACCTGTTTGGTCCCCTGAAAGCAGTTCTTCGAGGATGAAGATTCACCTCTGATGAATAAGTGAGAACAGCTGTGCATTCGTGGCTCACAGCTCAGCCAAAAACATTTTTTAATAAAGGAATGTGAAAGCTTGTTGAAGATGGAAAGTGTATGGAAAAGCAAGGAGATTGTGTTGAAAAATTATGTATTTGTCTTTTCTAAAAGCTGCTTAAAATAAGCTCTACAGCCAGAATGTGGATAATATTTTCCTCACCCTCATATATGTTGTTGTTGTTGTTGTTGTTAAATGCCGTCGAGTTGGTTCTGACTCATAGCGACCCTGAAATGGGTTTTCAAAGAGCAGCTGGTGGGTTTAAACCACTGATCTTGTGACTCAAACTGACCTTGTAGTCCAGCACCTTATCCTGCAGAGCCACACCCTTGTATATATAACCATAGATAGATGGATAGATAGATAGATAGATAGATAGATAGATAGATAGATAGATAGATAGATAGATAGATAGATAGATAGAGATGGATAGATAGATAGATAGATAGATAGATAGATAGATAGATAGATAGATAGATAGATAGATACAGATAAGAGAGTCCTGGTGCAGCACTGCAGGATAATGCACTGGACCACAAGGTCAGTTTTGAACTGCAAGGTCAGCAGTTCAACCTCAACAGTTACTCCTCAGAAACCCTATACAGG
>NW_006408519.1:48515878-48518721 GCF_000296735.1 Chrysochloris asiatica
ACAACCTTGTCGCACACCTTTCTTAATTTTAAACCATTCAGTATTCCCATGTTCTGTTCGAACAACTGCTTCTTGGTCCAGGTACAGATTCGACACAAGCACAATTAAGTGTTCTGGAATACTCATATTTCGCAATGTTGTCCATAGCTTGTCATGATCCACACAATCAAAAGCCTTTGTGTAGACAACAAAACACAGGTAAACATCTTTCTGATATTCTTTGTTTTCAGTCAAGATCCATTGTACATCGGCAGTGATATCCCTCATTCCATGGCCTCTTCTGAATCTGGCTTGAACCTCTGGAAGTTCTCTGTCAATGTATGATTGCAGCCATTTCTGCATTACCTTTAGTAAAATTTTACTCGCATGGGATATCAAAGATATTGTCCAATGATCTCCGCATTCTGTTGGGTCACCTCTCTTTGGAATGGGCACAAATATGGATCTTTTCCAATCAGTTGGCCAGATAGTTGTCTTCCAAATTTGTTGGCATAGATGAGTGAATGCCTCCTGTGCTGCCTCACTTTCTTGAAAGATTTCAATTTTTATTCCATCAATTCCTGGAATCTTATTCTTTGCCAATTTCTTCAATGCACCTTGGACTTCTTCCTTAAGTATCATTGGCTCTTGATTATATGCTACCTCTTGAAACGGTTGAACATTAATCATTTCCTTTTGGTACAGTGACTCTGTATTCGTTACATCTTCTTTTGATGCTTTCTGCATCATTCAATAATTTGCCCAGAAAATCCTTCAATAACGAAAGTCGAGGCTTAATTTTTTTCTTCAGTTCCTCCAGCTTGAGAAATGCTGAGCATGTTCTTCCTTTTTGGTTTTCTGACTCCAGATCTTTGCACATTTTGTTGTAATATTTGACTTTGTCTTCTCGAGCTGACATTTGAAATTTTCTGTTCAGCTCTCCTCATTTCTTCCATTTGCTTTAGCATCGCTACGCTGGAGAGCAAGTTTCAGTGTTTCTTCTGACATCCATTTTGACCTTTTCCTTCTTTCTTGTCTTATCAATGACTTTTTGTTTTCTTCCTGTATGATGTTCTTAATGTCATCCCACAACTCTTTCTGGTCTTCAGTCTTTAGTGTTTAATGTATCAAATCTGTTCTTCAGATGATCTCTAAATTCAGGTGGGATATATCCAAGGTCATATTATGGCTCTCCTGGACTTGTTTTCATTTTCTTCAGCTTCAGTCTGAATTTGCATATGAGCAGTTGATGGTCTGTTCCACACTCTGCCCATGGAAGAGATGATATAGTAGACAAAGGGAAAGATTAAGAGCTTTAGAGGCATAGCTGCCTGTGGAAAGGGAGAATTGGTTTGAAACTTTTGGAACATTATTTCAATTTCTTCACTCTCAATTTTCTCATCTGAATAAGTTACATCAATAATAATGACTGTCTTTTAGTTTTGTTTGAGGATTAAATATGACATTGTATGTGACGTGCTTAGCACATCATGAACCACATAGTAACACGTTCAAGAAATTTTTGCCATTAATAGTTAATGTTTCTAACCTTAAAGTTTATTGTTAAGATGAGACAGGTTGTTTCTGAAATCACAGGGGAATGCAAAGTACCTAAAAGCCAAACCTTCTTGAAGAAGGAAGAAATTAAAGTACTCATACTACTCAATATCAAAACTTCATGTAAAGCTACAGCATTCAAGAGAATGTGGTGTTTGTGTAAACAAATCCATGGGATTGGTGAAATTACCCACTCAGATATGCACTTTGTTATTTGACATTTCAATAAGCAAAAGAATAGTCTTCAACAAATGGTATAGGAAAAACTGAATAAATATGAGGAAAACATAATCAGCTTCTCCCTCATGCTACATAGGGCATTACTTCAAGATGGTTCAATGTATCTAAGAATAAGCTAAAAGCATAAAGCTTCTGAAATGAAATATAGAAGAATATCTTTACAATCTTGAGATAAAAAACTTTTTTGAATAAGACATAGTAAGTACTTCAAAGAAGAATTGCTTAATTGGATTTCATCAAAATGAAAAGAACCCCTCATCAAATACACTGTTATTAAATGAAAAGTTTGGGAAGAATTCTCAAAATGCACTTATCTGAATCCAGAATATATAGAGAACTCCTACATATCAATAAAATGGAGACAATTGATCTCATTTAAACACTGACAGCAGATTTCAATAGATACCTCACAAAAGAAGAGGTAAAAATTACCAATAATTGCTTGAAAAGATATTCACTAGAGAAATGGAAATAGAAATTTAAATTACAATACGATACATTTTTATATCTACTAGAATTTAGGAGTGACATTTATAAACTAATATCATCAAATTTTGGTGCATATATGGAGCAACTGAAACATTCATATTTTGCTGATTGGAATGTCAAATGATACAACAACTTTGGAAAATTATCTGACATTTCATAAAATTAAATATAAACTAGCCTGTTGTTGTTGTTAAGTGCACTTGGAAATCATTGAGCAAAATATACAGACATTAGCTGTGTTTTTAAATGTTGAGAAAATAAACACTAGTATTCACCAGAGTCCTGGTATGATGCTGTAGGATAAACACTGGACTGTGAACCACAAGGTCAGCAGTTCTAACTCACCAGATGCTCCTTGGAAACCCAACAAAAGGTCACCATGAGTCAGAAGACAGCACTTAAACAACTGTGTGTTTGCTCTGCATGAAGCATAGTATTGAACACTAGATAATTCCCTTCATTTAAAAATAGATAGATAGATAGATAGATAGATGATAGATAGATAGATAGATAGATAGATAGATAGATAGATAGATAGATAGATGATAGATAGATAGATAGATAGATAGATAGATAGA
>NW_006408519.1:48519181-48520882 GCF_000296735.1 Chrysochloris asiatica
TTTAACAGTTGTTATACAACTGTTCTGTGCTATTGATTACAATTTTTACACTATGTTAGCATTTTTATTGTTTCTATTCAGTTGGTTTTATTTCCATTGGTCTAGCTATTCATCCCCCTCCTTGCCTTTTCATGTTTGCTTCTGGGTCAATGTGGACTGTTTGGTTTCATATAGTTAATTGTGTAAGGAACACATTGATCATGGGTGGTACTGTTTGTTTTATAGGCCCATCTGTTATTTGGCTGAAAGTTTACCTGTAGAAACGGCTTCAATTTCAAGACCAAAAGGGATCGAATCATAGGGCAATAGTCTCAGGGTTTCCTCTAGTCTCCTCCAGTAGGTTTTAGTTTTGCTCTACATTTTTCCCCCCTTCTATCTGGGACTTTCTATTGTGTCTGCTCAGAATGGTCAGTAGTGGTAGCTGTTCACCATCTAGTTCCTCTGGTTTCAGGTTAGAAGAGGTTGTGGTTCGTGTACACTATTAGTTCCATGGAGAAATTTGAACAGAAAATGTCAAAGATCAGCTCAAGAAGATAAAGTCAAATATTACAACTAAATGGAGTCAGAAAACCAAGAGGGAATAACATGCTCAGCATTTCTCAAGCTGAGGACACTGAAAAAAAGATTCAAGCCTCAACTTTCATTATTGAAGGACTCTCTGGGCAAATTATTGAATGATGCAAAAAGCATCAAAAGAAGATGTAAGAAATACACAGTCACTGTACCAAAAGGAAATGGTTGATGTTCAACCATTTCAAGAGATAGTATATGATCAAGAGCCAATGATACTGAAGAGCAAATCCAAGGTGCATTGAAGGAATTGGCAAATAATAAGGCATCAGGAATTGATGGAGTAAAAATTGAAATCCTTCCAGAAAGTGAGGCAGCACAGGAGGCACTCACTCATCTACACCAACAAATTTGGAAGGTAACTATCTAACTGACTAATTAGAAGAGATCGATATTTGTGCCCACTCCAAAGAGAGGTGACCCAATGGAATGCAGAAATCATTGGACAATATCTTTGATATCCCATGTGAGTAAAGTTTTACTAAAGGTAATACATAAATGGCTACAATCATACATTGACAGAGAACTTCCAGAGGTTCAAGCTGGATTCAGAAGAGACCGTGGAATGAGCGATATCATTGCTGATGTGCGATGGATCTTGGCTGAAAGCAGAGAATATCAGAAATATGTTTACCCGTGCTTTATTGACTATGCAAAGGCTTTCAATTGTGTGGATCATGACAAGCTATGGACATTGCAAAATATGAGTATTCTGGAACACTTAATTGTGCTCACGAGGAATCTGTTCACAGACCAAAATACAGTTGTTCGAACAGAACATGGGAACACTGAATGGTTTAAAATTAGGAAAAGTGTGCAACAGGGTTGTATTCTTTCACCATAATTATTCAAGCTGTATGCTGAGCAAATAATCTGAGAAGCTGGGTTATATGAAGAAAACCGTGGCATCAGGATTGGAGGAAGACTCATTAACAACCTGCCATATGCAGATGATACAATCTTGCTTGCTGAATGTGAAGAGGACATAAAATATTTACTGATGAAGATCAAGAAGCACAGAGTATGGGGCAAAGAGCAAAGAGTATGGATTGCATCTCAATGTCAAGAAAACAAAAATCCTCACCACTGGACCAATAAACAACATTCTTATCAATGGAGAAAAGATTGAAG
>NW_006408519.1:48521245-48523444 GCF_000296735.1 Chrysochloris asiatica
TCTCTCATACTTCGGACATTTTGTCAGGAGGGACCAGTCGCTGGAGAAGGGCTACCATGTTTGGTAAGATGGAGGGTCAGAGAAAAAGAGGAAGACCCCAGCGAGATGGATTGGCAAAGTGGCAGAATCAATGAGCTCAAGCGTGGCAACAATAGTGTTTGGCCTAGGATCGGGTAGTGTTTCATTCTGCTGTACATAAGGTCGTTATGTGTCGGTATCAACTCGATTGCACCTAACAACAATTCATCAAAATGTGATGTAGAGCATTATCTTTGTGACATATTGTTATGCAAATTGACTAAGTTGTGTCCCCTCAGATAACCCCTGCATTTTTTAAATCGCACTTAGAAATGATAAGTTTCATGTTCCTGGACACATAGTCAGGGTTTAACACAGAATTTTTACCTTCAAAATCTGTGTGTTTAAGCATTCTCCTACACTGTAGTATGAGCATGGTGATCTACAAAAACTCCTAACTAAATAAGTAGGCAGTTTTATCAAGTTGTGTTTCAAATCCTTATTTATAAAGAACAAGAAGATGCCATGAAATGAATTTTGAAGGTAGTTTTAGATTGGGAAATCTATGTTCCAAACAATGATTGGACTCCAAGGATTGGACTCCAGACCTTCTATGCTCAGCTTGATAGTTACAACAGCAGTCTGTAGCCTACTGGTAGGAATCAGGGTGGTTATGCAGACCTCAACAGCCATTGTCATTGCAGCATACAGGCAGATCCAAAAATGTCTCAAGGACTTGGCTATACATTTAATACAATCTTTCACTTGACCCTGAAATCAGTTAGACTTGGTTTTTAAGCTTCTGAAATCTGTGTAGGGTACAGCCTTCCCCTAAAGTCACCAGAATATGCAATAATGACTCACAAGCACATTCAAGTTAGTTATTCCACCTCCTGAATGAAGTGCTTTCCCAATGATAGCTAACACTGTCAAATCCTCAATTCCAGCATCAGGGAGCACCTGGCTTTTAGAAGATGTGTCATATTATATGGTGGTTCCACGGTGGAATTCTCCCTTCCTTGCCTGAAAGCCAGCTTTGATGTCTCACCACTATACCTCATGTGTAGCCACTGCCCAGCTGTTAGTGGAGGTTTGTGTGATGCTGTGATGTTGAAGAGGTTTCAGTGGCATGACCACACAGGACAGAGTGGAAGTGCCCCATAGGTTTTCCAAGGCTGTCACCCTTATGGAAGCAGACGGCCACATCCCTCCCAGAGCAGCTGAGTTCAAACAACCTTTCAATCCGCAGCCAGGTGCTTAACCACTGTGCAACCAGGTTCCTATATATCGCCCAAGCATCAAAAAAGAAGGGTCAAATGGACACTGAATTGATTTGAGTCATCATTTTTGTGGGATGGGATTTCAGGAGACTCTCACTTTTCCCATTATATGTTTCTGTATCTTATAAACATTTTGCTTTTTCTGAGAAGAGAAAGTGGACTTTATTTTGTTTTTTTTAAAAGGAAAATCTCTGTAGACGATGCCTTCTCAGACAATAGGAATAAATTGCAAAGGAAATTGCTCTAATGTGACCCAGACTGGGACCGGGCAGGCTTTAGACATAAATAGGAATGGTCTGATGATGTCATTTTCAAAGTGTCCTTGACATTCTTGAAGGTTTTAGTGGGCCCAAAGAAAATGAAAAGATAGAATCATGTGGCTCAAAGAGACCTTGCAATTCAAACATTCCAACCTCCTTATTTTACTAGTGTGGGAAATGAAACTCCAAGAAATGTGCCTCAAAGAGAAATTTACTTAGTAATCAGTGGCATTCCTCAAGACCAATAAAAAACACATAGAAATTAAACTTGTTATTGTGAATTGAGTGAAGGTTTGTAGAACAGATCATCAGTTTTACATGCAACAAATCACACTCTTCATTTCATCTCACTGATTGCAATCCCTTCAATGTAACATTCCTCCCTGTGTTTTGTTTCCATTCTTAAGAAGATTCCAATTATTAATAACAATGTATTAACATATTTCTAATAAAATATGGTAACATGCAAGCTCATCCAAAGAAAATGAGAAATATAAAATACCTAAACACAAAAACTCACTTTCAGGAAAGTGAGGCAGCACAGGAAGCACTCACTCATCTCTGCCAAGAAATTTGGAAGACAACTGTCTGGCCGACTGATTGGAAGAGATCAATGTTTGTGCCCATTCCAAAGAGAGGTG
>NW_006408519.1:48524639-48534887 GCF_000296735.1 Chrysochloris asiatica
GTGAGGTTGGCCCAGGATCGAGCATTGTTTCGTTCTGCTGTGCATGGGGTCGCTATGAGTCGGTTCCGACTCGATGGCACCTGACAACAACAACAACAAAACACAAAATAAAGCCTGCATACATGGTGATCTATATACCATGGGCAAGGATGGGAAGGTTGACCATCAGTGCCTACAAAAGGGACAGATACATGATAGGTGCTCCATTATCTTACATGGAATCCATTGGAAATATATCAATCCTCCCTAAACATGAAGCATACATTTATTGCCAGTCCAATAGAAATCCTGACAAGATTATTTGGTTGGTTTTTCTTTTAGAATTGTACTGAAATATCATTTTCTTTGAAGTAAATATGTCCATTTGAAGGCATGTAGTTATATGAGTTTTGATGAATATATACATCGGTGTAACCACCATCTCAACCAAGTTACACTATTTTTCTTACCCCAAAACATCTGACAGAACCTTTAGGAACTAGAGGAATTGATACCAAAATACTCACAGTCAAGCAAAGTTCAAGAGTAGCTTAGACAGCTATGACAAACAAGAAGCTAGAGAATTTTACTTTAAAAACATAGATTACTTTTTTAAATCTTTTATTGTGAATTGAGTGATAGTTTACATGGGAGAATATCAGTTTTATACTCATTGCTTCATTGCAATGATTACAATCTCCTCCATGCATCATCATTCAAAAGTATTTGCTTCTATTCCCTCTGTTTTTATTTATTTATTTATTTATTTTGGAGAGGAATGTACACAAAAACAGGAATCTGCAATCATTTAAACAACCAAAAGGTACATTATGGAAGCCTGCCTCCTGGCCTCCAGCACACAGCCTTTCTATTTCCACGAGTCTAAAGTTCTCAGTTGCTCTTTCTCTCCATGTCCTCATCCCTGCCTCCATCTCTGGTGTTGCTGCTTCTCTGGATAGGGTCCCACATTCTGCTCATGTTCCTCTCCCTTGATGGTCCTAGGGTTCTCTGTTCCTGGACTGTAAGATTAACTGCTCCCCCCTTTTTGTTACACAATTTCTATCTTTAAGTTGTGACAATCACAATTAGTCATGATAACTATTATGCACTATTGAATCATAAACGTCTTATCCTCATCTATTTTCACCAGACCCATTTAGATAAGATGAAAACTACTCTGTGGGGATTCTACCTTCCCTCCACACACTTAAAGATTACTCTTTCAAATCTCAATAATAAAAGACATAAAAAAATAATCCATAGGCCTAGTTATGGTATCCAGAAATAGACATACTCAAATATTTAAAAATCTATATCGATGTTACTATGTATACTGAAAATGATATTTTAAACGTTTTAAAGGAATACAACCATGTAAGTTTGTTACAGATTCTCTATGGCTGCTTTCAGGCTACAATGGAAGAAAAGCATGGTTGTGAGGGACCATTTGGCTCAAAAATCTAAAATGTTTACTTTTTCTATAATCCCTTATAGAAAAAGTTGGACAATCTCTAATCAAGACATTTGTTGAATTCTGAATGCTTAGCATGGGAGGCTACAATGTGGAATTATTTGTATTCCATGTTTCCATAATAATAGAAATTTAAAACCTTCTAACTCTTCTCAACCCCTCTCATCATTCCCAAGATTGTTCACAGAAATTTCTGTTATACATATGTATCAAACGGTGGCTCTTCATTATGTTCTGCATTTTCATATTGTTCTGAAGAGTGCCACCCCCTTAGGTGGCACAGAACAAGGTAATGTGTCAGTCGGTTGTACATACGGTTCCTAGGAATTTTAACCAGCTCAATGGAATGTAACAGCAGCAACCTGCTGACATTAAATTCTCTATGATTTTATTTTTAAAACAATACTTTTGTTTTGCTTTCATTTTTTACATTAGTTTTGATAGATATGGAATTACAACATGGTGTTTGTCTTCTTTCAGCATGTTAGTGGTTATCTTATGCATCTTTATTATAAATCAAATACAAATGATCGCTTTTTATCAGTCCCCTTATACTGCTACCTGTTGCCATTAATCATCCATGTGACAGAGTAGAACTGCTCACAGGGTTTCCAAGGCTGCCATATTTCCAGAAGCAGATTGCCACATCTTTCTCCTGTGGAGCAAATGATAGATTCAAAACACGGCCCTTTTGATTAGCAGCCAAGAGTTTAACCAGAGTTCCAGGAATGTCTAGGACCTTGAAATATTCAAATTCCAATGACCTCCTCCATATTTTCTTATTGCCTTAGTATACGAGAGGTCTAATCACTACAGTAACCACTAGAAGAATAGCAATAGAATGTCTAATTAACAATTTAATTAATGGATAACGGAGAACTTCACTTCTGACTAATACGTGGGATCTACTTTTTTTTTTTTTAATGTTTTATTGTGAATTATGTGATAGTTTACATAGGAGAACATTGGTTTTACATTCATCCTATCATATATCGTTTCATTGCCATGGTTTCAATCCCCTTCATGCATCATCAACCAACAAAAGGGTATACACTACAAGCCTGCCCCCTGGTCATCAGCACACAGCCCCTCTCCCTCTCTGTGTCTAAAGTCCCCAGTTGCTCCATCTCTCCACGCCATCGTCTCTGCCTCCATCTCAGGCATCACTGCTTCTCTGGGTAGGGTTCCGCTTTCCACTCTTCTCCCTTGATGGTCCTAGGGACCTCCGCTCCTAGACTGCAAAGTTAATCACTCCCCTCCTTGCTACAAAACATTTCCAACCCTCACAATCAGTCCTGATAGCAATTATTCACTATTGTATCACAAGAGACCCATCCACATTTCATTTCATCAGCCCCACCTAGACAGATTGGATACTACTCAGTAGAGATTCTACCTTCCTCCACGTCCTCTGGATCTAGATTCCCTCTTGAAAGCTTGTAAGCCAGTCACTTATTGCCTTTGTAGCCCCCCCCCCCCCATTTTGGGTAGCCAATGTCCAAGTCGCCTGTCTACTCTGTGTATGGAGGGGGTGGGAATGATCCTTGCTGTAAGGATTTGTTATGGGATCTACTTTTACAACTGTTATACAGAAGTCTTTAACCCTACCTGTGATATTTCATTTAAAAAATGTCTGTAGCAAATAAACAAGATGCTAGGATTTAAATTAACTGATGGTGAGTTTTGTTATTGTTGTTAGGTCATGTCAAGTTGGTACTGACTCAGAATGACTCTCTGCACAATAGAATGAGGTATTGCCCAGTACAGCACCATCCTTAAATATTCTTGTTTCATTTGAGCCCATTTGTGCAGCCAGTGTGTAAATCCATCTCCTTACAGGTCATTTGCATAGTGTAGGTTATTAATGAGTCTTCTTCTAATCCCAATGACACATTATTCTTCATATATTCCAGCCTCTCAGATCATTTGCTCAGCATACAGTGAAAGAATACAACCTTAACATATACCTTTCCTGATTTAAAACCATTCAGAATGTCCTTGTTCTGTTTATACACAGCCTCTTGGTCTATGTACAGGTTCTTCACGAACACAATTAAGTGTTCTGGAATACCCATTCTTGATAATGTTATCCATAGTTTGTCATGATCCACACAGTCCAATGCCTTTGCATAGTCAATAAGTCACAAGTAAACATCTTGCTTGTATTCTATGCTTTCAGTCAAGATCCATTTGATGTCAGCAATGATATCCCTAATTCTACTTCCTCTTTTGAATCCTAACTTTCTGGCAGTTCCAAGTTGATGTACTATTGTAACTGTTTTGTAAGTATCTTCATCCAAGTGTTATTTGCATATAATATTAATTACATGTTTCAAGAGTCTCCACATTATGTTGGATTATTTTTCTTTGGAATGGATCTCTTCTATTATGTTGGCCAGGTAACTGTCTTCCAAATTTCTTGGCACCATGAGTGAGCACCTCCAACATTGCAACAGTTTATTGAAACATTTCTATTTGTATTCTGTCCATTCCTATAGACTTGCTTTTCACCAATGCCTTCCTTGTGGCTTGGACTCTTCCTTCAGTACCGTTGATTCTTGACACAAATGGTGCCTTTGGAAATTATTGAACATCAACCAATTATTTTTGGTACAATGACTCTTTATATTCCTTCCATCTGTTTTTCTATGTATCCTGTGTCAGTCAATATTTGCCCACAGAATCTTCAATATTGAAATCTGTGGCATGAATTTGTTCTTCAGTTCTTTCAGCTTGAGAAATGTTGAGCATGTTCTTCCTTTTTGGTCTTTGCACCTTTCATTATCTTCTTGAGCTGCCCTTTGAAATTTTCTGTTCAGCTCATTTACCTCATTTCTTCCATGAGCTCCAACTTCTCCATGCTTAAAAACAAGTTTCAGAGTTTCTTATGGCATCCATTTTGGTCATTGCCCTCTTTCTTGTTTTCTTAATGTCTTTTTACTTTCTTCCTTTTATGATGCTCTTGATGTCATCCCATAACTCTTCTGGTTAGGGGTCATTTGTCTAATGCATAAAATCTGTTTTTGAGATGATCTCTAAATTCAGGTGGGATATGTTCAAGGTCATATTTTGGTTCTCATTGACTTTAAATGTTTCCTTCATCCTCAGCTGAACTTGCTTATGAGTTCCACAGTCTACCCTTGGCCTTGTTTTGGCTGATAATATTGTGTCTATCCTCTGTCTCTTTTCGCAGATGTAAACCAATTTGATTCTATCTGGTGAGGTCTACACGTATAGTAACCATTTATGTTGTTTAAAAAGTGTTTGTAATGAATAAGTTGTTGGTCTTGTAAAACTCTATCATGTGATCTCCAGCATCATATCTGTCACCAAGGCCAGATTTCCCAACTACCATCCTTCCTTGTTTCCAGCTTCCACAATCCATTAACCAGTAATTATCAATGCTTCTTGATTGCATGTCTGATCAATTTTCATTGCAGAATTTGGTAGAATTCTTCAATTTTATCATCATTAGCTTTAGTGGTTGGTATGTAAATTTGTTTAATAATGTGGTATTGATTGGTTTTCTTGTAGGCATAGCGATATAACCCAGCATTTACTTCAAGATAGACCTTGAAATGATCTTTCAATGATGAATGCAATATCATTTCTCTTTAATTTGTCGTTCTTGGCATAGTAAACCAAATGATCATCTGATTTACAATGACCAATGCCAGTCCATTTGAGTTCACCAATGCCTAGTATATCTATCATTATGCATTCCATTTCATTTTTGACAACTTCCAGTTTCCCTAGATTCATTCTGCATACACTCCATTAGCAATGGAGTTACGTCACATCAGCAGATTAAGGTGTCAGAAGCTTTCCTCCATTCTCATCTTTAATATCTAAGTTGTATTTTGAGGGCATTCCAACCTGAGGAGCTCAACTTCTGTCATTATATTTAATGATGTTCTACTACTATTCACAAGATTGTCAGTGACTGACCATTCAGAGGTGGTCCACCTCTCCTTCTTTCTAATGTTAGTCTGAAAGCTGTGTTAAAACCTGTCTCCCATGGGTGACCATACTGGTATCTCAAATATCAGTGGCTTAACTTCCAGCATCACACTAATACACAAACAAATTGACAGCTGAGTGGTGGAATAGGAAGTGCTTTAAATTTATTTTTGTTTTGTGCAAAATTCAGGAAAGAACAGAAAAGGCAGATGTAAACTCAGCACTCTCTCATAACAGAAAAAAGCAGAGAGAGTGATACGTTTATACCAGTTTTTTTCTGTTCTATCCTGAATGTTTAAAATATTGCACAATAAAAAATAAAAAATAAATCATTAGTGGCTCAGAGACTATGGTCTCAAGGCCAAGTCTCCTACAAGCCACACCATTCAAGGTCACTCAGCTCTCTCCAGGCAAAGGCAGGTTCAACCCAAAGTTCTAAATCCAAACGACATGGCATCCTAAAACCCAAACGTCATCTTACCCCCACATATCCTGCCCCTAATTTATCATATGTGATATGAGAAATTAAACTCATAATATGTGTTGGATTTCATTTCATTTCCAACCCCAAAGCACCAGTCTGCTGAAGAACATTGTAAAAGTCCTTTGTGATTCTTTAATTAGTTTTTTCCTGTTGTTGTTGTACTGGGCTATGTTTTCACTTTGCTCACTTCTCCTTCATTAACTTATGACAAGAAAGTTCAACTTTTAAAAGGGGGGAAGGGGCTAATTAAAATAAGAAAAAGAAATATAAAAACCTTCCAATGACCTCCCACTTCATTAAGAATTAAATCCCTAAACTACATGGCCCTCACTCACACCCATGCCCATCAACTTTATTCAACTCATGGTAAGCCCATGTGTTACAAAATAGAACTTCTCCATAGTGTTAGCTGGGCTATAATCTTTATGGAGACAGATTGCCCAGTCTCTCTGCCATCGAGACACTGGGTGGGTTCGAACCACCAACCTTTAGGTTAGTAGTCCAATGCAAACTATGCCTCCTCAAAGTTATCTATCATCTGGTTCCTGAATGCATTTCTTTTTGTGTATCCTACCACCCTCCCATTACTCCTCTGCTCTGGTCATACTCACTTCAGTTTGTTTTTACTTTCAGACATTGTAGTTAGTTACTGTGTCATCTCAGCATCAGTCTTGGTGCTTCCTCTGATAGGGTCTCTTTCTGCAGGTAGATTCTCTGTAGTCCCTCTCTTCCTCCCTCCAGGTCTCTGTGCTCAAAGCAAGATCTGCCCTGATCAACCGTTTCCCACCATCACTACTGTCTACCCAAGCAAGACAGAAAAAGAAATGATGTATTCAAACTGGTTTTGGTGAAGGATTTTGAATATACAAGGACTACTAGAAGAACAAACAATAAGTCTTAAGAAGAGATACAGCCAGAATGTTCCTCAAAAGCAAAGACAGTAAGGCTTCAGCTTGCTGACTTCAGACAGGTCATGGGAAAGATCAATCACTAGATGAGATAAAGTGGAGGGTCAGGGAAGGCAAGCTTTCATCATTGATAGATTGACACAACCATGTACTCAAAGATACCAATGGTATCAATGAGCATGAAGATCGTGCAATACTGGACAATACACTTCCTGTTATCCATAAGGTTGCTTTGAGTCAGAGCCAACTGGACAGCTACTACCACACTCTGCCTCGACCTTTTTTATTCTTCCTCTTAGCACTTACTCAGGTCATCCCTTAGCATTCACACAACCAAGTGCAAGAAACACACAAAGTCTCCAGATCAAATTATTTGCAAGATATGTCAACCTGGCAGCCTGGTTAGTAAGACGGAATCCTGGTATGGCACTGTAGGATAACCACTAAACTCTTAACCACAATGGTGGCAGTATAAACCCACCAGCCATTCCTCAGAAACCCTATACAGAATTTCTATGAGTCAGAATCCACTCAATGGAACTTAACAACAACAATGCAGACATGATAGATATGAAGCCATGTCCATCTAGCAGGTCCAGAAGGAAGTTAGAGTTTTCAGATTGCTGAGGGTTTCATACTAGAAAACAGGGAGAATGAGTCTCCAACCCTTGAACCTGAATTCCTGCTCACTTCCTTCTTGCCTATGAGCTCTACCCTTCACTATGACATCCTCACATGTGGACATCTAAGCTCAGATATCCAAGTTCTGTCCACACCTCCATAGAGTCACAATCTCACAGATTCCCCTGGGGCCCAGAGGGAGACACATCAGCAGACTGCTCCATTGTTGGGAGCACGGATAAGGAGAAATAAGTTCCCAAAGGTACAAACTACTAAAGGCTTGTATGTTGCTATAATGCTAAAAGCTATGCCATGGGTATTTCAAATACTATTAGAGTCACCCATGGCAAACAAGTTTCAGCAGAACTTACAGACTAAAAAAGACTAGAAAGAAGGTCTAGTGATCTAATTCCAAAAATCAGCTACTAAAAAAAAAAACCTATGAATCTTAATAAAATGTTGTTTGATGTAACGCTGGAAGATGAGCTCCGTAGGTTGGAAGACACTCAAATTACACAGTGGTCACAAGAATAGACACAAGCAAACCAATGATCGTACATGGCACATGACCAGGCAACCTTTCCTTTTTGTTTACATTTGGGGTCACTATGAGTTGGAGCCAACTCCATGGCTATAAACAACAAAAAGTTGCTGGCAGTGGACTCAGGCTGGTTGGGGCTCCAGGTACCCAGAGCCCATGGCTTGTTCTTGGACTGTTGTTGTTGTTGTTATGTGCCGTGGAGTCGCTTCCGACTCATAGCGACCCTGTACAGGGTTTCCAAGGCTGTAAATCTTTACGGGAGCAGAAAGCCTCATCTTTCTCCTGCGGAACAGCTGGTAGTTTCGAACTGCTGACCTTGTGGTTCGCAGCCCAATTCGTAACCACTACGCTACCAGAGCTCCTTTGTTCTTGGGCTAGTCCTGGCTTATTCTCAGGCTCTATGTCTCCCGGACTGATAAGGGAACTCTCCAGATACTCCTGATGTCCATCTCTTTCTGTTCCTTCTGTCTTTCCTGAGGGGTTTGTTCTTTGCTTTTGTTTGCACACACTGATGTCTGCTCCCTATTCCATTGCAACACTCTGTTCCAGCTCTTTTTTTACTGAATTTCAACTGTTTTTGTCTTTCCTAATGCAGATTCCCAAGGAGTAAATTCTGATTTTCTGTTTGGACAGAGTCAGGTTATCAGCCAGTCCTCAAACCAACAGCCCAGTACTGTCCTCTACTCCTGGGTCATGAGCAAATATGTTCAAGCTAAAAACAAGCTGGATGCAGCAGACTGTCTGTTACAAATCTGTGTCTCAAAGTCATGAAATAACTCACACAAGGTCATAGAGTTACTATGGACAGTGTCTGGTTTCAAGCAGATACAACAGTAGGTTTAAGAACATGGGATCTGAAGTCATTTGGCTCATGTTCAAATCCAGCTCTGGCACTTTCTGGTTTTGTGACTTTGAACCTGTTGAATAATCATCCTTTACCTAGTCCAAAGCATACTTGAGGAGATTGCTTAAGTTAATATAAGTAAAACAATTAGAATGGGGCCAGATACTTACTGAGTCCTCAATAAGTGTTCGTTAATAGATTGGGAGAAAGATGCTGCTGTCTGCTCTTGTCAAGATTTACAGTCTCAGAAACCCCAGGGAGCAATTCTACTCTGTTATGAAGGGTCTCTGAGTCAGAATTGACACGATGGCAGTGGGGTGGGCTATTAGCAGTAAATACCCTTACTGTTCTCCTCCATCCAACTCCAGTAATTTACAGTAGGGTCAGGAACTAACATATAAGGTAGATATCTCTTGGAAAATAAATTCTGAATTGCAAACCTGATAAATCCTATACAGGGTCACCATAAGTCAGAACTGACTTGCCAGTACTTAACAACAACAGAGAAAGAAGACAGTGGAAAGTAGGCATGGAAATTACCCAGAAAGCTTCTGAAAGGAAGTGGAGACAAAGAAGAGCAAAGAGCATGGGAAGCATTGGACTAGAGAAGATTTCCAGACCTTTCAAGAAGATTCTAGAAATAGCTTCATTGGGATAAGATTTGGGTGTCCTAAGGGAACATTTTGAAAGGCATAATGAATTTGAATGGTTAAGCACCCATTTACAGAACAGTCATACTTTGCTATAATTATAACTTGCATTACATTCCTTCCTCAGTTGGAGGGTGGAGACAGGTCATCACAATCATTCTATGCCCCATCTATTGGCAAGGTTTTCCTTCTACCATAAGACAGTCTTCTTCCAAGTGGTCATTCCTCCCCTCATTACGTTTGTGTGGAAGCTTGTTAAAAACATTGCCTGGAATGCTAACAGAAGCTTGATCACAGAGCTACTCCAGTTTTCTTGTCTAACTTGAGCTTTCTAACATGACAATGATGAGTAATGTTCTCTGCACAGATGCCATATTGATTTGAGTCCATTCAAGTCTTGCTCACCCCCTGTCTATCTTAGATTCTGTGCCCTTAGACATGGATGGCCTTGGAATCGAGGTAGATCCAGGGAATCTCTCTTTTCTGAACTTCTCCCCTAATTTCCTAAAGACTGACCTAAAGAGAAACCATAAAAAACAAAACTTTATTGCCAGTGAGTCAATCCCAACTCACAGTGACCCATAGGACAGAGTAGAACTGCCCCACAGGGTTTCCAAAGCTGTAAATTTTAAAGGAGCCAACTACCTCAACTTTCTGAGTTGCTAACCTCATTGGTCCTTGATTCTTCTTCTTCAGTCTCATGGTTTGTGAAATATTCTTATATGCAGCCTCTCCTCCCCATTTCTACCATCATTGTTCTGGGTCTAGGCCTACCTCATCTTTTTTTTTT
>NW_006408519.1:48539572-48541094 GCF_000296735.1 Chrysochloris asiatica
ATCAAGCCCTGCCCTCCCTACCTCATCTTTTCAATTACAGTTTCTCATCTACTCTCTGTATTTGGGTGGTAGCTTCAACTCCACCTTTCCTAGAGCAGCCTGTTGTTGTTGAGTGCCCTGGAGTCTATTCTGACTCCCAGTGATGCCATGTAATAGAATAAAACTGTTCCATAGGGTCTCTGCTAGGTTGTAATCTTTTGGGGAGCAGATCATCAAGTATTTTCTCTCATGGAGCTGCTGGTAGAACCTTTGACTTTTCTGTTAGCAGTCAAATGCTTAACTGTTGCACTACCAGGACCCCTTCACAGAGCAACTAGCTTGATCTGTTTAAAAGACAAATCCTCCTGGGTCACCTGTTATCCCACAAGTTCAAAAAGGGGTATTATGGATTCAATTGTTTCCCACAAAAATATGTGTTGTAAATACTTCTGGCAAGATGGAAGACTAGGCAGACACACTACATGGACCTTCTACAACAAAGACACATGAGACCAAATGAAACATAGATATAGATGTAAATCCTGGACCCCTAAACTTCAAGGAAAAGGTTAGAAAGTGGATCGAGTGTTTGCTGGGAGGAGAAGCAGACAGAGACAGTGAGAGAATGACACTGGGGAACAGTGGTCCAGAGGTTACACTACCAGGTTGCACTTTTCTGAGCAGCTTGGCAACAGAAGGTGGCCTGGCAGAGCAGATTCACACAGGTGACAAGAAAGGTACCATTCATTCTTTTCTCCACACTTCCACTTTCCTCCACAACTAGCACAAAACCTACTCTCTGAGAGTTCAGAGTCACGTGATTATGAGCCAAGCCAGTGTGAGGTGGGGACCAGCTTTGTTGCTTTGGTGTCTAGATTTAGGCAGGCTCAATTCAGACCTACAGAAACCCCAAAGCCATCAGCATTGTTGTTGGTAGTATTAGGGGCCATCAAGTCTGTACTGACTAATAGTGACCCTATGAACAACAGAACGAAACACTGACCAGTGCTGCACCATCCTCACAATCATTGCTACATTTGAGCACAACCATTAGCATTAGTCTAGCAGAAACTCTCACAACCATCCACACTGCCCCCAGCCACCCTGGGTCCTAACAGACACTGAAAACAGCTTTGTCAAGGACCTCCACAAACTACTTCTGGACTGAGTGCTCTGAACACACATAACACCAAGGCCAATAGGAATTCCATCTAGGACTAGGATCTCCATCATCAGGTCCCTCTCTCACCTACCTCTTCAGTTATTTGGCTGACAGGAACCTCTCACCCTACCCACACCCCCACACCCCCACCCTAGAGTTTTCTCCATTCTGGGTCCAACAGATGTACTAGGTTTTTTGGTTGTTCGTTTGTTTATTTGGGTTTTTCTTTTCATTGTTTCATTGTTTTTGTTTGTTTATTCTTTCTTCTCCTTTTTCTCATTCTATTCCCTTGAATTCCATCCTATCTCCACTTTCATTTTTCCTTCTTTTCTTATTTCCCATTTCCCCTCTTCTTCAGGAAATATACATCAAGAGGACATT
>NW_006408519.1:48542052-48553384 GCF_000296735.1 Chrysochloris asiatica
GGCTTATCCAATTGTATACAGCATAGGCTCTGTGCGAAACCATACATCAGGGAAAGGATATATGATATGCTAATTAGGGAGACGATAGTTAAATCTGACTGCTTGTTTTTGTCAACTTTCTCTACAGTGACAACCAATTACCAAGTCTTAATGACTATGACAGCAATCATTTATTTCTCACTTATGATGTATTAAATTAGTTATAAATCTGGGCTCATGTGGGCTTAACTGGGTATTATGAATTGAATTGTGTCCTCCCAAAATATGTGTTGGAATCCTAACCCCTGTACTTATGAATATGATCACATCTAGGAAGAGTTTTCTTTTGTACATGAGGGTCTGTCCTAAATCTAATCACATCTGAGTTTCAAGGTGGCTTCAAAAAGATCCTGAAGAAAGTTCTCATCTTTCAATTCACTTTTCCAACCTTTTTGAAGTCCCCTGGAGATCACATGCACAGAGTGAAGAGGCAGATGCTGTGTGAGGACCCACCTACAAGCAAAGGAATGCCAAGGATTGCCAGCAGACACCAGAAACTAAGAGACCTACAGACAGAATGGGTCTGGTTGAGACCCTGGTGTAGATGCTTCATTTCCTGACCTGTAAGTAAATAAATATTTGTTCTTTAAAACCATCCACCTACATGTTGTCTTTCTGTTACAGCAGAAATAGGAAATGAATTCACTAGGGTCCACTTGTCTCTTCAGTCCAGGACTGGGGGTGGTGGGCTGGCTCCAAGATGACTACCCCTGAGGATGGGCTGGACCTAATGACCCACTTCTAATGAATTTGATACAACAAAAGTTGTCAGATTCATTTACAGAAAGACTATGTCTTCTCTCCTCATGTTCTTTCTCAGATTTCTTACGCTAAGGGAAGCCAGCCACCATGTTGTCAGCTGGTCAATGGAGAAGCCCATGTGGCAAAGAGGTGATATCTGGTCTGTATTCTACATCCTGATTTCATTGGGTCAGGATTAGTCCATGAATCAATGGCTTTCATCCTCAGCACAGCCAAGGATGAAAATGAGAGCATCATGAGAGAGACACTTACTGGAGATGGAAGAGACACCTCCTAGAAGGTGCCATCCTCGTAGGATGTAAGAAAACATGAAAAACATATCTTTTCACAAATTTATTCTAAGCAAATCAGATGCTGTTTTATTTCTTTTTTGGAATGAGTGGTGTGTGATGAAGGCCATGGATTATTTTTAAGGTTCTCCACTAAGGAGCTGTTATTATTTTGAGTTTCTTTGCTATTTTCTCCTGACCTGCTATCTTGGGTGTCTTTTTCACCCTGGTTTTATTATTGTTTTTCTTTCATGTGGAACTAGAAATACATTTGTTACTTTCCTAAAAGAAAAGAAGATCCTAGTTTTGGGGTGTTTTTTTTTTTTTTTTAGCTTTTTATTGTGAATTGGGTGAATGTTTACAGAGCAGATCACTTTTATGTTCAACAAATCAGACACTTCCTTTCATCTCGATTGTAACATCATTGCAATGTAACCTCAGTTTAACAACATTTATCCTGTTTCCTTTCTGCGATTCTTGTTTTCATTTATCCTTCTTTCCCAACCTTTCTGAATTTTGTCCTCAAGTAAGTGCTATCCTTTAGATCTTGAATGGTTGACCATTCTGTAGTGTGTGTACCTCATTAGTGTTATTGCCCATTCCTTGTATACAAAAGTACCAAATTTTAATAATACTCAAGTGCATAATTAGTTTTGTGATATTCCCCCACTGTTGAACTACATCTCTATTGATGGCTTTCAAACTGTCTGTTGAATGTGAGAAAAGTCAGACTCTGAGAAGGGCCAAGGCTGTGCAAGTGTATTTGAAGGTAGAGGGAATAATTTGGGGACCCCTGTAGTTACCCCCATAAGCGGAAACTCAGAGTTTATCTTAAGAGAGTCTGTGTTCAGGCCCCAGCTCTGACACTTATGTCTGGGTAGCTTTTGGCAAATCCCTCCAGCTCTCTGATTAACTTTGCCGACTTGAAAATGGAAAAACATAAAAATAACACATCTCAAAGTTTTGATCATCTTTGAATAACATGGTTATAAAAAGAACTTGGTAAATGGTAAACTAATCAATGCAATGGCATGATGGTTATTAATCACAAGAAGATAAGTGAAAGTTCTTTGAAAAGTATAAGGTATTGTACGTATGTTGGATCTTGTTACTTTTATAACTAAGAAATGATTGGCTACCTTTCCCAGAGGACATAGAGCATAGAGGGCAATGAGAGTTTTGACTTCTTAAAGAAAATAATTAAAATTAGCTCAAAGACCTAACAACCCTCGAGATGTGACAATTTGAGATTTCTGAGGTAACTGTGTTCCTAGATAATCCCTCACCCTGTTTGCCACTTTTATCTTTCTTCTTCCTCTTTGTGAGGGGTTGAATCCCCAAGAGGATATGTTAAAATCGTAACTCCTGGTGTATGTGACCTTCATTCAAAATAAGGTGCTTGCAGATGTAATTAAGGTAATATCATTAGAATGGGCCCTAATCCAATGATTGGTGGAAGAGAAGAGACACCGAGAGACACACAAGGAGAGCATTAAGTAACAACAAAGGCAGAGATTGGAATTATACATCCACAAGTTAAGGAACCCCAAGTCTTGCTGGCAACACCTAAAGCTAAGATAAAAGATCTTCTAGAACCTTCAGAGGGAGTATGGTTCTGCCAACACTTTCCTCCAGAATGGAGAGGGAAAACATTTTGCTGTTTTCAGCCATCCAATGTATGGAGATTTGGTACAGCAGCCCAAGGAAATGAATTCACTCTCCTTCTTTATTTCCTTCTCTTTCACTATTCTGTATCCTGTACCCTTCTCTTGTATCTTCTCTTCTGGGGCTGCTATGGAGTGCACCACTCAGATCTTTCCCCAAGATCTCTTCTGCACTCTGTGGGACTATCCTTGGAAGCCCGAGTCCATGACCAATCACAGCAAGGACAGTGTAATGTGGGACACCTCTTGTGGGCGGTCCATGATCCGGAAATGCCTTCGGAACTGCCCTGCAGGTGGAGGAGCATCTGCTCCAGTCAGCTTCCTTCTCCACTCCCTTTCCATGGCATCAGATCAGCTAAGAGGGGCTGAAGGCCTTCCCTTCTCAGTCCTATTCTGCCCCATTTGCCTTTCACACATTGTTCCCCAACAAATCCCTTGCATTCCTAACCTTTCTCAGGGCCTGGGTCCTGGGCAGATGCAGACTCACATCCTTCCCTTCCTTTGCCTTTTATTGGACAGCATCTGTGGTACCCCGCCAGATGTAGGTCATGTGAGAGAATGAGGTGTACCTTCCCCTCAAGGATCTCATTCCCTGCTAAGATAGATAAGACACACATGTCTGTATACATCCCAAAGGACCTTCCTTTGGAGATCTGGGCTGAATAGCCCTGGAGTAAGCCCAGGAAATTGTGTTTCAAACAATTGCCCCAGAAAGTTATTATGATTGTATAATTGAGGACATAGCAATTGAGAACAGTAGTTTAAAACAGCTAACTACTGCCTGTGGGCCAAATCTGGCCCCCTGCCTGCGCTTATAAATAAAGTTTTATTGAAACACAGCCACCCTCATTCATTGATGTTTTTGTCTTTAGGTGCTTTTACACCACAATAACTGACAAGTAGTCACGGAGAACCCATGTGGCCCACAAAGTCTAACATGCTTACTATTTGAGCCTTTATTGCAAGTGTTTGCCAATCCCTGCTGTACAGCAGCTAGTTTCAACCTCAGCATTAGAATCTCCTGGAGAACATTTATCCATCCTCAAGCCCAGAATGTACCCCAGCCAGTTATATCAATAGCTCTGTGTTTGGCATTAGCCCCAGGCAGTGTGTAGTTTGGCTCCCAAGTTATTATACTGCACTGAGGACTGAGCAGGGCTGGAGTACCCAGGAGGCCAGGTCAGTGTAGACTACATTATGTTTACTTACTTATATGTAGTGGACAGTTTCACATGGCTTTCACCACACCTCTGGTGAGGCTTTGATTGTGTAGGAAGGAGTATGGAGTTGAGGACAGGCAGATGCCAGCCAGATCTAGAAGAAGAATCTCGGGTGCGGTGAAAACATGTAGAACTATTCACTACAGATTAGTAAGTAAGCACAAGGAAGCCCATGCTTACCTTGTTTATTGAGTCATCCAAGGTTGTTGTTATGTGCCGTGGAGTCGGTTCTGACTCATAGCGACCCCGTTCAGGGTTTCCAAGGCTGTAAATCTTTACAGGAGCAGAAAGCCTCATCTTTATCCCACGGAACAGCTGGTAGTTTCAAACTGCTGACCTTTCGACTCTCAGGCCGATTCGTAACCACTACGCTACCAGAGCTCCTTGAGTCATCCAATACTGGGACTGAAACATCACACATGCAAGTAGAAAAGGCCAGACCTTCTGTAACTACAGACCTCTCAGCCACACCTGGAAAGCTAGTCCCAGGCTATGCATTCAGGGACCCAGAGCAGGCAGAACTTGGTAAATAGATGCCAGCTTCCTGAATTTTTTATTCCACTTGCAAGTCAACCCAGATCAAATAGAGACAACCAAATACGTTCTCCAAACCAAGCACATAGTTATCCTGCATTTAGTTACCCCTCTTCTCCCTTCCCCATGCCAACAGCTCCAGCCTGAGGCCTCCCCACTCTCCTGCCTGCCCTTGAGTCTCTGTCAAACACAAGTGATGGTGGCAGTTGCCCTTGCTATAGCAGGCTCCAAATAAATAACCTTTCTCTTGAGACAATTAAACACTTCGCTAATAACAAAAAGACTGGTGACTGTCCACTGAGAGGCACTTCAGAAAAAAGATCTGGTTCTTTATCTACAGCCAGAAAATCAGTTCAACTTGGACATGCATGGGGTCACCAAAAGTCAGAGTCAACTCATTAGCTACCAATTTTATTTCCATGTGGATGGTTTTATTTTTGTTCCATAGAACCATCCCTGAAAACTTAGTCTTTGGAGCTGCCGTGGAGGGACCATCCCATGCTGGAGATGTCCTTGCTTCTAGAGTGGAGAAAAGGTCCTCAGATGCTGTAGAAGGAAGACAGGAAACACAACTGCTTGGCATGTTTGAAGTTTAAGAACTAGAGAGAAAGCACAACATCCCCTTCCTGTGGTCCAGCTCAGAATTCTATACAGAGAGTGCCAGGAACTAAACTCAAGAATGCTCCCTGGACCCCTGGAACGTGCCTGTGGAGAAAGCCCACCCAGGTCTGCATCTTCACCGACCACAGAAGGCTGAGGGAAGCCAGGAGCGGAAGGCAGGTTGGTTACACTGGGTGAGGGGAAAGGCTAGTGGACTGGGACCTCAGAAAGGTGGGATATGCAATCTCCACCTCGAAAATGAGAATCATGCGGTCCAGTCTCCAAGCAGTGGGTGGCTGCTAGGGGCATCCCTTCTCCAATTCCAATCTCATTTCAAGGTGATGATGATATCCCAGGTGCTGAAGTTATTTTCTCAGAATGTATTCTGGACCACAGAGTCTCTGGGATTGGCTTGGTCAGTGTTGGAGAGGCGGTGGAGGGGAGGGGAGTTCCCAAGAAGTAACAGTCAGTCCACTCCTTGCAGGTCCAAGGGGCCAAGCAAGCCTTGTAGAATGCTGATTACAGATACTGTCTCCTTCCTCTTAACTACTTTTTCTGGGTCAAAGATCCACATTCTTTGGGAGTCCACAGTGCCCCCACCGACTTTTACAGTCTGTTTTGATCTCAAGTCCCCCTCTCAAACCTGCCCTGGAGAGGTTCTGATAAACAGAGCAGGAACTAAGGTGTAAAGACTTTCAAAAGCTCGAGGAATTGTTTGAGTGACAATTGAACTTATCCAGAGGATATACACTTGTTAACAAGGGTGAAAGACAATGCCTTAAGCCAAAGAATATAATTTCAAGTACCCTAGTCTGAGCCCAGAGCTTGTGGGAAAGAGGGTTTTATTGTGTTCTGTCTTGCAAATCACATTGCGTATGCACCCTCATCTCTCTACCTGTCAGAGGGAAGAGACAACAATTCCCAACTGCCTGCTATGTGTGAGTGGTAAGGTGCTAAACTTTCAACATAGACAAAAATTAGCAAGCCATATCTCATTCCAACTTTATCTCCTGGGGCAAATCGTAATCTCAATTTCTCACAGGAGGAGAGAGCTCATTCCTGAGGAAGTGATTTCCAAGGGTCACAGGACAGTGATAGACCTGTAAGTAGGACTCAGGTCTGCCTGCACCAGTTTCTACTCTCTGGCACTAGGTTTTCACAATTTTTCTGAGCACAAGATTCATGGAGATACAGACAGAAATATAGGGTCTGAAGCTCTGACCTCTGAGCTTTGTGATCTAAGTTAGGGAATGATGAGTACAGCCCACCTGGCTCAAGGTAGCAGCTACACCAGGTTAAGTTCCCAGGAAGCAGGCTCTGCCTTGGGTTAACCCCAAGAACACATGCTTGGGAGAACTCTCAAAGTCAAGAGTTATGGGGGAAGGAGAGGACATAGGTCAGCCTGTGATGTTATAACGAGGCTTAGGTGTAACCTAGCAGGATCTCTGAAGCAGAGGTGGCCCTTCAGAATTATCCTAAAATGGAAAGAGGGGGCTAGACCTCTGTCTGACTTATACCTTGACCAATCATGGGATGGATGCTTCCCATGGAAGGTGGGGCTATGATCTAATGTTGGCTAATTTTCTTCAGCTGAGGCAATTCCAAAACACGCTATTTGCTGAGAACTGTTAGTCAACACTTTCCTCCTCAGCAACTGGTGAACTAGGCCCTTTGGTGTTGATGGGCAACTTGGGCAGTGCATCATAGCGTCTGTGACAGGAGTCCTACAAAAATACCACCAAAATCCCAAGGTGCTTCTCCGGGATTAACAGGTCTACCTCCAATGTCCTCACCAGTAATTTCCATGAGCCAGTAGGGGGCAGCAAAGAGCTTTCCAGGTGCTGATAGGTAGTGCTGAGGTAGGAAGTAAGGGGCTGGTGAAAGGAGTAGCTGAATGGCAGGAGTTCAAGCCAGGGCTTAGAACCAGTTCGTTCCGGTTCTGCCTCCTGCTGAGTAGTCCCCTTCCCACCCCAGGTAGACTGAACCAGAATCTACGTACAGCTAGATCCCCAGGTGATTCTTGTATATACACACGGGATCTACAAGAATCATCTGGGGTTCTTGTTAAACTCTAGATTCTGATTCAGTAATACCTGGGATGGAAGGGCAAATTCTCAGCAGGAAATCCAACCAGAATGAACTGGTTTGAAGCCCTGGTTCAAGCAAGCCCAAGACTGGGCCATCAAGAGTAGAATTTGAGACCAGATAGGTCGATGAGACTCAATCCTAATGGGCTCTCATGCAAAGAATTTGGATGTTAGCCTACAGGTGATGGTGAACTCTTGGGTGCTGTTAAATCTGAGCAGTCATGGATTGGGTCATTTTAGAAACTCTTTCCACTTGCAATGGGAGCCCTGGTGGCACAGTGGGCTAAGTGCTGGACTGCTCACTGAGAAGTCAGCAGTTTGAACCCACCAGCCACTCCATGGGATAAAGATGAGGCAGTCTGCTTCTGGAAAGATTTACAGCCTTGGACGCCATATGGAACAGTTCCACTGACCCATCTAGGGTCTCCATGAATCAGAAGTGACTGAACAACAGTGGTGTGATTTGGGGGTTCTTCCTGCAGAATGGATGCAGAGTGGATGCTACACAACAATCTCCTTCACCTCAATATCCGGGTCTGAAAACGGATGGGACAGACATGGTACCTGCCTTGCAGGGCGATTGAGAAGTCCTGCAGGCAGATGGGTAAGCACTGGATTGCTAACCACAAGTTTGGCAGTTCAAACCCACCAGCTGCTCATAGGGAGAAAGATGAGGTCTTCTCCTCCTGTAAAGATGCACAGACTTAGGAACCCTATTTAGGGTCTTTATGAATCAGAAGCAACTCGATGGCAGTAGTTTTGGGGTTTCATAGGGTGTGGCGCTATGGGTTAATGCATTGGACTGCAACGTCGGTTTGAACCACAAGGCCGGTGGTGCAAGGTCAACAGCTGCTCCTCAGAAACCCTATACAGGGTCGCTATGGGTCAGAACCAACTCGACAGCACTTACCAACAACAACATGATAACTGGGTGCATGCACAGCATGTGAGCTAAACAATTGTTGTTAGGTGCCATTGGATCTGTTCCAACTCATAATGACCCTACATACCACAGAATAAAGCACATTGCCAGTCAAGCAATTGTTACTTTTGAGTTCATTACTGCTGTCACTGTATCAAACCATCTCATTGAGGGGCTTCCTCTTTTTCTCTGACCACCACTTTACCAAGTAGGATGTCCTTTTCCAAGGACTGACCCCACCTGATAACATGTCTGCAGTATGAGAGACGAAGTCTCGCCATCCTGGCTTCTAAAACTCAATAAGATAAATAATGCCTAGTCATTAAACATTATTTATTCATATTAAGATCTTCTTCATAATCACAGAGGTATTTGTGGAGTCATTCACAACTGATTCCAGGATGTGGGGATCGGATCGATTCAATGGAAGGTGAGGAAGGTGGCAGAGCATTTACAGAGGTTAGGAATCAAAGTGGGAGAGTAGAGCGCCAGGGAGAGGAGGAAGGGTCCAGAGGAAAGGAGGCGAGTGAAGAAGCCCAAGTGCCAAGGGCAGTGGATTTTCAGAAAGAGTAAGTAGATGTCTAAGTCACGTGCAGCCCAGATGTCAGGCAGGGCTGAGAGGAGAGGCAGGGCAAGCTTTTCAAAAACACCAAGTACAGATTGAGGCTTGTCTACAGTCAGCTGGGGAGTAGAGCCTATGAACACACCAAACACAGATGGGGGGAGCGGGAGGGAGGCAGACAGCCTAAAGACTTTACTAAGTAGGCAATGGGGATGGACAGATTGCTAGATGATAGGTAGGTAGGTAGATGATTGGCTAGTTATGTGCCATGGAGTTAGTTCCAACTCATAACGACCCTGCATAGGGTTTCCGAGGCTATAAATCTTTACAGGAGCAGAAAGCCTCATCTTTCTCCTGTGGAAATGCTGGTAGTTTCAAAATGTTGACCTTGAAGTTAGCAGCCCAACTTGTAAGCACTAGGCTACCAGTGCTCCTTAGGTAGGTAGGTAGGTAGGTAGGTAGGTAGGTAGGTAGGTAGGTAGGTAGGTAGATAGGTAGATAAGTAGGTAAGTAGGTAGGTAGGTAGATAGACAGGTATATAAATAGATAGGCTTTATAGAGCACAAAGGAGCTCTAGTAATGTAGTGGTTACAAATCGGGCTGCAAACTTCAGGGTCAGTAGTTCGAAACTACCAGCATAAGAAGGATGAGGCTTTTCTGTTCCTGTAAACATTTACAGCCTTGGAGACCCTGTACAGTGTCCCTATGAGTCGAAACCAACTCCATGGCACATAACCACCACCATATAGAGCACGGTGGCTCTGTAGGGTAAGCACAAGATTGGTAGTTCAAGCCCACCATTCACTCTATAGAAGAAAGATGAAACTTTCTGCTCTTGCAAAGATTTAATGCCTCAGAAATCCTACATAGAGTCGCTATGAGTCAGAATCGACTCCACAGAACTTAGAAAACAATCTATAGTTTAAGTCATATTTGCCAAATCACTCTTCTAAGTATGTACTTGTATCACCATATCTCATTTCATCATATGTTAGAGAGCATGTATGAATGCTCTAGAAGCGCAAGTGTGATTCAGAAATGAGACAGAAAGAGGCTTGGTAACAGGGTGTAGCCTTTATTCAATGTTGTTCTGGGAAACTAACCCCTGGAAATACAAAAAAGAAAGAAAGATGGAAAAAAGGCACAGGTTTGTAACATTTGCCACTTTTTGTGATATAACTACTGTCACCGTGGTTCATTTCAACCTGACCACAGATTAACACTTTGGTATTGTTTAGTGTCATCAAATCAATTCCAACTCAGAGCGGCCTTCTAGAGAAGAGTCTAAAGGACAGCTGGTGGGTTTGAACTACCAACCTTGTGGTTAGCAGGCCAGTGCTTATTATACAGGATTCTAGGTTTGCAAATTCCAGAATATTAATGATTGAATCTCAGAAGTCAGCATGAGCACCTTCGTATGAGCAGACTTCAGCAGACATGCTGGGACAAGGAAAGATTTTGGATAGATAGTGACACAAACCAATTTGTGCTTGCTAACATCACTCTGGGAAGCTGTTTAGGATCCTGTAGTAATAATCTAGAGGTGAGAGTCATAGGGCTATAGAACTCATTGTAGATGTAGAAAGAGGAAAGACTATATGGATCCCTATATGGATCCTATAAAGACTATATGGATCCCTCAGAGGGTTAAGCTCTGAACTACTGACTGAAAGGTGGTGGTTCAAACCTACCAAAAGGTACCTCAAAAGAAAGATGTGGTGGTCTACTTTCAAAAAGGTCACAGAATTTAAAACCCTACCGAACAGTTCTTCTCTGCACACATGGGGTCACCATGGCATGGACTCAACTGGACAACAACTAACAACAGCAAATAGATATCAAAGCCTGTTAACAGTCCACAGCGCCACACCAGGACTCTATATTATATATCTATAGTCCTGGTTAATGTGCTGGACTGCAAGGTTGCTTTGAACCACAAGGCAGGCAGTTCAACCTCACCAGCTGCTCCTCAGAAGCCCTATCCAGGGGGGCTATAACAACAACATATATACATATATCACATGCAGATTTGTAAACACGTGGGACTGTAGGATAAGCACTGGACTGCAAGATCACTTGAATCACAAAATTGGCAGTTCAAACTCACTAGCCGCTCCTCGGAAAGCCTATACAGGGTCACTGTGAGCGGAACCAATTTGATGGCACTTAACAACAACAACAGCTGTATCTGTGAAAGGGCTTCAAAAAGTTAGTGGAAATATGGCATTGAAAGATAATGTAAGTTTCCACAAGTGTTTTTGAAGCTCTCTCATACATGCAAATACATGATATGTGTGTGTCCCTGGTGTGGTGCTATGGGATAAGCATGGGTCCTAAAGATAGGTTTGAACAGCAAGCTTGGTGGTTCACACCCACCAGCCTCTCCTGGAAAACCCTGTCTAGGTACAGGGTCTCTATGAGTCAGAACCGACTCATAACAACTCTGTATAAGGTTTCCAAGGAGTGGCTGGTGAGTCTGAGCCACTGACCTTGCAGTTCAAACCCACCATGTGACTGAGTGCGTATCCCACAGTGCCACACCAGGACTCTATATATATGTTGTTGTTGTTGTTGTTATGTGCCGTTGAGTCGGTTCCGACTCATAGCGACCCTGTACAGGGTTTCCAAGGCTGTAAATCTTTACGGGAGCAGAACGCCTCATCTTTCTCCCAC
>NW_006408519.1:48553560-48560839 GCF_000296735.1 Chrysochloris asiatica
TGTGTGTGTGTGTTTATAAGGGTTAGTTTAAAAAAAGTGTTGTTACAGGTTCCAATTCACACATGCATGAGTTTATTCCACACAAAGTGTGTTTAAACATGTCTCTGCAATCAGGGGATGACAAGTTCTCTCAGCCTTCTCTTTCTCTCGCTAGGGTACTTTCCAAAATAAGGTCCAATCCAAACAAGGGATTCCAAGGAGCTCTACTGGGCCAGTTAAATTCAAGGCAGAGAGATCAGTGCTGAAGGTTTTGGCAACAGTTCGGGGGATCTCCGAAGGGGAATATTGATAAGGAGTTCTGGTGTGGTGTTGTGGGCTGATGCGCTGGACTGCAAAGTCAGTTTGAACTGCAAGGTCGGTGGTTCAAGCTCACCAGTCATTCCTAGGAAACCCTATACAGAGTCACTATGAGTCGGAACCAACCTGACGGCACTGAAGAACAACAACCAAAAGTGATCAATTTTCTTGAAGGAGACACACCAAACTGGCTTATTAGGAAGAGATTTTAAGAAAACTGAAAATTACATTAGTATGAAATTGACCAGGAAAGTTGCACTGAGCAATTCTTCCCATCATGACAAATCAGCTGCTCAGTCTTTGAGGACAGCAAGAGCTGTCCTGTGATAATTTCATTGGTAACCCTTACCCCATCCACCTTACAACTGATCTTCCTGCTTCGAATTTCTTTTTTGTTGCCCAAACTTGAAGAATATTGAAAAAGAACATGAATTGGGTCCCCACAAGGGTGCCCAGCATGGATGGACTCAAGCGTGGCAACAGTAGTGAGGTTGGTCCAGGATCGGACAGTGTTTCGTTCTGCTGTGCGTAAGGTCGCTATGAGTCGGTGCCGATTCAATGACACCTGACAACAACAACAACAACAACATGGGTGCCCAAACTGCTGTTTTGATGTGGCACAAATGGAAGAGCTGAGAATTCTTCAGAGAAGGGTTGGTGATAAGAAAACACCACCTTCAGACAGACGTGTCTAGACGCAGATGAAGGAGATGTCAAGAAACAATCGATTCCCATTTTACAATTTTTGTTTAAGAAAGGTTTCTATGATTTTTGTAGCAATACTTTTGGAGTTACCCTTTTGTGTATGTAATGCATTTTAATTTTAAGGGGATAAGTTGACAGACCTTGCTCACTGATTAGAATTCAGACATCGGCAGAGCAATGTGAACTATAAGAAAACACCAGGGTAATGTCTAAAATCTCTCAAAAGAGTGGTTTGAGCCAGTATTATGATTAGACTGGAGTTCTGGTGTGGCTCTGTGGGATAAAGCACTGGACCACAAGGTTGGTTTGAGCCGCAAGTTTAGTGGTTCAAACTCATCAGCTGCTCCTGAGAAACCCTATGCAGGATCACTATGAATAGAAACTGACTCAAGGGCACTTAAAAACAACAACAATGATCAAATTAAAGGTAAAATTGCCAATCTGATAGCCACCCCTCTCATTTCTGGCTAACATAGTCAAGATTTTCGTCTGGCCGCCATGTTCCCTCAACTTAGGTTATGAGTCACAGTTGATCTAAGACAGCCGTGGTAATTCAGTTCTCCTTCATAAACAACCAACGTAAAAAGCTTTCCCTCCAAAGAATGGCAAGAGAAAAGTGCCTTTGCCACTGCCCCTCTGGACTCCTCCTTGGCTGCGATGGTGTAGGGACATGTGATTTGGGACTGCAGTGCTATCTTGTGGTCATGAAGACAGACACGGCCATCCTGTGATGGCAGAGTGCATAGATAGGAGAAGACTCAGGGTTGGATGACATATCTTATTGAATGTCAGAATCAACACTGCGGATGCTTGTTTCTGAGCTCCTTGTAAAGTAAATCGTAAAAGTCTTAAGTTCTCAAGGTACTACTGGTCAGTTAGGAGTTTACTTGTCATTGAAATAATTCTAAGAGCAATCTTATGCTTAAAAACATCCTCTGAATTAACCACAGCTTGTAAACTCCTGGAAGGAGGAGCTTTTGTTAGTTTTGTTACTGATGTATCACTAATGCCTAAAGGGGGTGGTTGAAATAACAGATGCAAAATTGTTATTTTTTGGTGGAATTATTGTTGTTATTAAGTGCCTTTGAATTGGTTCCAATCCCTGGCAACTCTGTACGGGTTTGAGGAACAGCTGGTGAGCTTGACCCACCAACCTTTCAGTGCAAATTGACCTTGCAGTCCAGTGCATTAACCCGCAGCACCACCCCAGGACTTCATTGGATGAATGGATTACAGTCAAAATGAAACAAAGCAAATCGGGAATACTCAAGAGTTCAAATGTCAGAAGCATCCCAATGATGGAATTTTCCTAAGATTTCCATAGAATGTTCTGTCTAAAGAATACTGCTTTGCTAATTCAAGATATGCATTGTCTAGAGTCTACTGTGTCAATGATGTGTCAAGAGAACTGCAGATGACGGTGAATGATGCCCTATATGTAATGTAGACTGTGAGCCAGATGGCACTCAACCAGTGCAATGGTCCATGCTATTTTTACAGATTGTACATATGTGTTAGTGGGCAGCACGCATTCTGAGATCTTCCTTTGTAATAGTGTATATAGGTCCAGTGTCCCATTTCTTAATCCCTATAGTGGAATGGGTACTCCAGAACACTTCACTGTGCTCATGAGGAACCTGTACATAGACCAAGAGGAAGTCATTTGAGCAGGACAAGGGAATACCGAATGGTTTAAGATCAGGAAAGGTGTGCACCAAGGCTGTATTCTTCCACAATACTTACTCAATTTGTGGAGTCCTGGTGTGGCACTCTGGGCTAAAGTACTGGACTGCAAGGTCAGTTTGATCCACAAGGTTGGTGGTTCAAATTTGCCAGATGTCCCTTGGGAACCCTATACAGGGTCATTTATCAGTCAGAACTGACTCAACGGCACTTAACAACCACATCATTCAATCTGTATGCTGAGCAAATAATCCAAGAAGCTGGATTATATGAAAAAGAGCATGACATCAGGGTTGGAGGAGGTCTCAGTAACAATCTGTGATATGCAAATGACACAATCCTGCTGGATGGGAGTGAAGGGGACTTAAAATACATACTGAGGAAGATCAAAGACCACAGGCTTCAGTATGGATTGCACCTCAATGTAAAGAAAATAAAAATCTTCACCACTGGACCAATAAATAACATCCATATATACAAATGGAGAAAATATTGAAGTTGTCAAAGACTTCATTTTGCTTGGATCCACAATCAACACTCATGGAATCAGCAGTCAAGACATCAAATGATGTATTGCATAGGTAAATCTGCTGTATAAGATCTCTTGAAAGTGTTCAAGAGCAAATATACCAGTCTGAAGATTAAGGTGCATCTGGCCCAAACCATGGTATTTTCAGTTGCCTCATATGCATGTGAAAGTTCGGCAATAAATAAGGAAGACCATAGAAGAGTTGGTGCATTTAAGATTTGGTGTTGGCGGAGAATATTGAAAGTACCATGGACTTCCAGAAGAACAAACAAATCTGCCTTAGACAAAGTGCAGCCAGAATGCTCCTTAGAAATCAGGATGGTGAGACTTTGCCTCTCATATTTTGGGTATATTATCAGAAGAGACCAGTCTCAGGAAGGACATTATGCCTGATAAACTGGAAGGTCAGTGAAACAGAGGCCTATCACCAATGAAATGGATTGGGCACAGTGGCATCAGCAATGGGTTCAAGCACAGCAACAATTGTGAGGATGGAACAGGACCAGGCAGTGCTGCATTCTGTTGTGCACAGCCTCACTGTGAGTCAGAAGCACCAAACAACAACAACAACAACAACAACCGTGGAAGAAAGACACCAACAGGCTATATTCAGATGATATCAGGGACAGATTAAGTAATGTAATTTAATTTTTAGATCCCCAAACCCTCTTATGAACTGATATGTCTGAACTCCAGAAATATTCATCCAGAAGAGAGCAGAACAGAATGTTCCAGAAAAAAATATCTTCTGCTGCATCTTTTTTTTTTTTTTTCTTATTCCCTATTGTCTAAAACAGCAGTTTACAAGCACAGTATCAATTCTCTGGCATATTTCCGTGATTTAAGAGATGTGTCATAAGTAATTTGAGGTTAATAAACCATTAAAGAGCTGCTGTTTGCAAATTATGCACTTCATAAATAACTTAGGGCAATTTCAAGGTGACATCTACGGAAGCAGCCCTCTTGCTTGCTTCTTGATGTTTTTATTTAAATGTGGGATCTGATACAACCGACTTCCTGGACCTTTCTCTGGGCCTCAGAGGCTGACCTGGACTGAGAGAATCAATGGACTCTGTGGAAGATTGCAAACAATAGCTCTGAATCCCTCCTTCCCCTGTATCCATGGCCTTTTGCGTCTTCCCATCAAGAGGCAGTAGCCACGTCCTCCTACACAGCTATCCCTAGGAATCTAAGCTGGCTTCTGATCTACCTGGAATTCAACAAGAATAATTTGTAGGTGTGAGTCTGGACCTCAAGAAACCTTGTTGGTGTCTGCTCTCTCTTGGGACCCTGAGACAGACATAGGATGAATTCCAAGTGAACTTCCTTGAGAATGAAAGACCAAATGGGAAGAGACATGAGAGAGGCTATCCTAGACCATCCCTTCCCAGTTGAACTTCTAGATAAAACTGTAACCTTATATGTGAACTCAGGAAAAATTAGTAGAACTGCCCAGTTCAGTCCATCCCAAACTGACCCACAGAATCTCAAATTCTATGAAAGTTAGAGACATTTCAAGGGCTCCAGTGGTCTGGATTGTGTTGATATATTTCTTCCCAGATGAAGTAGAAATTGTTGTCTCTGGTCTCCTTCCACTAAGTAGAAGACAGAATGCCTACTGGATCTCTCTGGATTTTAGAGCCAACATATCCCTTATTGGGTCAAGCTTCTAAAACATATTTACCAAGTAACATAAAGGCTGCTCATTTAGAGGGAGAAGCAGAGGAACAGAAGGCATTGGATCAGGACAAAGTGGTCATTCAAGCTGCTCTGCTATTTGGATAATGTAACCCATCAGCTCTGATGAAATTTAAAGTGCCTGTGGTAAAGATACTTCCTAGTCTGTCTTAGTCTGGAAGTGCCAAGACCAGATGAGCATCATAGTAGCACACATGAATCCACTGATGGATAGGTAGTAGATGCGTACAAGGTGCATTGGCCAGGAATCGAACCTGGTCTACCTCACAGAAGGTGAGGATTCTCCCTTTGAACCATTACTACCCAAGAAGGTTCTCTGAGGTTTGTCATACGCTACATGCATGACACAGTTGGGTGCTGCTGTGGTTCTGCAGTCTCCTCCATGGGCTTCTCATTTTCTCACATGCCCATGTTGAACTAGGTCAATTATGAGCAAATCAAATGTGTATCAGAACCACCAGGAAATAGTTTAAAATGGAGACCCCTGAGGCCCAGCCCAGTCTACTGACCAGGAATGCCAGGGGCAGAAACCTGGAACCTATACTATGAAACACACACCAGGTGGACCAAGCTCCCTCCAAGGACCTGGAGCCTGCACGCTTGGCTCTGGGCCGTGTCCGGTGTGACCCTTTGGAGGTTACCTCTGCAGATGATCTATTTTCAGCTCCACCTCCGGGCCTCTGGCAGAGTCTCTGCAGATTACATTTGATGCCTTCTCTTTCTCCATCTCTCTGCTTCCTAATCTCATTATCACAACAACCAGATGTGACAGGCTCCCTCTCAAACCCATTTAAACATCTCCAAAGGCACCTCTCAGCATTTAGGCCTTCTATAATTTTCCACCTCCTTCATCTAGCTGGACACCTTGGCTTCTGGTCATCCTCCCTATGCCAATTAGCAGTGAAGTATCCTTCTGTCGAAACAATCCGATTATGGGGCACAGAATTGGTTTGTCATCATCAAACCCTCATCCACAAAGGAAGGAAGAGCAACCCTCTTAGACTCATTGGGGTCGCCTCCCAGAATATGATGTCACCCTTCTCTGGCAGTGCCTTCAAACACTCCTGTGCCACTCTTTGTACATTTGAAAATGGGACAAATATGAAGGTTCCTCTCCCAGAAAAATGCACTTGTGTAAACAGATTTATATCCATTTTCCAGAGTTTATAGTAACTTTGGAATTCACCCTTGGACCCCCTACCCCACTGTGTCTCCACAGAGACTGACATGACCCAGTCGAGACCCCACTATTCACTATTCTTTTCAGACCTTTTCTTTAACTGCTTTTTCCTTTCTAGAGCCATAGATCATATTGTTCCTTACTTTAGCTCTTTTGATTAACAATATATCCCAGCACCTTTTCATACCCATACCATATTTCTGTTCATTATTTTTAATGTTGTGCCAATTCCATGGTGTGGATTTTTCTTAACCACTGATGAACATCTAAATCATTCTCCTTCACATTAAGGCAAAACAAAAAGGAAGCATCACTGGAAAATCATGTCTCTGGGTAGTGCAAATAGCACACTCAGCTGCAAACTGAAAGATCGGTGATCCAAGTCTATCTACAGGTCTGGTGATCTTCTGAAAAGTCAGCCACTGAGAACCCCATGCATGGAGCACAGTTCTACAAGAACATACATGGGGCCACTGTGAGTCATAATTGACTTGATGGGAACTGGTTACAAGCAGACAAGAATGATAGCAGGGTGGTCCTTGAGGAAGTTGTGTGAAATCTGATTCCCTGCCAGAATCTGAGAAGGAAATTTACATGCAGGAAGTCTCCTGGGGAAAATGGTGATTACATACATATGATATTTCAGACACTGCTCATCGCTTTATTTTATTAATTTAATTTTCACTAGGGGCATGGTTGTGTTTAACAACAACAACATGACTATTAGGTGGGAGTGCAGGGACTCTGTAAGATAAGCACTGGACTTCTAATCACAAGATCGGTGATTTGAGAGCACCAGCTGCTCTTTAGAGAAAGATGAGATTTTCTGATCCCATAAAGATTAACAGCCTTGGAAAGCCTACATAGGGTTGCTATGAGTCCTAACCAGTTTGAAAGCACAGGGCAGCATGACTGTTAGGTAGGTATTCATATGTATATTTCAGTTATTTTTATTTTTTTTATCTCTCTCTCTCTCTATATATATATATACTCCTGGTGTGGCACTAGATTGGGAGGCCAGCAGTTCAAGTTCAACAGCTGCTCCTTGGAATCCCTATACAGGCTAGCTATGGGTGGGAACCTGACTCCATGGCATTTGTTGTTGTTGTTGTCAGGTGCCATCAAGACAGAACCGATTCATAGCGACCCCATGCACAGCAGAACGAAACAATGTCCGATCCTGGGCC
>NW_006408519.1:48565359-48574841 GCF_000296735.1 Chrysochloris asiatica
TTTTATTGTGAATTATATGATAGTTTACATGGTAGAACATTAGTTTTACATTCATTCTATCGTAAATCATTTCATTGCCATGGTTACAATCCCCTCCATGCATCATCAACCAACCAAAGGGTATACCCTGCAAGCCTACCCCCTACACAATTGCTTGTCAATTTTATTAATCCTTTCAAAGACCCAACTTCTTGTCTTGTTGATTCTTCCTATTGTTTTTCTGTTTTTTAGTTCATTTTTTCTTCTCTAATCTTTATTTCTTTTCTTCTAGGGACTGTAGCCTTACTTTGCTGGTCTTTTCCTATTTGTTGGGGATGTTGTGTTATTCCTTCTTCTTTTTGAATGTGTGCACTTATTGCCATAAATTGACTTCTCACCAATGTCTTTGCTGTGTCCCAAAAGTTTTGCTGTTTCCCAAAGGTTTTAGTATGCTGTATTTTCATTCTCATTTGAGTCAAGGATTTTTTTATATTTCATTTAATATTTGTTCTATCACCTAATAGCTTTTCAGCATGTGTTATTCAATTTCCATGTATTTGATTTTGTTTCCTTGATCTTGTTTATTTCTAATTTCATATCATTGTGATCTGAAAAGAAGCTTTGTAGCATTTAATGTTTTTAAAATTATTGAGTCTTGCATTGTGGCCTAATATATGGTCTATTCTGGAGAATATTCCATCTGCACTGAGGAAAAAAAATGTGCATTGTGTTGTTGTTGGGTTGTGTGCTCAGGATAAATCTATGAGGTCAAGTTGGTTGATTGTGTTGTTTAGTTCTTCTATGTCTCTGTTGAGTTTCTTTCTATTTGTCTGTGCTGTATCAAAAGTGATATATTAACTGTAGAGTTGTCTACTCTGTCTTCAAGTCGATTACAGTTTGATTTATGTATTTTGAGGCCCTTTCATTGGGAGAATAGATATATGAGTGTGTCCTTTTGTTCAATTGACCCTTTATCTCTTATGTTGGTTTTTGTCTTACAGTCTATTTTATAAGAAATTAATATTATCAGTCCTGCTTGTTTTTTTATTTCCATTAGCTCGATATTTTTTCCATCCTTTGATTTTTTAAAAAAAAAAATCTATTTTTGGTTTTGTGTGCAAGGTGTGTTTCTTGTAGAAAGCATATTAAAGGAGCCTATTTTCTTATCCATTCTGTTAATCTCTGTCTCTTGACTGGCACATTTAATCCATTGATATTTAGTATAATTATCAACAGGTATGAATTGATTACAGTCATTTTTCTGTGTGGTTTTTTTGTGTGTATGGTACTGCTGTTTAATTTGGTCCACATATTGGTGTGTTTTCTTGTAAATTTCTTCATGGCTATTGTTTTAACATTTTAAAAGCTCCATGTTTTTTCCTTTTCTTGATTTGATGTGAAGGTGTATTAATTTTCTTCACGTTTACCTTTAAAATAGTCTGTTTTATCTTGAAATCTACTCGACTTCATTGCCATTTGGAATTCTGTAACTATCCTTTTCCCTCTTTTTGCTTTGTAGTTGTATTGATTATAAATTGATATTTCTGATTCCCTATTTTTAGTCTTATAAGTTTGTTTTACTTTGGATACTTCTCTATATGGATTGAATTCTGGGTAGGGTTGCCATGTTGTCTCTGATTCTTGTCTACTGTTGTTGGTTCTCAATCCAAAAGACTCCCATTAGGATTTTTTATAAAGTTGATCTGGTTTTTCACAAATTCCTTTAATTTCTGCTTCTCTGGAAATGTTCTGATTTTGCCATTGTTTTTGAGGGAAAATTTTGCTTGGCATATAATTCTTGGTTGGCAATTCTTTTCCTTCTAAGTTTTGTATCTGTCTCCCCATTTCATTCTTGCTTGCATGGTTTCTGCTGAGAAATCAGAACTTAATATTATTGGTTCTCTGTAGATAAGTTTTCATTTTTCCTTAACTGCTTTTCGGATTCTTTCCTTCTCTTTGATTTTTGGTGAGTTTGATTATGATGTGTCTTGGTGATTTTATTTATTTATTTATTTAGGCTCTATCCTGTTTAGGGTTTGTTGTCTTATAATCTTTTATGATGTTAGGAAATTTTCTTCCAAAAGCTCTATCTGTTCCCTCTGGTCCAGGGCTGACCAGAACCAGCTCTGCTGATCTGGAATAATCCATACCTGATGCCAGATGGCAGGGTTGGTGCTGCTAGATCCTGACAAAATTTGATGCAACTTTGACAGCTCAAAGAGCAGAAGTTCCCCTGGAAGTGTACACAGATGAGGACCAGTCACACCTCTAGTTACCAGGGTAATATGGGGTAAAAGAAGAAAGGGGAAATAAGCTCACCCTTTTCTGTCCAACAATAAGCGGTATGCCTCTGTGCCACCTGCTGCCCTTTTGCCTTCAAAGTCATCTGTGAAAGTTCAAGATGGCCACACCTCAGCTGGCCTGGCCACCGGCACAAATCAGCAGTTCCTTTTCTGTGCTTTTTGTTTTGTTTCACTTTATTTCCTTCCCCACACAACTGTTCAGGTGTTTCTCCTAATGAGGGCTAGCCTAGGGCTAGCCAGGGCTGACTCTGCAGATCTGGCAGGCCTGCCAGAACAGAGTCAATTCGGGTAGCATTCCTCTCCTTTATCAGGGCCCACAACTGCTTCACTCACTTCCCTCTAACCCTGAGTGCCAGGAGAGCAGGAGCTTCCTTGGGGGGTCTAGGCCAGTGGGGGTTGACCTTGTATCTGGTTACCAGGGTAATGTGGAGAACAAGAAAAAAAAAAAAAAATCACACATTTGTCTCTATGAGCCACAAGTATGATTCTGCAACACCAGTAAGTTTTCTTGTTTCTGAAGTCTCTCACAAAAGCTCAAGGTGGCTGCACCTTACTAGCTCGTATCATCAATCTCTTCTTATTTTCCCATGTCTGCTCAACTCTCTTTCCTAGTAAGCATTCAATCCACTTCTCTATCCCTTCATCTGAAGCTCAGAGCTCCAGGACTTTTATCTGCATCTGTTCCATTTGTTTATCTGTATCTTTTTTGTAGAGAGACCCTATAGCCTTTCTGCCTACTTCACCATCTTGTCTCCTCTTCCTTAAATGCTCATCTTAATGATTAGTAAGTAAAGCTAAGTTTTGGAAATGTAAGTTTATTCTGAGATCAGCTGGAAAATATCATGCCTGGAGTTTGAAGCCCAATCTATAAGAACATGCTGAGCAAAGTGGTTCAGGCCACTAGTGGTACGATTCGACTCAGTGAACTTGAATGCACCGTTGAACTCCAGATGCTGTGGACTTTCCTTCAGTGCAGTTGTGTTTCCTCTTAAGTGCTATTTAGTCAGATAATGACTCAATTTTGACAGCAGACATCTCTGACCATGATATTTAGGGGAACTCAGGAAAACCAAAAGTGGGAGGGGGTGTGATGTGAACTTAACATGTGGACACTGGATTCAGATGGACTGAACCTGGATATAATAAACTGCTTGTCTTTGAGCAAGTTGTAAACCTGGCTTTGCCTAGTTTTCATCTGGCTAAAATGGACAGTAGTAAGAGTCCCTTACCATGGTGTCCTTAGGAGGAGTCCATGAGTCAACATACTGGAATAGTTGAACACTGTGAAGCCCTGAAAAATAGTGATATCAGAGTTCTAATTTCCCCAGTGTGTAGGATAATCAATATCAGCATCAGCCCAAAGCTGATTCCTATGAGATAGAGTCATATATACCTCCACTCTCCAACCTTTTTAGCAGCCTGTTACCATCTGCCCCTACCACAGGCCTCTCTACTTCTCTTCTGAGTTCAATAATTCATTGTAATGGCCACACAGAACTCATAAACCATATTAATGATGGTGGGGATTATTAGAGAAATAACAGGTTATTATTTGGGATACACATGGAAGTGACAGGAACAACTCAGTATAGAATCATTCCATCTGGGGTGCCACAGGAAGGCTTCTGCTGCTGGGCCTTGCTCAGGACTGGCCTGTACCAAATGGGGCAAATGTTACAGATCTTTAGCTCACTGAAGAATGTGCAGAGATACCTCACTCCACCAAAAAGCACACTGCCCAAAGATACCAAGCTCTCTTATTCCATGGATCACTGCAGCCATCAAGTGCCACTGCCATGTAATGCTGCTGCCACCTCTAGTGATACAACGAAAGCATAAAGGCTACTCTCTGTCTCCTGGGTCTAGGAGGTTCTCAGTATGGGGACCCTGGGTCCAGAAGATGGTCTTTGTTCTTGGTTCTTCTTAATGGTAATGAGGTACCTCCTTAACCTTTGGGATTGGTTCTTTTTAAGCCTAGAAGCATGTCAAAGCTGACCAATATGCTTGTTGGGCCAGAGATACCTTATTTGCATAATCCTATCAAATCATTTTTATGGGAGTAACAACACCATAGCCAGAAAAGTCATATAAAAAGAGAAATTCAGTCCACTGCAGGTCCACACTAAGTATTCCATGCATATTTACTTTAATAAACATAATTACGTGGAAATGGGAAGAAAGCAAATCAGAATTTTAAAGCATTCTGAATCAAAGAATATCTTTTGGTAAAAAAAAAAAAAAAAATTTGAAATAATCTCAGGGCCAACTCATATACCATAGTATCCTTTGAATGCTTGAGTTCCTTTGATAGCATTAATCTCTTCACATATTCATTCAGAAGAGAAAAACAAAGGCTTGTTGAGCATAAATAATGCTCCTGCCTCATACCACCAGTCTCCACAATACACACATGATTATTAGCTTGATGGATCAAGATGGAGAAGACTGTAATCAACAGCATTCATCCTAGAAAGAGAGTGGTATGGCACTGTGTGGAGTCAGGAGAAACCAGAGGGTGAGCATCCTAAGCTAAGGAATGGGTCTGCAAATGGTCTTTGTAAATAACCTTCTAAAAATGGATTGTTTGGTTAAGGAGTGTCCCTTTGTTTGCAGACAATAGGCGTGTCTTTACAGGTAAGTATGAGGGAGAAGCGCAGGATCAACTTGCAGAGTTCATCACTACACAATGGAAGTAAGGAATTTTATAATGGAATTAGAGATGGGATCTATAAAGAAAGGCGTTCAGAACTGTACCTGTTCCTGAATAAGTGGGTGAAGAGCAAAACAGGAGAAACACAACTAACTAAATCACAGGAGAGGTGGAGGTGATAGAAATACTTATATGGTCCTCCAAAGGGAGAATTATAATGATGAGGTGAGACTTCTAAGATGGCATTTGTTTTCCATATATGGAAGATATATTTTTGCACATTCTGATATTCAGAAAGGAAAACCGCTGCTTGGAGAGATGGTGAACTCTCTAGCAATGAAGGTATTTAAACAGGGATGAGATATTTGTTGAGGGAAAAACTATGCTGGGATTCACCTATTTGAAAAAGAGAAAAGATGACTGATGGTTATGTTTTAGAGTTTAAAATCTGAAGGATATTTGTCTGTGGGCAACTCCAACCAAGCAGAGCTTAGTTTTCTTTTGTGCCTAGGTTTAAGTGTTCAAATACCAAATTTCTTTGAGTTTTTCATGCACCTCTGACAGGCAAACAGCCAGAGTCAGCAGCAGAATATATATGAAAGTGGGTTATAGGCCAATTCATCAAGCCAGGTCAGATAGAACAGAAGCTAACTCTTAGGAGCTTTCCTACACACACTTCTTAATGGCTGCTTGTGATGTCCTATCCCAAGAGCCTCAGAGACCATTTGTAAACTTTCCTATTTATCATGGTCTTTTCCCTGCTTCCTTAGGCTAAGCATGCTTATGTGACTCATTTCTACCATGGCTGTGGCAGGAGATTTTTTTTTGTTCTCTGTACTCTATAAAAGGTCACCTCCTGAAGGTAAATCTTTGGAACTCATAATGGCATCATAGAGATGGTTTCCCTCACCTGGATGATTTATCTTGTCTTTAAGCCTGTTTAAGACTCACTCATCTCTGCCAAGAAATTTGGAAGACAACTATCTGGCTGACTGATTGGAAGAGATCCATATTTGTGCCCATTTCAAAGACAGGTGACCCAATAGAATGTGGAAATCATCAGACAATCTCTTGGATATCTCATGCAAGTAAAGTTTTACTAAAGGTAATACAGAAACGGCTTCAAGCATACATTGACAGAGAACTTCCAGAGGTTAAGCCGGATTTAGGAAGAGGCTGTGGAATGAGGGATATCATTGCTGTTGTTCGATGGATCTTGGCTGAAAGCAGAGAATATCAGAAAGATGTTTACCTCTGCTTTATTGACTACACAAAGGCTTTCGATTGTGTAGATCATGACAAGCTATGGACAACATTGAGAAGTATGAGTATTCCAGAACACTTAATTGTGCTCATGAGGAATCTGTACCTGGACCAAGAGGCAGTTGTTCGAACAGAATATGGGAACACTGGTTTAAAATTAAGAAAGGTGTGTGACAAGGTTGTATTCTTTCTCCATACTTATTCAACCTGTATGCTGAGCAAATAATCCAAGATGCTGGGTTATATGAAGAAAAACATGGCATCAGGATTGAAGGAAGACTCATTCACAACCTGCAATATGCTGATGATACAACCTTGCTTGCTGAAAGTGAAGAAGACTTAAAACATTTACTGATGAAGATCAAAGAGCACAGCCTTCAGTATGGATTACATCTCAATGTGAAGAAAACAAAAATCCTCACCACTGGACCAATAAACAACACTCTTATCAATGGAGAAAAGATTGAAGTTGTTAATGACTTCATTCTTCTTGGAACGACTATCAACACTCACAGAAGCAGCAGTCAGGAAATCAAATGACGTATTGCATTAGGCAAGTCTGCTGAACAAGACCTTTTCAAAATGTTGAAGAGCAAAGATATCAGCTTGAGGACTAAGGTGCACCTGACCCAAGCCATGGTATTTTCAATAACCTCATATGCATGTGAAAGCTGGACAGTGAATAAGAAAGATCGTAGAAGAATTGATGCTTTTGAGTTATGGTGTTGGAGGAGAATATTGAAAAGAACCAATAGATCCGTTTTGGAAGAAGTGCAGCCAGAGTTTTCCTTAGAGGCCAGGATGGACAAACTTTGTCTCTCATACATCAGACATATTGTCAGGAGGGACCAGTCATTGGAGAAAGATATGTTTGGTAAGGTGGAGGGACGAAGAAAGAGAGGAAGACCCCCAACGAGATGTACTGGCCAAGTGACAGCATTGATGGGCTCAAGCGTGGCAACAGTAGTGAGGTTGGCCCAGGATTGGGCAGTGTTTCATTCTGCTGTGCATAAGGTCACTCGCTATGTGTCAGTACTGACTCAATGGCACCTAACAACAACAACAACATAATAAGGAGCTCTGGGAGCATAGTGGTTATGAATCAGGCTGCTAACCGCAAGGTCAGTAGTTTGAAACTACCAGCTGTTCCGTGGGAGAAAGATGAGGCTTTCTGCTCCGCTAAAGATTTACACCCTCAGAAACCCTGTACAGAGTTGCTATGCGTTGGAACCGACTCCATGGCACATAACCACCACCACCATGATATTTATATATGTAAAGTTGTGGTTTCTTTTCTCCTAGAACAATTGGCGTAGTCAGCAGGATTTCAAAGTCTCTTCTGTGGTGGAATATCTCAGGGTTGGTAGGTCCCCCCACAAAAATATTTTTTTAACCCCACCATATTCTGCAGACCCCAGGGGAATGCTCAAAATAAGCACTCTTGAATTTCAAAAGCCATGTTTTGGGGAATCCTGAGACTGCTATCAAACTTTATTAATGTGTTTCTCTCTGACTGAAAAGTGTTTTTCTCTGTCTTTGTATTCCAGCAATAGTAGACGTGATAGTTAGAGAAAAATTCTTTCTGTTTGTTCTGCTTGTAAGTTCAGTCTGATGTCTAGTGGAGGATGATTCTGGCTGGGACTGTTCTCTGTTGGCATTGTAAAGGAAGTAATTCTTTGAGGCCTTAGAGTCATTAGTTTAAGTGCACAATGGTGGGGGAACCATAGGGAATCTTTAGTCTTTTCCTGAGAAGTCCAACACTTTGCTTCACTGTATCTAAGCTTTGCTGACTAGGGTTATGGTGTACATTTTGAGAGGAATTGCTAAATTCTTGCAAGAAATATTCATGGGAGGGATGAACAGCAGTTCTTAGCCTGTTTAGGAGTACATGTTTGTTCAAAGAGAAATTTTCAGTAACTAAAATGGGTTAACCTAAATGGGGAAACAGCTTAAAATTATGTAACTGATTTTGTACGTGCATTGCTTGGTCTTGTACTATTTTAAGAATGTTATGCTATAGCAATATAGAATATTATAAGGACTAATGTAAGCATGTTTATTCTTATTGTTAAAAGCAGTAATACTTGTTTTCCTCCCCCATGAAACGTATATGTGCTTCATTTAATGAGTGCTGGTAGAAAAAATAATTTTTTTTTTTATTGGTATATAATAAAGCCTGCTAAAGTAATTACTGTTGTAGTTAGGTGCCATCAAGTTCATTACAACTCATAGCAACCATATGCACAACAGAAAGGAAGATATCTCAGTCCTGAACCATCCTCACAATTGTTATGTTTGACCCCACTGATACAGCCATTGTGTCAATCCAGCTTATTGGAGGTCCTCCTCTTTTTCACCAACTGTCCACTTTGCCAAGCATGATGTCCTTCTGCAGGAACTGGTCTTTCCTGATAACATGTCCAAATTATGAAAGAAGAAGTCTCACTAAGGAGCATTCTGGATGTACTTCTTCGAATACAGATTTGTTCATTCTCCTGGCAGACCATGGTACTTTTAATATTCTTCTCCAATGCCATAATTCAAATGTATCAATTCTTCTACAGTCTTACTTATTCTAAAGCAAAATGCCCACAAAATATTATTTCTCTTCATGATGTTGTTGCTGTTTAAGTGCTGTTGAGTTGGTTCCAACTCATCACAACCATATGCACAAAAGAATGAAAGACTACTGATCCTGGTCATGTACCATCCTCACAAGTGTCATTATTTTTAGGCCATTGTTGCTTCCATTGTATCAGTCCATCTCCTTGGAGGTCTTTCTCTTTGCCAAGCATGATGTCTTTCTCTATGGACTAGTCTCTCCTGACAACATATCCAAAGTATGAGATAAAAAGTCTTGCCATCCTCGCTTGTAAGAGACATTCTAGCTATACTTCTTCCAAAACAGATTTGTCTTTTCTTCTGGCAATCCATGATACTTTTCATAGTCTTCTCCAACATCATAATTCAAGTGCATTGATTATTCTACGATCTTCCTTATTCATTGTTCAACTTTCACATGCATATGAAGTGACTGAAAATATCATAGCTTCGGTCAGACTACTTTAGTTCTCAAAGTAACATCTTTGCTTTTTAATTCTTTAAAGAGGTCTTTTGCAACAGATTTAGCTTGATTTCTTAACTGTTTCTTTCATGACCTTGCAGTCCAGTGCTTATCAATGGAGAAGAGATTGAGGTTGTCAAGGACTTCATTCTTCTTGGATCAACTATCAACACTCATGGAAGCAGCAGTCAAGAGATCAGACGATGTATTGCATTGGGCAAAT
>NW_006408519.1:48575201-48582345 GCF_000296735.1 Chrysochloris asiatica
TGGGTAAGGTGGAGGGTCAGAGAAAAAGAGGAAGACCCCCAACGAGATGGATCAACCAGGTGACATCATTGATGGCGTCAAGTGTGGCAGTGGTAGTGAGGTTGGCTCAGGATCGGACATTGTTTCGTTCTGCTGTGCATGGGGTCGCTATGAGTCGGTTCCGACTCGATGGCACCTGACAACATAACTTCATCATAACCATGTTTATTTTGCCATCTACAGATAAAGTTCAGCTCTGCTGACATACCCTCCTGATGAGATTTAAAAAAAAAATTTTTTTTTGACAAAAATTTCCATCAGAGCTACTACAAGAACAAGCAAGTTGTTTGCTGGGGAGCCATCAAGGCAAGCAATCAAGTCTCTTCAGGACAAATCCCCTCCAAGACTGAAACGCAAAGGAACCACATGAGCAGGCATGTAATCTTGCTGGTGACCACACTGGTCTACTGGTGAGTAGAAGAGGGGAAAAGGCAGCAATGAAGAAATGGGCTGAGTTCAACCACTATCTATAGACTACCATTGACCTGGAAATGAGAGAGAGAAGAGGAAGGGCTGGGTGGTCTGAAATGTGATGAGCCCATGGACAAGGATATAGCCATGGAGGGCTAGAGCTGAGAGTGAAGCATCCAGCTGATATGAAATAAGGGGAGATGCACAAGAACACCCAAACTTGTAGATAGTACCCATTTGACCTAGCCTCAATACCTTGATGATCAGAACACGACTAGAGGAAGATTTAAAAAAACAACTTTTGATAAAGGAAACTGGTGTAAATTGCTACAATTTGATGAACTTGGCCTAGACTTATGGATGTAGTAGCTCAAAATACCAACTGAGAAGGAAGGAGTCTTCACATCAAGCATCAATCCTATCCTCTCTGGACACAGGGTAGATATAGACAAGCAACTTAGACATTGGCTACCTAAAATTAGGGTCTATAAAGGCATGAAGTGACTAGCTTACAAGAGGGAGTTTAGTTTCAGAGTGTGAGGAGAAAGGTAGAGTCCCCACTGAATAGTTTTCATCTTGTATAGATGGGTCTGGTGAAAAGAGATGAAGATAAGATTCTTATAATTTAATACTGAGTAATTGTTATCATGACTACTTGCTATTGTCACAACTGAAAAGGTAGAAGTTTTGTAACAAAAATGAGGGAGTAGTTAATCTTACAGTTCAGAAACAGAGGACCCTAAGACAATCAAGGGAGAAGAGAACTAGCAGAATGCAGAGAAGCAGTGACACCAGAGATGGAAACAGAGATTAGGACATGGAGAGAGGGAGCAACTGAGGTCTCTGGACTTAGGAAAGAAAGAGACTGGGTGCCGGCAGCCAGGAAGCAGGCTTCCAGAATGTACCCTTTGGTTGTTCAAATTATTATATATTCCTGAGTGTTTCTATGTATATCTCCCTTCCTACCCCCCATCAAAAAAAAAAAAAAAAGAGGAAATGGAAGCAAATATTGCTAAATGATGAGGTATGGAGGAGATCGTGATCATTGCAATGAAATTATGGTGTAAAGCCAATGTTCTCCCATATAAAATATCTCTCAGTTCATAATAAAAAGTTAAAAACAAATTCCTGCAAAAAAATATGGAAAGTCCAATATTTTGAACTTGGAGTCTACCAGACTAAATCAAGACTTCAAGAACTCTGGAATGTGACAGGGTTTACAAATTACAGCTGGGTTCTCTGGAGAAGCAAAACCAGTGAAACTTTTATATGTAAATACATGTGCTGTTGTTAAGTGCTTTCCAGTCAGTACCAACTTATAGCAACCCTGTAGAGGGCTTCCAGAGGGCAGAGAGTAGGTTTGAACCACTGACCTTGTGGTTGACATTCCAGTGCTTATTCTATAGTGCCACACCGGGACGCTCACTCTCTCTAAATATTTATATATATTACATATATGTGTGTGTGTGTGTGTGTGTGTGTATACATTAGCCCACAGCACCACATCAGGAGTCCATATGCATGTGTGTGTGTGTGTATATGGACTCCTGATGTGGTGCTGTGGGCTAATGTGCTAGACTGCAAGGTCAGTTTAAATAGCAAGGTCAGCAGTTCAAGCTTACTAGCTGCACCTCCGAAACCCTATACAGGGTTGCTATGGGCCATAATCAACTCAACAGCACTTAACGACAATAGCAACAACAGAGTGGAAATGACTACACAGTTGTAGAGATGGGAGAGTCCCAAATCCAGGTCAGATGAACCAAGTTCAGCTGGCAGCCAGGTCCAGCAGATCGCTGATGGCTCCCAGGATTAGTAGGTAATAGAGCAGGCCACTGGCTCAAGACCAAAGAATGGAAGGTCAGAGAATGAGCCAAATGGAAGACCCAGCCCCAGTAGAAAGCAAAAAGTTTTGCTTCAGTGTCTAAATATATGGGAAGGAAGCCATAGAGGAAGCCACAGAGGAGACATCCTTTCAATTGACTGGCTGCTCATAGCAGAATTAATCATAGAGCTAATCACATTGTGTTAGATCTCATTATAGTGAGAACTAAGGAGCTCTGTTAAGGAGCTCTGGTAACGTAGTGGTTATAAATTGGGCTGCAAACCTTAAGGTCAGCAGTTCGAAACTACCAGCCACTCAGCAGGAGAAAGATGAGGCTTTCTGTTCCCGTAAAGATTTACAGCCTTGGAAACCCTGTACAGGGCCCCTATGGGTTAGCACCGACTCGATGGCACTTAACAACAACAACAAGGAGATCTGTTAGTGTAGTGGTTATGAGTTGGGCTGCTATCCTAAAGGTCAGCAGTTCAAAACTACTAGCCATTCTGCAGTGAGGCAGGAGAAAGATGGGGCTTTCTGCTCCTGTAAATATTTACAGCCTTGGAAACCCTATGTAGTGTTGCTATGAGTCCGATCTGACTCCATGGCACACCATCACCATGGAGATTACTACATTTCAACGGTGAATCCACTGAGACTCCTGGACCACTCAACTTGATACAAAACCTTAACTATCACACATGTGGAAGTTGGACAATGAATAAGGAAGATTGGAAAACACATGATGCATTTTAATTATGGTATTGGTGAAGAATCCTGAAAGTACCATGGACTGTCTGAAGAACAAGCAAGTCTGTCTTGATAAAATACAACCAGAGTACTCCTTAGAAGCTAGGATGGTGAGACTTGCCTCTCGTAATTTGGACATGTTTTCAAGAGAGACCAGTCCCTGAAAAAGGGCATCATGCTGAGAAAAGCAGGAGTTCAGTGAAAAAAAGGAAGACCCCCAACAAGATGGATTGACAGGGTGACAATAACAATGGGTTCAAACACATTAACAATTATGAGGATGGCGCAGAACTAGGCAGTGTTCTGTTCTCTTGTGTGTAGGGTCACTATGAGTCATAGCTGACCCTGTGTAGGATTTCCAAGGAATGGCTGGTGAGTTTGAACCACCAACCTGGAGGTTCAAACTTGCCTTGCAGTCCAGTGCTTATCCTCCAGTACCAGCCCAGGACTCCTACAAAACTAACAACATAAAATTTGTAAATGAGGTCTCTTTTCTCCTCTAAAACAGTAGCGGTTTGCTGTACACCGTGTGCAATGCAAAGTCTTTTCTCCGTCCTTCCTGTGAAACCTTTAATCTCTGCTACTTGACTCCTTGAAGCTTTTCAGTACGTGTTCTATTTTTAGTCTAACTTGAAGATGCACTTATTTCTGTGTCCAGGTGAGTGATGAGATGAAAACCAGGACAGTGTCTGGTGCCAAAAGCCCAAGGATAAGAGAAGTGACAACTGAGAAACCTCTGGTTTACAGACTTGGATCCCAGATTAGGTGCTTTGCCCAAAGATAAGTGATAAGAGAGGATTTTAACCCATGTGTGTCCATTTCTAGTGTTTTTATTACTTGTATTTGTCTTCACTGCTTCTGACTGCAGAACACCACGTCAACATTGTAGGAAATAAAAATACATGACTCACATCAATTTTTTCCCTCTAATGAGCATTAATCAGCTACAATACGCAGGAAGTGACCATTTGAATCAGACAATCATATAGTCTGCATGCTGGGAATGATTAATTGAAGAGGAATGGTGTTGCATTCATCCTCAAAAAGAACATTTCACGATCTATCCTGAAGTACAATGTTGTCAGTGATATAATTGTATCCATTGCCTCAAAGGAAAATTAGCTAATATGTTGTTGTTGTTGTTAAGTGCCATCAAGTTGGTTCTGACCCATAGCGACCCTATATAGGGTTTCCAAGGAGTGACTGGTGAGCTTGAACCGCCAACCTTGCAGTTCAAACGGCTTTTCAGTCTGGCACATTAACCCACAGTGCCACCCCAGGACGCCATGTGACTACTATTGAAATAGATGCATCAACCACTGATGCCAATGATGAAAAAATGGAAGAAATCTATCATAATTTCTGCCATCTGGAACTGATCAAACATGCAATCAAAATGCATTGATAATTACTGGTGGTTGGTATACAAAGTTGGAAACAAACAAACAAACAAAAAATTGGTAGTTGAAAAATATGGCCTTGGTGGTAAAAATGACGTGAGATGTCACCTGATAGAATTTTGTAAGACCAAGGACTTATTTATCAGAAATCTCTTTTTTAGCAATATGAATAGTGACTGTACATGTAGATCAGTGCATTAACCCACAGCACCACACCAGGACTCAATGGCACTTAACAACAACAACAACATACCTGTAGAGGAGTCTTAGTGTGGTGCTGTGGGTTACTGCACTGGACTTCAAAGTTGTTTGAACTGCAAGGTCAGAAGTTCAAGCTCACCAGCTGCTCCTTGGAAACCCTATACAGGGTCGCTATGACACTTAACAATAATAACATGCATGTAGACATCCCCATATGAAACAAACAGGAATAAAATAAACTGCATCAGGGGAAGAATTAAGAGAAGCTCAATATTAGCAGTCAACTGCAAAAGAGACCATAAATTGCTCATAATAAGTTCAAGGTGAAGAAAAGTAAAACAAGACATGAGAGATAAGCACAACCTTGAGCACATGCCACCTGAATTTAGAGACCATCTGAAAACTAATGTGATACATTGAACATTAATAACCAAAGTCCAGATGAGTTCTAAGATGACATCAAGGACTTCACATAATAAGAAAGAAAAAGATCATTTAAAAGACATGAAAGAAAGGACCCAAATAGATGTCAGAAGAGATCGTGAAAAGTGCTCATATAACTAGAGCAAATGATGAAGTAAAAGAGCCGAACCGATTTCAAAGGGCTGCTCATTCCATTGAAGTATTATAATGAAATGTCCAAATACCTGCAGTTAGAAAGCCAAAATAGAAGAACATGCTTGGTATATCTCCAGTAGAAAGACTGGAAGAAAAATGCCAAGCCTCAAGTTGCAATGAGGATCCTAAGGACAAAATTTTATGGATAAAAAATAGTTGAACAATGAATAAGCATAACCATAGAAGTATTGATGCATTTGAATTATGGTGCTGGAGAAGAATATTGAAAGTACCAAGGACAAGCAAATTTGTGTTGGAAGAAATACAGACAAAATACTCCTTAGAAATGAGAATGATGAGCTATCATCTCTCATACTTGGTATATGGTGTCAGGAGGGACCAGTCGCATGCTTGGAAAAGTGGAGGGTTAGTGAAAAAGAGGAAGACTCCCAACAAGAAGGATTGACAAAGTAGCAGCAACAATGGGTTCAAACATAACAATTATGAGGATGGTGTAGGGTCAGGCAGTGTCTCATTCTGTTGTGCAGAGTGCCGCTATGAGTCAGAACTAACTTGACAGCAGCTAGGAAACAACAATATGGGCAAAATATTGAACACTGCTGGAAGCATCAAAAGAAGATGAAGGAATACACTTTACCAAAAAGAATTGATCAACATTCAACAATTTCAGGAAGTTGTTGTTATTGTTGTTGTTAAGTGCCGTGGAGTCGGTTCCGACTCATAGCGACCCTATACAGAGTTTCCGAGGCTGTAAATCTTTATGGGAGCAGAAAGCCTCATCTTTCTCCAGCGGAACAGCTGGTAGTTTCGAATTGCTGGCCTTGCGACTTGCAGCCCAATTCGTAACCATTACATTACCACAGTATTCATTTAAGACACGATGGTATTGAAGGAAGAAGGTCAAGCTGCACTGAAGGCATTGAAGTAAAGCAAATTTCCAGAAATTGACAGAATGCCAATTAGAATGTCTCTACAAACAGGTTCAACACTGGAAGCTCGGTCCTCTATGCCAAGAAATTTGGGAGGCAACTACCTGAACAACCAACTGAAGGAGATCCATATTTGTGTTCCTTCCAAAGAAAGGCAATTCAACAGACTGAGAAAAGGATTAAACAATATCACACACAAGTAAAAATTTGCTGAACAAAATTGTAAAAATGCTTTCAGCAGTACATCAATAGAAAGCTGCCAGGAATTCAAGCCAGATTCAGAAAAGGATGTGGAATGAGGGATATCATTGATGATGTCAGAAGGATCTTAGTTGAAAGGAGGGAATACAAAAAGCTATTTACCTATATTTTCTTGACCCTGCAAAGGCATTTAACTGTGTGGCTCATAACAAATTATGCATTATGTTGAGAATAATGGGAATTCCAGAACACTTAATAGCACTCATGCAGAAACTGAGCATAAACCAAAAGACAGATAGAACAGATACTTCATGGTTTAAAATCTGGAAAGGCGTGCGTTGGAGTGGTCTTCTTTTGCCATACTTATTCAATCTGTATTTGAGCTAATAGTCTAAGAAGCTGAACTATGTGAAAAAGAAAATGGTATCACAATTGGAAGAAGACTCACTAACAACTTGCAATATGCAAATGGTACAACCTTGCTTGCTGAAAGTGAAGAGGATTAGAAGTATTTCTGATGAAAATCAAAGACTCCAGCCTTCAGCATGGATTGCACCACAACGAAAAGAAAAAAAAAACAAAAAACTCCTCACAAGGGAATCAATAAGAACATCATGATAAACAGAAAGGACTGAAGTTGTTAAGGATTTAGTTTTACTGGGATCCACAATTAGTGCCCATGAAAACAGCAGTTGAGAAATGAAACAATGTATTGCATTTGATTAATGTGCTGCAAAAGATCTCTGAAAGAGATCTAAGAGTACTAAGAACTAAAGATGTCACTCTGAGGACTAAGTTGTGCCTACCCCAAA
>NW_006408519.1:48582908-48619194 GCF_000296735.1 Chrysochloris asiatica
CATTATTCACTACAGTATCTTGAGTTACCCATCTGTATTTTGTTTCATCAGCTCCGCCTAGACAGATTGCATAGTACTCACTGGTGATTCTGCCTTCCTCCATGCCCTCTAGCTCTAGGTTCCCTCTTGAAAGCTTGTAAGCCTGTCACTTCTTGCCTTTGTAGTCCCCCCCTCCCCATTTGTGTAGCCAATGTCCAAGTTGCCCATCTCTGCCTACTCTGTGTGTGGAGGGGGTGGGAAAATGTTTCTTGCTGTAAGGATTTGTTGCTTCTTTGGAGTCACTGCATTCGTAGGTATAGGTCAAGTTCATCAGATTGTATCAGCTCAATCTTTTTTTTTCCCCCTCCTCTTTCTTCTCCTGGTTGAGCTCTTGATCATCCAGTTATCCGGTCCAGGTCACGTGGGAATCATCTGCAAGTGTGGGTGTTCTTGTGCACATGCCCTCTCTTCCCATCAGCCGCAAACCATGCTATTTTTAATCACCTATATGCATGCAAAAGTTGGACAAGGAATAAGGAAGACCAAAGAAGATTTTATGCCTTTGAATATGATGTTGGTAAAGATTATTGAATATACCATGGACGGCCAGAAGAGTGAACACATCAGTGTTGGAAGAAGTATAGCCAGAATGCTCCTTAAAAGCTAGGAAGGCAAGATATGTTATCAGAAGGAACCATTCCTTAGAGAAGGACATCATACTTTGAAGTGTGTCAGAGTAAAAGAGTAAGGTCTTCAAGGAGATGGATTGCCACAGTGACGGCAACAATGGACTCAGATATTGCAATGATTGCAGGGATGGTACAAGATCAGGCAATGTTTCATTCAGTTGTAAATAGCATCACTATGAGCTAGAAGTGACTCAGTGGCACCTGACAACAACAATAACAACAAGAGCATCTCGTCTGTGTTTAAATACCTCCATTGCTAGAGAACTGAGTACCTCTCAAAGCAGCCACTTCCATTTTTCAACAACTGAATGTATAAAATACATCTTCCTTAGATAGAAAACAAATGTCATCTTAGACGTTTCACCCAATTCTTTATAAAGAAGCAAGAAGTATTTCTTTCTAGCCCTGGAAAGTCCTTCATATTCTTGTAAAGGACAGTCATGTCCATATTGAGTCTCCTATTTTCATGACAAAACAACCTCAGTATCAAGAAATCAATCTCAGACGACAATAATTCTAAATTCTCTCCTCGTTACATTAAATCAAATTAGGTTAACTGAAAGTTGCCCAGTCCTATTAGTAAAATCATCCTTAAAAAACCAACAAGCCTGATTTGAAATGAGTGTAACTTGGCATCTTTACTAAGTTATCAGCACAGGAAATTACTCACCGACTGTTTGCCTTCTCCCTGAGCACAGACTTGGGCTGCCAATGTATGGAGCAATGGAGTGAAAACCACCATCTGTTAAGTGGAAATGAGGGACCTGAGAGGTGCCTGGAGAAAGTAACTTGTCTCAGAGCTGAGCAGTGGGTCCAGATCCCACAAATTCCCTGGGAAGGAGACCAGTGGGCTGTGCTATCTTTGTGCAGAAAGCAGAGTGTGTAATGTAGAATTCCTGGGGTAGTGGACTGTGGTTGCCATGTTGGAAATGTAGAGAGAGACATGTGGTACCATCACTGTCTTTCCCATTCCCTGGCTATTGCCCCCTCACCGCCAAGGTTCAAGTCATTTCAAATCATTGTCAAGTCTGCATCAATGTCCCTGCCAAGGAGAGAAAGGAGAGGTGCACCATGATCCAGGTGGGAGCCTGAAGACAGATTAGTGATTATGGAAGTTATGGAAAAATCACTGAAGAATGGCCATTAGATACAGCCATAGGTGCAAGCCAGGACTCAGGTCCTACTGGGAACTGTTTATAGCCCCACACAGAAAAGTTTAGAGGACTGGTTGTGTACATTCAAGGATAATATTAGATGTGGCTACTTGAGGAGAAGCTATATATTTTAAATATTTTCAAGAAATACAATGCAGTATGCTAGATTACCACCAAATGATTTGGTGGGGTTATGCAAATAAGGTGCTTGTGGCCAACCAAGGGGATAGGACAGTTTGTTAATAATGCAAATAAGGTACATGGAACTTTGAGGAAGTGAAACCATAAAATTAAGGTAAGATGTATGAGACCCTAATAAGGGGATTGGTCACTAAGCTTAAAAGACAGCCAATCTCAGAGCATAGAGGGGACCATTACCACCAAGAAGAAGAGATGAAAGTGGAGTATGTTCTTTGGACCCGAGGTCTCTGCACTTAAACTTCCTAGACCTATGAGACAGAGAGCTGTACTACCAGAGGAAGTGAGAGATAGTGAGATGCAGAAGCAGATAAATGGTGGCATTTGGGGCAGCAGAAGCAAGAGAGAGCATGGTGAACTTCCTGGCCCATGAACAGAAAGAGATGAGTACCTTCAGACAGAAGGCTTACTGGCAGAGTGGAGTGTCTCCAAACACGTATTAGCAGAGCAAATGAGCTTTGTCACACTTGCCCAAGCCATCCCAAGAAGTCTGAGGGGCTAGAGGGCCAATGGCCAAAGAAAGGCCTGTCTGTGGGCACAACTAAGAAGAGATTTTCCTGAGTGAAGAACTATATCTTGTGTTTGTCCTGATCCTCAGTTGTAACCTGTTACTTCCTTAAAACCCAGAATCATGAGTGTTGTCTGTGAGCTCTGTGGCCATTTCAACAAATTATCAAGCCCAATAGAGCATGCCATGGGAGAGGAAGCTGGTACCAAATTTGGTGAAAAGGTTGGAAAGAGGATGTATGTCTAGCCTCCACCGCATAGGCATCAGCCTTGGACTTTTGCTCTTGACTCTCTCCCTCTCATGAAGTTAGACCCCTCGTACCATACCATTGGTATAACATTTCTACTTTCAAGTACATGCAAATAAAGCTAATGAAGAGGTACACAGTAAAGAGTCCCAGAGAACTGGCTTTAATGAAATTACCTCATTAAGTGTTTCTTAATGGCTTCTTGTAATGTGCCTAAACAACTATTATTAAGTACATGACAACATTCTTCTCTCCCAAGAGCAGCAACAATTATGAAATGCCTAAACAAACTGAAGTTAACACAGCTTATTTAAAGGAAACAAAATAATGACAACCAAAAAACAAACAAACCATCCACACACTAAAATCTATAAACTTTGTTGCTGGACACAAAGCAGATTTGAATAAATAGAGAATTGTAATATCTTCCCAAATAGGCAAGCTTAATCACATTAAGTTATGTTCATACATCCCCACCCTAAATCTCATGAGATGTTGTGAAACTTCACAAAGGACTCTTAATGTTTACCTGGAAAAATAAATAAATAAAATAAACAGAAAACTAGAAAAAAAACAAGAACATGAGTGACTTTCCCTTGTTGTTGTTGAGTGCTGTTGAGTCCATTCCAGCTCATATTGACCCTTTATAAGGTTTCCAAGGAGCAGCTAGACAATTTGCCACTGATCTTATGGTTAGCAGTCTAGGACTTGTCCTACAACACCACAACCCAACACTAATTTAAATGGTAGGTTACTATTCTTAAAATATACAGAAAACTAGACTAAAATACATAATTTATAAACAGATTTAGTCATATTAGGTATCAGATTATTAAAGAATAGCATTTCAAATTAGGATGAATATAAAAAAAACAACACTTAAATAGTGCTTAGAAAATTGGTTATGTTCATAAAAGTCATGTTAGATGTTTATCTAACACTATATTGTGTTATAAAGACCCTACCTTAACTATTTCTAAATATGGAGAAGGGACACATAATTGTATTCTACTCAGAAAATACACATTCATCTCTTAAGATCCTCCTTCTACAAATATATATTGGTCCCCTGCTTTCCCAGCACTAGTGACATAGCTGTCAACAAGAGACAGAGCACTCTGTCCTTATAGAGTTTCCATCCTAGTGTGGTCAGGAGAAGACACACAATCATTAAAATAAGCAAATTATCAAGTGTATGAGGAAATAGGGAGTTTTAGGGATAACGGTGTGGTAGGGAATGGAGATAGGACTTCTGAGGGACGGCTGTAATCCAACAGGGAGACTACAAAAAGTCACACTAAGAAGGAGAACTTGAGTTGGAGAGTAGTGAAGGTGAGCCTTGCACATATTGGGGGAAGGGAGTTTCTGGCAGAGAAAATAGCAAGGACAAGCATTCAAAAGCAGCAGCATGTCAGGGATGTTGAGGTGCACCAGGGATGACCATGTGGCTGAGCAAGAAGGTAGGGTCAGAGCTAATGGGGCCATATCTATCTATACATCCACCCACCCACTTATCCATCCATCCATCTATCCATCCATCCACCCATGCATCATCCATCTATCCATCCATCCATCCATATACCCATCCACCATCCATCCATCATCCATCCATCCACCATTCATCCATCCATCCATCCATCTATCCATCCATCCATCCACCATCCATACATCCATCCATACATCCTTCTATTCACCTACCCACCTATCCATCCACACATCCACTCATCCACCCGCCCACCTGAAAACTATCTATCTATCCATCTACCCATCCATCCATTCACCCACCCACTCACTCACTTATCTATCATCCACACACTCATCCATCCACCCAACCACCTATCTACTTATCAATCCATGCATCTATCCCTCCACCACCCACCTATCTATCCAGCCCACCAGCCATCCAACCACCCATCTATCCATCCTCACACCTACCCATACACCCACCTATCTACCCATCTATCTATCCATTCATGAATCTATCCATCCACCCACCCAGCCACCCAACACCCACCTATCAATCCAGCCATCCAACCACTCATCCTTCTATCCTTCATCCACCCATTAACTCCCACACATATCTATCCATCCATCCACCCTTCCATCCATCCACCCTTCCATCCATCAGTCTATATCTCCAGTAGACATCTGAGGGGAGAGGTTTAACAGGTAGTTAAATATATAAGGATAGGTCTCAGAAGAAAGATCCAGCTAAAGGTCAAATGTGAAGCTCATTGACATATAAATGGTCCTAGAAGCCACAAGACTGGAAAAGATAATTAAGGACATATTGTTGTTGTTGTTGTTAAGTGCTGTTGAGTTGATTCCTACCCATAGAAGATATGTGAGGATTGAATCCTGGGAAGCCTAACTTTTAGAGGTGAGGGAGACTCAACAGAGATGATGGAGAGGGAGCTATCAATAACTTAGCAGGAAATGTAAGCCTTATCCATTTTTTCCACTTGCTACAGAAATTGCATTACTAACTGCAAGGTTGGCAGTTCAAAGCCACCAGCTGCTTCTCAGAAACCCTATACAAGGTCACTATGAGTCAGAACTGATTCAACAGCATTTAACCGCCACCACCCTAGACTCACTACCTACCAGCGGTTCCGCGGGAGAAAGATGAGGCTTTCTGCTCCTGTAAAGACTTACAGCCTCGGAAACCCTGTACAGGGTCGCTATGAGTCGGAACCGACTCCACGGCACACAACAACAACAACCCTAGACTCAAATTCCTTGTCCTTCCACCTGTTCTGTACCCTGGAAGGCTGTTCTCTATCGTATCATTACGTGGACTTTCTTGTCCTCTGGCTTCTATTGTTATTGTTGTTGTTAAGTGCCCATAAGTTGGTGCTGACTCAAAGAAACCCTGTCCAGGGTATCCAAGGAGCATTAGGTGGGTTGAACTGCTGATTTGCAGTTGCAATTCAAACTGACCTTATGGCCCAGTGCATTATCCTGCAGTGCCATACCTTGGTTTAGTCAATGGGAGGCACAATCAGAGGGTGCAGGAAGAGAGAGCTGGGGTATTTGTTCTTTCCACTCTATCCTTCTTCAAAATTCCTTGACAGTGGTGCCATCCCTTTAAGATCATCCCTTGTGCCTAATATCCCCTCTTCTTTGTCTTCCAACTCCTAACTATATACTGAAAGTACCATTACTCTTTCAGGCTCCCATGTTGTTATTCCCTGGGTGCCTCAACATTCCATGACCCTATAATACTTCTTTAAATAGTCCCTTTATTAAAATATCTCTTTATAGATCCCTGCTGAGCCTGCCAGTTGTATCTGCTAATACCCTGCCTAATGCCTGTGATGTCCTGGAAGAAAAGGTGGGGGCAGGAGGGGATAACAGAAAAAAAAAGTTTGAAGGAGAAGGGAGTAATCAACTGTGCCAAATATGACTCACAGTTTAACTAAGATGTGGACTGAGGAATGACCACAGGGTTTCACAGCATGGGAACATTGTTGATATTATCAAGTGCAATTCCCTTACAGAGTGGTGGCTCAGAGTGTGTTTGAAAGAAATGGAGAGAGGCGTTGCGAAAAAGCAAGGGTAAATAACGATTTCAGGGAGTTCTGCTATAAACAGGAGCAGAAAATGGAGCAGTATAGAGAAGGAAAGTGAGACTAGCTGAGGGAAAAATAATACTGTGCCTTTTCATGCATATGGAAATGATCTAAAAGACAGGAGGAATGATGATGGAGGGAGAGAATGGAGAATTGCTGTTGCCATGTCTTGAGGGAGTAAGTGTAAATTCAGGCTTGTGCATGACAGGATGAGCTGGCCCTAGAATGTAACTTAGATCATTTCTCTGTAGTCCTAGGGAAGAAGGCAGAAGGTGTAGGTACAGGTGTTGATGGGTGGAGGTGCGGGGGGGGGGGGGAGAGGGGGGGAGTGTGGGAGTAGAAACGTGTGGCATTTCTTTTCTTATCACTTCTATTTTTTGAACTAGGAGTAATGTGAGAATGAAGAGATGGGGAGACATTGTTGGAGGTTGGAGAAGAACAGGCTAATACACATTGTTTAGAGACAGGGAAAGAGTGAATGGACTCGGAAAGGGTGTAATGCTGGTAGGACTAGAGTAAGGGTCCATCAAAGTTTCATAGTCACACATTTAAAGTCAGACCAGTCAACAAAATTTGCTGTTTTGTTTCGTTTTTCCTGCAGTATTTAGCTACCTGGGTGCAGGCACAGAATGAGGGAAGATTTATTTCACCAGGTTTGGGATTTTGACAAGAAAGTGCTACAAAGAAAGGGCAAGAGAGATGGGAAGTGAGGTGCAGTGAACTGCTTCATGTGTCTCGTCTAGCCATTGTCTTTGTAACTTCCACTAAACAACTTTTCTCCCATGGGTCTGAGTAAAAGAAGGTGAAGGAAGATGCTGATGGGTTATATGATTCCATTGTGAGTGATTGTTAACTGGGTTGATTGTGATTGGTTTATTGTGCCATCCTGCTGGGTATAAAATGAGCCAGCTCCGAAACAGGAGTGGGGACCTCACTACTAACATGGAAGAACCAGGAGTTGAATGTGTCTTTTGGACCCTGTGATCCCTGCACATTAAACCTCTTTGACCCAGAGACAGAAAGATGTGACACCATACAAGCAGCAGAGGAGCAGCAGCAGTACCAAGAACCAGAGCACAGTCAGAGTGCTGAGATTCCCAGCCCACAGAGCAAGGAAAGCTGGGTGACTTTGGGCAGAAAGCTCGCTTGCAGAGTGAGGTGTCTCCAGGCACTTAATTGACCACAGAGCTCCAGCTGAGTGCCTTCAGGCTGAGATTTATGGTGGAATGGTGTGTCCTGTGAGCATTTATCAGCAGCTCTAAAAGAGCTTTGTAACAATGCCAAAACAGGGCAAAGGCCAAGGGGCCCAGTCATGAGGGGAAATGGACTGATAGAGGCCTGCCTATGAGCATGGCAGAGGAGAGGCTGTTCTGACTGGAAGAACTGCACCCTGAATACATCTGACCCTGAATTGTAACCTGTTAACCTCCCTAATGAACCCCATAAGTATGGTGCCTGAGTTCTGTGTAGCCATTGCGGTGAATTATCGAACCCAGCTGAGTAGAAGCCTCTGTGGGAAGGATCATTGGTGTCAGTTTTTACAGGATGGTATGCAGAAAGAGAGGGATTATAATGACTGCCCCAGATTTTAGCACATGAAGTAAGTGTGTGAAGGACTGGGTAGGGGTGAAAATGTCCACAGATCATGGATTCAGATGACGTAAAAAAGTGTGGAGACAGGGACTGAAAGGAATGAGCTGAAATTATAGGCAATTGTACTAAATGCATAAAGTCCTATCCAAGTTACACTGAAGAGTACAAATGGATTTTTGTACAAATTCTTTGTTCTCAATGAGCTTAAATCTGACAAACGGGAACCATTTTCTCATGGTGGAGGGAAGAGTTCACAGGCTCATTTTGCATACTTCTTAAGTGAAAAGAACTTTGCCTGCAGTTTCTTTATTTAAAAAAAGAACTTTTTTTTAATTGTGTTTTTGATAAAAGTTTACACAGCAGTTTAGGTTCCCGTTCAATAATTTCTACACAAGCTGTTCGGAGATAGTGGTTACGTTCTTCACGAGGTGTGAACGTCCCCATTATTTCCATTCTGATTGCTGCATTTTCATCAGTGTAGTTTCCCTGCCCCCTTATAGGCTCATCTTTGTTTTAAAGTAATTGTTGACCATTTGGTCTCATGTAGATGATGCTTTTAAAGGTGCACAATACTCATGGGTGCTAATAGCCTTTATTTTTGAGCCATTATTTTGTGAGCCAATCTGTTATTTTGCTAAAAGGTGACTTCAGGGACTAGTTTGGGTTCAAGGTATGAAAAGTGTATCAGGGTAATAGTCTTAAAGAATCCTCAAGTTGCAACCAGTCCAATAAATCTGTTTTGTTTGTTTGTTTTGAAGAGTTTGAGGTTCTGTATGATAGTTTTTCTTCCATTCTATCTGGTGCGGATCAGAATGGAAGGTAATGGTAGCTGGGCACCATCTAGGTCTTCCGGCCTCAGGATAGATGAGGTCATGGGTCACGTAGACTGTTTGTCCTGTAGACTAGCTTCTCCTTTGAGTTTGGTTTCCTTCATTCTCTTTTGATCTGAACAAGTAGAGATTAATACTCCTGGTGTGGCACTGTGGGTTAATTTGCTGGACTGCAAGGTTGGTTTGAACCACAGGGTTGGTGGTTCAAGCTCATCAGCTGCTCCTTGGAAACCCTACCCAAGGTCACTATAGGTTGGAACCAACTCAACGGCACTTAACAACAATATCCTAGATTGCTTGCAATTTCTGGTTTAATACACATTACTAAAAAGCAGTAAGGAAAGTTCTATTACAGAACCCTGGTGACACAGTGGTTAAGTGCTTGACTGTTAATCAAAAAGTAGGTGGTTTAAACCCACCAATCACTTAACAGGAGAGCGATGAGGCAATATACTTTTATAAAGATTTACAGTCTTGGAATCCCTATGAGTTTCCATACTCTGTCCTACAGGGTAGCTGAGAGTCAGAATTCAATCACTGGCAATGCATTTGGGTCTGTCATGTTTGCTTGTTGGTGGTGGTAGTTGTGTGCCAAGGAGTTAGTTCTGACTCATAGTGACCCTGTATAGGGCTTCTGAGACTGTAAATCTTTCTAGGAGCAGAGAGCCTTATGTTTCTCCTACAGAGAGTCCGATAGATTCAAACTGCCTTATGTTTCTCCTACAGAGAGTCTGATAGATTCAAACTGCTGACCTTGTGATCCACTGTTACCAAGGCTCCTGTTCTTGTTTGCTTAGGTACTATTATCCCATTTTACAGATGAAAAAATACAAACTTAGTAGATTGCCTCATGTTGGGAAAGCCTGGAGCATATTGGAAGAGTCTTCTGATTCTAGAATGCCTTACTCTTACTAATTGCTCTGTAATAAGACACGTGCAAACAAATGTTTTAGATGAAAATTCTCTGGACACACCCTTTCACACTAGCCTCAAAACCTTGCAGCAGTTCTCCTCATAAAGCAGAAAGATTTAATGTACAAATATGCATTCATTTTGCTCTAATCCACCATCAACACTCATGGAAGCAACAGTCAAGAAATTAAATGACGTATTGCATTAGGCAAATCTGCTGCACAAAACCTCTTTAAAGTGTTCAAGAGTGAAGACATAACTTTGAGAGCGAACGTGCGCCTGACCCAAACCATGGTATTATCAATAGCCTCATTTTCATGATCTAGCTGGACAATGAATAAATAAGACCATAGAAGAATTGATGCATTTGTGTTGGAGGAGAATATTTAAAGTACCATGGACTGCCAAAACAATCCAAACAAATCTGTGTTGGAAGAAGTACAGAAAGAGTGCTCCTTAGAAACCAAGATGATCAGACTTCATCTCTCATACTTTGGACATATTGTCAGGAGGCACCAGTCCCTGGAGAAGGACTTCATGTTTGGTAAATGGAGGATCATTGAAAAAGAGGAAGACCCCCAACAAGATGGATTGGCACAATGGTAGCAGCGGTGGGCTCAAGTGTAGCAGCAATTGTAAGGTTGGCGCAGAACCAGTCAGTATTTCGCTCTGTTGTGCATAGGCTGCTATGAGACGGCACATAACAACAACAACAACAAACATTATGAGTATATACTTGAACATTGAAGAACAACCGTGATTTACAAGTTCTACCAAAAATGCAAGCTGAGGACACAAGTGTGCTGTGATACCATTTGTTTTCAGCAGACATCACCACTGCATGTGTGGAGAGAGTCTCTGTGTGTGCACATGAGTGGTTGTGAATGCAGAAAGCAGTAAGCTAATAGCACTAGCCTTTGAGCTGGGGATTGATTTGGAGATACAGGATAAAAGAAATTTTATTTTCTCAAGGACTCAAGGAGAATGTTTGCTTTTGATTCTATGTAGGTCTTGTCCCTGATTTTTTTCTTACAATATAGTATACTTTATATTGGGAAAAAAATAAGTACTTACAAAAAGTTTTCAAATTGCCACCAAGGCAATCTCAACTCCTGACAACCCCAAGTGTCAGAGTCCAACTGTGCTCCACAGGTTTTTAATGATTGTTTTGTTTTGTTTTCCAGAAATAGATCACCAAGTTTTTCTTTCAAGCTACCTCTGGGTGGACTTGAACCTCCAGCCTTTCAGTTAGCAGTCAATGCCATTATTTGTTTGCACCACTCAGGGATTCCAGAGAAGATACAAAGGGGTTGCAGTCCCACGCCAAAAAAGAAAGATGTCATTTTGAGTACTAAGGTGCACCTGGACCAAGTCATAGTATTTTCAATCATCTCATATGCAGACAAAAGCTGGACAATGAATAAGAAAGACAGAAGTTTTGATGCCTTTCAATGATGGTGATGGTGAAGAATATTGACTCTATCATGGACTGCTGGAAAAGCAAAACAAATCTGTCTTGGAAGAAGTGCAGCCAGAATGTTCCTTAGATACCAGGATGGTGAGACTTCATCTCACCTACTTTGGACATGTCATGAGGAGGGACCAGTCCCTGGAGAAGGACACCACACTTTGTAAAATAGGAAGACCCTCAGTGAGAACAACACTGGCTGCAACATAAACTCAAACACGGCAGCAACAATTGTGAGGTTGGTGCAAAACTGGAAGGTGCTTCCTTCTATTGTACATAGGGCCACTATGAATCAGAACTGACTCGATGGCACCAGTTTGTTTGCCACAATCAAGATCTGAAAGCTTGGTTTCAGACAGACAGACAGACAGACATATCCATTCACCCCTGGTTCCCAACTCCAGATACATGAAATGGGACTATCAGTGCTATTCCGCAGTAGCTTCTTGCTGAGAAGATCAAGCGAGCGGGTATGTGTGAGAGCATCTGGACCAGAGCCTGCTGTAGTGCAGAAACCAGCGCCTGCATCTCCACATCCAGAGCTCTGTGACGCTTGCATGAATTTCAGTTTCACATCCGCTTCCTTTTGAGGAGGAGGCTCTTAACTCGGCCTGCAGAGATTGGTAGCCTGCTGCCATCAAGTCACCTCTGACTCATAGAGACCCTGTGTAGGGTTTCTGAGGCTGTAATCTTTACAGGAACAGAAAGCCTCATCTTTTGCCCAAGGGATGGCTGGTAGTTTCCAACTTCTGACCTTGAGGTTAGCAGCCCAACTCATAACCACTAGGCTACTGGAGCTCCTTATTGTTGTTGTTGTTAAGTGCTGTTGAGTCCATTCCGACCCATAGCAACTCTGTATAGGGTTTCCAAGGAGCAGTTGGTGAGCTTGAACGACCGACCTTGCAGTTCAAATGACTTTTCAGTCTGACGCATTAGCCCACAGCACCACATCAGGACTCCAGACTCCTTGTTGTTGTTGTTATGTGCCATGGAGTTGGTTCCGACACATAGCGACCCTGTACAGGGTCTCCGAGGCTGTAAATCTTTATGGGAGCAGAACACCTTATCTTTCTCCAGCGGAACTGCTGGTAGTTTTGAACTGCTGACCTTGCGGTTCACAGCCTGATTCGTAACCACTATGCTACCAGAGCCCCGTCCAGAGCTCCTTAGTGAAGCATATATATGTATATATAGAAAGAGAAGTTTATTATCAAGGAAATGGCTCACAATTGCAATGTCCCAAGTCGTCTGCTCTGTGGGTTATATTGGGAGCAAGCCACACCCTCTAGGAAACATCCCTTTAGTTGATTGGCTGCTCATAGCTGTTCATCACAGAGCTAACTATGCAGGTATCAGGTTTCATCACCATGGGAATAAGCACATCCAAAATGTTTCTTGTTGTTGTTGTTGTTAGGTGCCATCGAGTCAGTACTGACTCATAGTGACCTTATGCACAGCAGAGCGAAACACTGCCCGATCCTGGGCCAACCTCACTACTGTTGCCACACTTGAGTCCATCAATGCTGCCACTTGGCCAATCCATTTATTTGGGGGTCTTCCTCTTTTCTCTGATCCTCCAGCTTACCAAACACGATATCCTTCTCCAGTGACTGGTCCCTCCTGACAATATGTCCAAAGTATGAGAGACAAAGTTTGGCCATCTTGGCCTCCAAGGAGCACTCTGGCTGCACTTCTTCTAAAACAGATCTATTGGTTCTTTTGGCAACCCATGGCACTTTCAATATTCTCCTCCAACACCATAACTCAAAAGCATCAATTATTCTCCTGTCTTCCTTATTCACTGTCCAGCTTTCACATGCATACGAGGTTATTGAAAATAACATGGCTTGGGTCAGGCGTACCTTAGTCCTCAAGCTGACATCTTTGCTCTTCAACACTTTAAAAAGGTCTTGTACAGCAGATTTGTAATACATCGTTTGATTTCTTGACTGCTGCTTCCATGAGTGTTGATAGTTGATCTAAGAAGAATGAAGTTCTTGAAAACTTCACTCTTTTCTCCATTGATAAGAATGTTGTTTATTGCTAAACCTCTGGAAATCCTGGCCTAGTCAGGTTGACACAGAGCCATAACTGTGGGGAAAAAGAAATACATAAATCTTCTCTTCAAAATGTTATAAAATGGGATTAGAACCGAAACAAAATAAATTTGGTCCTAATCCATGTTGAGAAATTTTCCTTATTCCTATGTTTGTGTTGCAATCCAGCCAAGACCAGCTAAAACCAGTCCTTGGTGCGCTTTTATCTCATATAACAAAGACACTCCAAACCTCCCCAGCCCCAAGCCCATTCCTTCCAAGGATCATTCAAATTGACCAATCAGATGGGAACAAGACTGTGTAGTTGAGACCCTAACCAATAGGATGAGACACAGTCTTAGCTTACAATTAGCCAATCCGGTAGACGAGACTGTGTGGTTGAAACTCTAACCAATTAGGGTGAGACACCACCCCTTTCACATCACATCAGGGATAAAACCTAGCGGACTGCCTGCCTGGTGTGCTTGCTAGCCAGACTTTGTGCCACTGTGCACCCTTCTGCCAAAGTAAAAGTTGTCCTGCCAAGTGTCTTTGTTCTATTGCATCTATGTTGTGACATGCAGTCACGTTTCTGACATAACCATTACAGTTTCCAAGGCTGTCATCTTTATGGAAAGAAAGTACTTAGCCACTGTTCCATCAGGGATCCTATAAACTTGCACAACATACTTAAATTCTGATCCTCAAACTTCTCACACATAAAATGGTAATGATTATTGTGATAACTGGATGGCTTCTGGGCAATTTGGGGGTACATAAACCAAAACCAACCAACCCCTTGTCAGAAATTCAATTTCACCTCAATGTGCCCCTTTAGGACAGAGGAGAAATGCCATGTATGGTGTCCAAGGCTATAATATCTATGGGTGTGATATAGGGGGAAAAGACCCCACCTTCAAATATTTAAATAATATGTTGTTGGTGTTGTTAAATTTCCTCAACTTGGTTCTGACTCATAGTGACCCTGTATAGGGTTTCTGAGGAGTGGCTAGTGAGTTTGAGCTGCCAACCTGCAGTTCAAACTGACCTTGCGATCCAGTGTTTATCCTACAGTGCCACATATTGTTGTTGTTGTTAAGTGCCGTCGAGTCGATTACAACCCATAGCGACCCTGTATAGGGTTTCCAAGGCTGTTAGTCTTTATGGGAGCAGAAAGCCTCATCTTTCTCCCTTGGAACAGCTGGTAGTTTTGAACTGCTGACCTTGAAGTTCGCAGCCCGATTCGTAACCACTACACTACCAGAATTCCGCAGTGCCACATATAGAGACTCTTTATTAAGTCTTAACCGGGAATAGAAACAATAGAAAACAAACATAATCACCCAGCTGAGGAAAATCATCAGTACGGCTCAATAATGAAACCCGACGTGGTGGCCTTTTATAGGACACAGAGAACAAAGGAATCGCTTCTCAGAGCAGTGACTGGCAGCAGCATGTGTCACATACCGGGGCAGCTACGGAAGCAGGGAGGGATTATTGTAAACAGAAACCTTTACAGGCTGCTTCTGAGCCCCTTGGGGTATGGCATCACACGCATGCTAAAGAACCTGCCAAGGTAGATTCTGTGACCCCAAATCCACTTTCAAACACAATCCGCTTCTGACTTGGGAGGTTTGGTTCTCAGAGGTGCATGAGGTTCTCAAGAAAAATTAGTATCTGAAACTTAAAGCACAAGATGAACCCAAGCTCTGCCGGGCTGGAGTCGTTGGAATCAGAGTTCATGTTCTAAATCATCAGTGGATCTCCAGGTCTTTTCTCCTATATTCGAACTGCCAACTTTTCAGTCCACAGCTGAGCACTTAACCATTGTGCCACTAGGTCTTCTTCTGAGAAAGGTGGTTGTTCTTGTTGTTAAGTGTTGTCATGACAGTTCTGACTCATAGCAACCCTGTATAGTTTCCAAGGTGCAGCTGGTAGATTTGAACTGCTGACCTTGCATTTGGCAGTCCAGCGTGCATGCCATAGTGTGACACCGGGACTGCTCAGAGAAAGGTCAAACTTGAAAATGCAGAAGAAGATGGAAGGAAGTGACAGCTGGGGAGAAGGCTGTAAAAGAAGAAAAAGCTTTTTCTTTTTGTTTAAAGTCAATTTTCACTCAAAAATATTCCCCATGCTTTAAAAACAAAGCCAGTTTTGAGAGCAGCCTATAGATCTGAAAGGTAATGCTTTTCAATGCCCTGCTTTTCTTTTCTTCTTTTGGAAATGCAACTCTTGTAATTAAACCCAAATTTTGAATAATGTAAACCTATAATTCATGCAAATTGATCCCTAATGGGATGGAAACAAGCCAGGTTTTAATTTGTTGAACTAGTGGGAGATAGTATAATGAGTTGGAAAGAACAGATACAAAAATATGTCCCCTTTCATCTCAAATGAGCCTAAACCTTTCATTTCTGTGCTCTGTCTCTGAAGCACTCAGTGTCTCCAATATGATTTTAAATTCTTTTGTGACGGAGATGGCCTTTGATTACTGTAATGGAAACTTTACAGTTCTCCCAGTCCCCTCCAGTTGCCCATATTCCTTGGTGACCTTGCCTCTCAATTTCTGTTAGAAATCTCTAACCATTAATTGTATGTAACCAGTCAGTGCTCCCAAAGGAAGTGCAACCAAACCTTGGGAAATGTTTTAAATGGTCGGTAATTAGTTCTAATGTCGGAAAGGAGTTGTTATTGTTCTGTTCCTGTGGAGTCTGTTCCAACTCACAGCTGCCTTGTGTAGGGTTTTGGAGGAATGACTAGTGAGTTTGAACACTGACCTTGCAGCTAGCAGTCCAGTGCTGATCCAACAGTGCCATACCAGGACTCTCCAATTAGCATTTGTTATGGTTAAGTGCAAAGGAGTCAGTTCCAACTCATAGTGACCATGTATAGGGTTTCTGAGAAGCAGCTGGTAGGTTTGAACCACTGACCTTGAGGTTAGAAGTCCAGTGCTTATCCTACAGCAGTGCGCCAGGGCTCTGAAAAATTCTTCTGGAAGCAATGGTGAGAAAGGGAGCCAAGAAAAAAATCATTCCAGGCAGAAGAATGCATCAGCAAAACTGTGGGAGCTTGCTAACTTGTTTAGGGCAGGATGACTAGAAGGAGTTTGTTCTCTTCGTGTTCATTCTTTTTCATTTCTTTTCACAGAAGGAGGTTAAATGAATGTAATTCCTCAGCATAATCCTTTCTCAGCTACAATCCTCTTTCTTTTAACAGTAAGTAATATACTCCATTGTTTGTAAACTTGACGAAGAACCCAGGGATTTGAATACAGCCTGCACCAGGTAACACTTGGGAGCCACCAACAATGTGATCCTCATCTGTGTAGAGTTTGCAACTGAGTGGAATTGCATTAGGGGTCCCTGACTACTGCAACAAGGTTGTATTCTTGCACCATGCTTATTCAACCTGTATGCTGAGCAAATAAAAAATCTGAGAAGCTGGGTTCTATGAAGAAAAATGTGGCATGAGGATTGGAGGAAGACTCATTAACAATCTGTGATATCCAGATGATACAACCTTGCTTGCTGAAAGTGAAGAAAACTGAAAATATTTACTGATGAAGTTCAAAGACACACCCTTTGGTATGGATTGCATCGTAATGTAAAGAAAACAAAAATCCTCACCATTGGACCAATAAACAACATTCTTATCAACGGAGAAAAGATTGACGTTGTCAAGGACTTCATTCTTCTTGGATCAACTATCAACACTCATGGAAGGAACAGTCAAGAAATCAAACAACGTATTACAAATCTGCTGCACAAGACCTTTTTAAAGTGTTGAAGAGCAAAGATGTCAGCTTGAGGACTAAGGTGCGCCTGACCCAAGCCCTAGTATTTTCAATAACCTTGTATGCATGCGAAAGCTGGACAGTGAATAAGGAAGACCGTAGAAGAATTGATGCTTTTGAGTTATGGTGTTGGAGGAGAATATTGAAAGTGCCATGGGCTGCCAAAAGAACCAACAGATCATTTTGGAAGAAGTGTAGCCAGAGTGTTCCTTGGAGGTCAAGATGGCCAAACTTCGTCTCTTATACTTCGGACATATTGTCAGGAGGGACCAGTCGCTGGAGAAGGATATCATGTTTGGTAAGGTGGAGGGTCAGAAAAAAGAGGAAGACCCCCAACGAGATGGATTGGCCAAGTGGCATCATCGATGGACTCAAGCGTGGCAACGATAGTGAGGTTGGCCCAGGATCGGGCAGTGTTTTGCTCTGCTGTGCATATGGTCACTATGAGTCAGTACTGACTCGATGGCACCTAACAACAACAAGACTATTACCAGAGTCCTGTTGTGGTGCTGTGGGTTACTGTGCTGAACTGCAGTCAGTTTGACCTGCAAGGTCAGTGGTTCAAGCTCACCAGTTGTTCCTTGGAAACCCTATATAGAAAAGAATCGACGACACTTACCAAGATCACTGCGAGTCATTGGGCTCAGCATACAAGTGGGGGTCCTAGTAATAGGGATGCCATCTATGTGGAGTTTGCAACTGAATGGAAATGCATTGCAGACCATTGCCAGCCATAGGGCTCAGCGTACAGTGGTACTCAAGGTTAAGATTGTTCTAGGGGAGACGAGAGATAATCTTCACATACATAAATATTTTAAAGACTATTAAATCTTAAATAAGAGTGAAAACAATACAAAACAAACAGATCACCTGGGTTAGAGAAATCATCGATAGGAAGCCATGATGGAATTCTTCCAAAGTTCTACCTCCACAAGATGACCTTTCTATAGGGCACTAACGACAAAGGACTCTCCTCCTACAACCACAAGAGACAGTAGCAGTATGTCATATATGCATGGCAGCAGGCCTATGTAAGCAGGGAGAGAACCATTATAAATAGAAACTGCTTACTGAAGCTCTTGGGCCATGACATCACTACTAGCCATTAAGGGGCATGCCTACGAAAGTCCCTGTGAGGGAATTTCTGTTCTTCCTGTGCTGGCTGAGGGAAGGGGCCCCAAAGCACTGAAATATACTCTGCTTTTGTGAACTTTGGTGGGTCAACCATCAGAGATACTCAAGGCTAATTTTACATCTGAAAACTTAAATTTTAGGTACAAGCTTGAATTAAGTTCTGTATGGCTGGAGCATCTGCAGGCCATAAGGCTGTCAGATTTCATTCTTTGAAACCAGATACCCTTAAGATACAGTACATGAGGTGAAGTCTGGAGGAAAGCAGCTGCAAACTTCCAAGAGCCCTCTCCTTATGGCTTTCCCATAAACCAACTGAAACAACAAACTCACTGCCGTTGAGCTGATTCCAACTCACACTGACCCTGTACGATGGGGTAGAACTTCCCCCTAAGGATTTCAAGGCTGAAAATCTTTACTGAAGCAGACAGCCTTGTCTATGGAGTGGCAGGTGGATTCAAACCACCTACCTTTCCATTAACCTCAAGGCAACCAAACTCCTTGACCATTCCAATGTGGCCACATTGTAAGGTACTGTTTACCAGAGAAGTTTATTAGAGACACCCAAGGTTTATACTGGGCACTGGTCACATAGGCTCCGATGGCCTAGCATGCCTCAATCTGCAGACCCCCAGATGAAAAGTAGGAGTTCATCATTAACTGTCTTGTTTGTACAAGTAGTTTAGACCCATTGAGTCTCTCTTGTCAGCTCTCAGAAAGACAGGAAACTCCATAAAATCTACTTTCCCAGAAGCCAATCTTTCAAGCAGGTCTTTCTAGGGATGGCTATCTCTAGATCTGTGTTAACTTCACATTGGCAAAGTCCCCTTTGTCCTGTAAGGTAACACTCATAGGTTCTGAGGATTAAGATGTGGGCATCTTGTGGGGAACATTGTTTAACCCATTTGTTTCCTTATTCAATAAATACGTACTTATTATATACCATGCACTGTGTTTAAAAAAGGAATTTAAAACATTAACATGTTAGTTGATAAACATGATTTTATGAGAAAAGAGATATGGCCAAGATCTGCCCTTGGTGTGATGGAAGTACACATAATGCAGGTTTGTTGTTGTTAGCTGCTGCTGAGTGGTTCTGACTCATATGGACTGTGTACAGGACAGAATGAAACACTGCCTGGTCCTACACCCTCCTCACAATTGCTACCTTGTGTGAGCCCATTGTTACAGCCACAGTGTCAGTCCTGCTCACTGAGAGTTTTCCTTCTGTATCATTGACCCTACACTCTCCTAAGCACAATGGCTTTCTCCAGGGACTGGTCCCTCCTGACAACACATCTAAGGAGCATTCTGGTTGTACTTCTTCCAAGACAGATTTGTTCATTTTTCTGGCAGTCCACGGCACAGTGAATATCCTTTGCCAACACCAGAATCCAAAGGCATCAGCTCTTCTTTGGTCTTCCTTATTCACTGTCGGTGCATAGGAGGCAATGGAAAATACCATGGTTTTTGTCAGCTGCATTTTTAATACCTTAAAGATGTCTTTTGCAGATTTGTCCAACACAATACATCATTTGAGTTCATGACTGCTGCTTCCATGGGCATTGATTGTGGATCAACTAAAAGGAACTCCTTGGCAACTTCAATCTTTTCTCTGTTTATCGTGATGTTGTTTACTGGTCCAGTTTTGAGGATTATGTATGTAATCTATAATTGTGGAGTACTGAATTATTCAATGTCTCTTCTAGTCATGGTCTTTGAAAATGCCTACTAATCAACCTCTTCCTGATGGGTCTGGGTAAGAAAAGGTGTGGGAAGATGTTGACGGATTACATGATTCCGCTGGGAGTAGTAACAGGGCTAATTGTGATTGGTCACATTAAAATGAGTTATCTAAGTGGCATGAGGTGGGAATCTCACTACCATCAGGGAAGAGCCAGGAGTAGAGGTGTCATTTGAACCCTGAGATCAGTGTGCACTGATCCTCCTTGACCCAGGGACAAAAATCTGTGGCATCAGAAGACTGTCATAGCAGCAGCAGAACCCAAAACTAGAGCACAAGACAGAGAAGTGGGCTTCCCAGCCCATGGAAAAAATGAAACTGAGGAACTTTGCAGAATGGGGTGCCTCCAGGCACTTAACTGGGGGCGTTAGGTCTGCTGACCCACCAAGCCAGAGCCAAGAGTCTTCAAGGCTGAGGCTTATGATTGGAGGGTATGCCCTGCAGGCATTTATCAGCAGCCCTCAAAGAAAGAGTTTTATACCATTGCCCAGACAGAGAGAGGACAACCTGTGGGCATGGCTAAGGAGAGGATGACTGGACTAGAACTGTGTATTTTCTGACACTCTATTTTAACTGCTAACTTCCCTAATAAATCCATAACTGTGAGTAGGGCATCTTTACATTTGTGTGGCCATTGCAATAGAATAGATTCTTGAGGTAGAGACTCTTGTGGTGGAGAAAATGGCTGGGGTCAGTTTTTTTACAGTTGGTGTCAGAAATGGGGTTCACTGCAATGTTTCTGAACTCATGAAAGTGAGGGATTTTATAACAGAAGGAACACCATGTCATGGAAAGTGAAACTTTTGATTCCTAAAAGTTTCCTTTGCTTATTGCTACATGCCATGATTATAAGGAATCTAAGTGATGCTGTGCTGAAGCTAAGGGAGAAAAGAGCTGTTACTGGCACCATCTGGGACAAAATGCAAGATGATTAATAAGGGGTCAGGGCCTACTTGATGCACTCCTTCTGGTATTCTCTGCTTTCAGCCAAGATCTCTCTGACATCAACAATGATAGTCCTCCTTTCATGTTCTCTTCTGAATCCATCTTGAATTTCTGACAGTTCCCTGTAGTTGTACTGCTGCAACCACTTTTGAATTTTCTAAAATTTTACTGGCATGTGATACTAATGGTATTGTTTGATAATTTACACATTCTATTTGATCACTTTTCTTTGGAAGGAGCACAAATATGGATCTCTTTCAGTAAGTTGACCATATAGCTGTCTTCTAAGTGGCTTGGCATAGATGAGTGCTTCCAGTGTTAGATTTGCTTTTGTTTGTTTACAAAACCCATCATTGTTGGTAGTGGTGTTAAGTGCCATAGAGTCAGTTCCAATTCATAGCAACCCTGTATAGGTTTTCTGAGGAGCCATTAGTGAGTTTGAACCACTGACCTTGCAGTTCAAACTGCCCTTGCGGTCGAGTGCTTATCCTACGGTGCTACACCAGGACTCCACAAAACCCAGTAGAATAAAAATATATAATATACAGAGATATTATCATAATTTTTCTGGAGCAGTAAAATGACAACAAATGGGGTACACTCTTGAAAATTCGGAGAGGTTTCATTCATTTTTATGTTCCAATAAAATTTTGTTTATAAAAACAGACTGTGAACCATATTTGGCATAGGACATACCTTGCCAATCATTAGATGCAATGATTCATTTCATGGCTCCATAAAACAAAGAAAGTACTAGCTCCCCTCCCACACCCCCTTGCTTTTTCTTGGCAGTAAAACATATATAACAAAACATTTGACATTTCAACAATGCACATGTATATTTTAGTGACAATATTTATGTTCATCATGTTGTTCAAGTATTACCCCTATCCTTTGAGAGATTCATTTCTTACAAGGAAGAAAACAATGTTCTATGGCAGTCCAAGTCTCAAATATATCTTAGAAGTTCAGAGAAGGGATGTAAGATATGAGGGGACTTCAAAAAATTTCATGGAAGAATTTCATTACCTTTCGATTCCATTTTTTCCCCAAACCTTTGAAGCCCTCTGGTATTATTGCCCTGGAACTGGATGAATTTTGGCCCAGCTGAGGTTAATAGTCTGGGTCAAACAAAGGGGCTATTTAAAGATTAAACTAAAGAAAAAGGGCCCTAGATATTCTGGTGTCAAATTGTGGAATACATTTACTTGGCCCAGGATGAGGCTATTTTTCACATTGTCTTGATCAAGTCAATTCAATGTTAGTGACAATAAAAGCTGAGAATTAAAATGCCATCAAATATGAAAAATCTTACTGGTAGACAGAAATCCAGTGGCTGATAATTCCCATCAAAATGTTATCTAAGACTGGAGTTGAAATCGCAGGGTGCGTATGTAAGGCCCATGTTCAAGTTATAAGTCCAGATCACTATAATTTAAATTTAGTGGGCAGCTAAGATGTTCAAGGTATCGTACTTATTAAGATGATATTCATGACATTCAGAGTATACAAAGGCAACACATACATGCATAATCAAGCAGAAATCTGACCTTGAGAGAAGTTGTTTGTGCAAAGTACCATGGGACCAAAGAAGTGTCCAACTCTGAAGGCCATAGATCCACAGACTGGGACACAGTTAAGTTAGCCTTGGAAAGTGATGATGAAAACAGTCATCATGGTGGTAATGTTATTAATGACATCTACCTTTTGTCATCTTACAGTGCTTTAAGAGTAAAAGATTCAAATCACAAAGAAAACAAAACCAGTTTTGTTATAACTGTGACTTGTTGCTATTATGTGCTGTAGAGTCTGTTCTGACTCATAGCGACCCTGTACACACCAGAACGAAACACTGCCCAGTCCTGTAGCATCTTCACAATTGTTACTCTTGAGCCCACGGCTGCTGCCACTGTGCCAGTCCATCTACTTGGGGGTCTTCCTTTATTGGGCTTATCCTTTACTTTACCAAGCCTGTTGTCCTTCTTCAGGGACGGAACCTGCTGATACCATGTCAGATGTAAGAGAGATGAAGACTCACCACCATGACATCTAAGGGGCGCTTCAACTGTACTTCTGTACTTCTAACTTATTTCTTGTTAAGGACATGGACTTCAGCCTCATCAGGACTAAGACTCAAATGTTGGCTCTATATGAGGATTTGTGTTCATTTGAGTAACTTATTGTAGACACTGCGAGCAAGAGTCTGATGGAGTTAGCTGTGTTTCTATATTATTAGTAAATATTCTTGTTCCTGCTCACCATCCATCCATATCTCCTGTCCCAACTTGAGCATCTGTCAGAGGAAGGATTTAGCAAAATTAAAGGGTGTGTGTGTATGTATATATATTTATACACACACACACACACAAAGACGATCTCAATCTACAGTTGTTGAATTGGTTCTGGCTTATAGCAACCCTGTAGGATAGAGTAGGACTGCCAAGGCTGTAAGTCTTTACAGATGCATTTTTCTCCCATGGAACACTGGTGGGTTCAAATCATTGACCTTTCAATCAGCAGCTAAGCACTTTAACCACTATGCCACCAGGGATCTTTTATTCTTCATTTATTGACTCTCATTATCTGATGGCTCATGATTAGGACAATAGTAAAACATCTACTATTTTGTGCTTTGATGATGTACATCTGGTAGTAACATCAGTGTGCAAGACAAGAGTAATGCTGGTTATGCTGGTTAAAGTTATGTATCAACTTGGCTGGGCCATGAATCTCAGTGGTTTGAAAGTTATATAATGATATTGTTTGGTTGCTATGAACGCTGTAACGATCCTCCATTTTGTAAGTTGATGGTCAATCTCCATTTTAGCATACCATCAATTTTCATGTAATGACCGGGTCTTTGAAACCTACCATGTTGATAAATGAGATGATATATGCACAGATCTGTGTTGGAAGAAGTGCTGCCAGAGTGCTTCTTGGAGGCCAGGATGGCCAAACTTTGTCTCTCATACATCAGACATATGGTCAGAAGGGACCAGTCACTGGAGAGGGATATCATGTTTGGTAAAGTGGGAGGGTTGGAGAAAAAGAGGAAGACCCCAGCGAGATGAATTGACAGAGTGGCAGCATCAATGGGCTCAAACGTAGTGACGATTGTGAGGTTGGCCCAAGACCGGGCAGCATTTCATTCTGTTGTGCATAGGGTCACTATAAGTCAGTACTGACTCAATTGCAACAACATATGCATGTACGTGTTTGTGTCTATGGATGAGAGACAGATTATCTCTAGAGCTGGCACCTCAATTCTTCTTGAACAATAAAGGATCTGTGTTTAGAATTCACCTAAATGAGCTCTTAAGTGTAAACCAATAAGACAGTAACCCTGAATGCAGAAGGAAGGAACCCAAGAGAAAGTTGGTACACTTAACCCTAGAATGTGATAGAGACTTGGGTGTGTGGCGCAATGAGAGAAAGGAGTTTGCTGAGAAGCAGGGCAGACTGGGCAGTGGTACCCTCTGAGTCAAGGAACCGAACATCTGACAAATGCATGATTCTGATTTTATTGGGATAAACAAGCCCTCTTTTCCAATCTCTCAGGAAGTTGACTACATGCATAAACCCTGTGCATTTGTGAACGTGCATCTGACAGTTCAGATGAGGCCTGAGTTTCACATGTGTACCTACATGGGACACAGTAGACACAGAGGCAGCAGGCATGAACTGAGCTCACTCAGAAGAAGGAGGAACCCGGGGCAGAGGTGAGGATGGAAATATGAATCTACCCACACCACGTCATCAATGGAAAAGTACAGACATTTAAGTCAGAGTACCAGGCTTCCAGAGTCTGTAGAATGGAGTGTGAACCTGTCTTAGGAGGACTCTAGGGGTAGGGAGAGCCCAGTTGTTACATGAACCATGCATACATATCCCCTTCAGTAAGTACTCAAAAATATGTACATAGATCCACTGTTTAAAGATCTGTCAGCATGGTCAATATGGATGGGGGATGAGCTACTAAACACTCATAACTCGTGCCATGTTTGTACTTTGGTGGGTTCCCTAAAGGACCTGTCACTGTCTCCAAATTGTTGCCTTCATGGGTCTGGCAACTGCTCAAAGTGAAGAAGTAGATATACTACTGGGATTGCTCATTTCCATTGAATTGATTCTGATTTAAATTAAGCCTATGGAAAAGATAGGGCTTCCCCATAGGTTTCCACTACAGAAACAGACTGCCACATCTTTCTCCCACTGACCTTTCAGTGAGCAGACAAATCAGGGTACTCTGTGATTTATCAAAGGTATACACAGGAGCTAACTAGTGGTTGTATGCCACAGAGTTGGTTCCAACTATAGCAACCTTGCATAGGATTTCTCAGGCTGTAAATCTTTACAGGAGCAGAAAGTTTCATCTTTCTCCCACAGAGTGACTGGTAGATTTGAACTGCTGACCTTGTAGTTAGCAGCCCAGCTCATAATCCACTACGCTAGCAGGGCTAAGTAAATGTGCGCTAAAGGAGTTGTGATTGCTTGGGGCTTTGCAATGTCAGCGCACACAGGTGCCATCAAAGGCTGAGTCCAAAGCATGTGAAGGCTCATCTCCAACCAGTTGTGGGCCCAGCTCCGTCAATGCTGTTCTTCAGTGTTGAGGAATTTCTGAGTTAGCAGAACTGCACTAAGTTACAATGCCCATCTCTGGCACAGTGCTGTGTGTAAGGAAGCTGGGCCAACACAACACACAAAAAATTAGATTACAAAAAGGAAACTTTACTCAAACAAAAGATTGATAGGCTACCAATCATAGGGGTCAAGATAATCATGAACTCCAAGCCAGACTTCCTGGGTTCAAAATCTAGTGCCACCATTAATTGGCCATGTAACCTTGGTTAAGTTGCCGAGCTTTCCTTGGCTTCATGCGGTTTATTCATTTGGAATATGGGGATGAAAATAATATTACCACCAGCATCAGTTTGGTGAATAAATGAAGCAATGTGTATAAAATCCTTAGAACCATGCCTGGCACATTTGTTAAGTGCCGTCAAGTCAGTTCCAACTCATAGCAACCCTGTAGAGAGTTGCCAAGGAGCAGCTAGTGGGTTTGAACTGCAGACTTTGTGGTTCAAAGCAACCTTGCGATCCAGTGCATTATCCTGTGGCACCACACAGTGCTAGTGAAATGTTGACAATTTCATTTATCCTCACATGATGCCCAACTGCACTGAAAATGATGGCACCAGTAGACTGTAGAGCTTTTGGTTTGGTTTGGTTTGGATAATCTTATCTATCTGACTGAAGAAGAAGTTAGCAGCTAACTTTCTGGTGGTTCTGTGCATCTTGTAACCACGTTTCACATTTCCCCTGTATTCATTTCCTAGGGCTAGTACATCAAATTATCACAAGCCAAGGGGCTTAAAGGGAGCACTGGTGGTTCTGTGGGTTGAGCATTGGGCTTCTAATCACAAAGTTGGTGGTTCAAACTCATTAGCTGCTCCTTGGGACTAAGATGAGGAAGTCTGCTTCTGTAAAGATTTGCTGTCTTTGAAACCCTAAGAAGCAGTTCTACCCTCTCTTATAGGATCTCTATGAGTCAAAATTAACAGCAATAGAGGTTGGGTGAGGGGTTTAAAGTAACAGAAATGAATTCTCTCACAAGTCCGAAGACTAGAAGTCCAAAATCAAGAAAGTTCACTACGCCCCCTCTGCACGCTTGCGGGCAGAAGCCTTCATTGCCTTTTCCTAGCTTCTGGAAGTTGCCAGAACCGACCTGACAGTAGGTGATAATACAGGAATATTACCTGTCAGATCCATGCCAGGCCTTTATTTGAAGCGAACAGACGTAACCTCCATAACTGATCTACTCGCCACAATGTGTTTCCAAGCCTATCATCTCGGTGAAATCATACAGGAAAATCAGTAAAAGATGATCTTTATTGGAAACTAACAAAGGTCCAGGCACTGTAGTAAACAATTCACTTATATTTTCTCTTTAATTCTCAAAACAACACCATTTCACAGATGAGGAAACTGAGACAAGAAGAAATTAAGTCATTTGTTCAAGGCTTCCCATCTGTTACTTGGTGGAACATGGATGTTGCCTTCTGGAGGCCATGGTGACTGGACCAAGTAGGCATTAGTACTTGAGCACAAACTGTGGATGAAGAGATGACTTTGAAATGTATTGAGTGCTTGGTAAAGGCACTGCTTTCATGCAAACACACACCTCGCCTTGCCAGCGTCAAACGTCAGAGCTGGGTACCCGAGTCCCTTCTGCAGCACCCCGGCAGATTGCAGCCCTGCTGGTGCATCTGAACTTAGCTAACTTGCCTGACAAGGGCCCACTGAATGTCAGGAATTTGACTCTGAGTGGGCAAGGAGACCCCAGTGCTGGGTTCTCTGACCACGTGACTGCTGTTCAAGCATCCACTGGTCTATTTGCATTTCAAGCCAACTTTAGCCACCTCCTCTGTAAATATTTTATAGTAGCCTAGGCAGGGAAATATGCTTACTGTTTAGTTAATACCTGAGTTTCACCCATATCGAAACAACACAGGTGTCTCAGTGCTAAACGCTCAGCTGCTAATGGAAAAGCCAATGGTTTGTACCTACCAGAAGCTCTGGGGCGAAAAGATGAGGCACTCTGCTTCCCTAGTGATTACAGCCTTGGAAACCCATGCGGAAGTTCTCCTCTTTCTTATGAGTTGGGATGGACTTGATGGCAGTGGATTTTCACTGTCATCACCACTTGAAGGTAGAGCCAGAAGGAGGGAAGAGTCTGGGCCGGACCTGGATTTAGAAAGGATTAAGAGGGAAATAACACATTATGAGACTGTTACAAAGTTCAATAAAGTCCAGTGTGTGCTCTGTGTATCTGGTGTCAGTGGCTTAGATTATGGAGAAGACCAAGCATCCAGGGAGTCACTGATCTGATGCAGCTTTTGTTCATCAAGAGCATAGTGTCTCTTTCTTGTGATCTATTGGATTTAGATCTGCTTCTAATTACAGGGTGAGAAAGAAGTGGGGGGTTCTGGATTCCATTCTGGAGCCCCTCTTTTCAGTCCATTGCTTCTGACACACTGCTACTCCTTGATGTGAAGACTACTTACGTTACACATATATGATTTCTTGTATCCAAAGGAAGACTTAACATGGAATTGTTGTCAGCTGTTGTCAAGAGAGCTCTAGCTCAGGACAGCCCCATGTACAGCAGCACAGAAAACAGAGTGAACCATTGTCCAGCCCTGCACTGTCTTCAGTCATGGGTCCTTTCAGTTCTGGTGTTGTGACCACTGTGGAGATTGAGTACCTTTTAAGTAGGGATTCATAGGGATTTCACGGCTGCTTTTCAGAAGTAGATCTCAAAGTCTATCATCTTCCAAGTTGGGAATTTCAACTGAATCCTGACCTGCTAGTGTTTGAAATGCTGGTGACATAGCTTCCAGCATATCAGCGAGATGCAAGCTGCCACAGTGGGGAAGATGAACAGGCAGGTGGAGGTTGTGGTGCAGCAATTCACTTGTTATGACTCTTTTAGCCACAGTCTTTGTAACTCCCACCAAACGACTAGGTGGAACTGTTCAGATTGGGTGTATTTCCTCGCTTCCTGGTGGGTCTGGAGATGAGAAGATAGGGAAGATGTTGATAGCATTGTATGATTCACTGAGTGAGTGTTAGCCAGGTTAATTGTGATTGTAAAACTTGGAACTCTAACATGGGGTTTGGTCAATCCTTCTGGGTATAAAATGAACCATCTCAGAAGCAGGAACTTACTACCATCAAGAAAGAAGACTCAAGGTTGCTATTGGAGTTGTAGGAGCGAGGGTTCGTAGATGGGCAGTGAAAAGGAGCAGACTCCAGAACAGCCCCTGCCTGAGGAAGGGGATCTGGGTACGCCTTGGAGAGTGGATGACTCCAATGGGGAGAAAAAGCACAAGCAGGAGACCCTGTCAGAGAGGTCAGAAGGAACCCACCCAAGAAAGCCATGGAGGAGTGCCACTCCAGCTGGAGAGTCAGGAGATCCCATTGTACCCCCAAGGCCTGAGGTGGACGAGAAGCCCTTTAAATGTGCCCAGTTTGGCAAAACTTTCAATAATTCCTCTAATCTGAGAAGGCACCAGTGAATCCACATTAGCAAGAGGCCTTACAAATGTTCTGAATGTGGCAAGAGCTTCTCCCGAAGCTCCAACCGTATCCGGCATGAGCAGATCCACCAGGAAGAGAGGCACTACAAATGCCCTGAGTGTCAGGAAAGCTCCTCCCAGCAGGGCTCAGATCTCATGACGCACCAGCAAGATCACTTAGGCAAACAGCCATACCGCTGGGTCATGTGTGGCAAGAGTTTCAGCCAGAGTGCCACACTAGCGATGCATCACCAGACTCACCTGGAGCTGCAGCAAGAGTTCCAGCTTTGGTGTGCATCACTGCATCCACATGCGCCGAGTGTGGGTGGGCTTTCAGTGACATCTCTAACTTTGGGGTACATCAGAGGACCCACAGAGGGGAGAAGCCCTATAGGCACACTATGTATGGGAAACAATTTTCATGGACCTCAAATCTCATCCGACACCAAAAAAAAAAAATGAAAAGAAAAAACATGGGAGAGAAGATTGGGAAAGATTCCAGCTGAAGGAGAGACCCAGTTAGAGAGTGAGAGACCCCCAATCTAGTGTAGGACGATCTCTAGGACCTGCTGCTGCGCCCCCTTACCAGAAGTCCTACAGTCCACTTTGGAGAGTAGTTTTCTGATGTGTCTCAAGCCAGAATCTCCAGGAAGTCCTGAAAAGGGACTCTAAGTCAAAATCATTGTCTCTTTTCAGGACAGTTTTTTGCCTTAGAATGTCAAAAGTAGGACCCAGTCTTAGCTTGACCTCCTTGGGGTAAAAAAGAAGTAGGGTATGTTCAGAATATGCTCCTGTCATTAGGGCCGCACCCCCTGGCCTCTGAGATGGTTGTCACTGTCTAAAGGTCCTCCAAATTCTGTGTGAACTGTTTGGGATCAGCGCATACTACAGTGGCTGCTAGCTCCCATCAGCTGTGCCCTCAACTTTGCTTCCAGGTCTCTGGGCTGGGACAAAGAGCTTTCCCATCAGAAGGGATTTCCTTGACCTGGAGAAAAAATTTGAAATCATGCCTTAGGAACTAAAGGGAAGACCTCAGGGAGCTAGGAACCAGGGATTTTCACACTCCCACCTGTTTGTTATGTGTTCCTTTCCTTCCCAATGTGCACCTGTTTCCTCTGAGTTTAGCAGTAAAATCCTTCGATGAAAAAAAAAAAAGAAGAAGAAGAAAGAGGACCCAAGACTGGAGCCTGTGATTCCTGTGCACTGAACCTCCTCAATCCAGGGAAACACAGTGGTGGCATCAGAGGTGTGACAGAGAAGTGGCAGAGAGGCAGCAGCAGAACCAAGAGCCAGAGCATGAGACAGAGTGGGGGACTTGCTAGTCCACAGCACATGTAAAGTGGAGTGCCTTCAAACAAGAGGCTCACTGTGGAGTAGGGTTCCTCCAGGAACTTAACTGGGGGAGCTGGGTTTTATGAGCCATGAAACTAGAGTTGAGTACCTTCAGACTGAGGTGTATGGTGGAGTGGAGTGCCCTTTGAGAATTTACCAGCAGAACTAACAGAGTTTTGTAAAATTGCCTGAGCAGGGCAGAGTCCAAGGGGCTAGGTGCCTGAGAGGCTGAGGACCAGAGAGAGGCCCACCTGTAGGCATGGCTAGCGAGAGGATGGCCTGATCGAAGAACTGTGTCTTCAGCATTTCTGATCCTGAACTGTAACCTGTTACTTTCCTACGAAACCTTATCATCTGGAATACAACCTGTGAATTCTGTGTGGCCCTTGCCAGGAATGATCAAACCCAACAGAGAAATAGAGAATGCTGTAGGAGGCAGCTTAGTGTCTGAACTGGTATTTAAAATAAACAGCTGGAGGGTGGAAGCATGTCAGACCTCTGCCTCAAAGGAATCAGCCTTGGGATGATGTGGCTCCCATGCTGTTTTTGAAATTCTTTCTGTCTAGGATTAACTCAGGGAGCACGGTATGTGTGATAAGTACTGGACTGGGAACCACAAGGTCAGTGGTTCAAGCCTACCAGCCACTCCACAAGGTAAAGATGAGGCTTTCTGCTCCTGCAAAGATACACCACCTTGGCAAGTATACACAGGATCACTGTGAGTCAGAACCTACTCAAAGGCACTTAGCAACAACAGGATTCACTTCCTCCATTATCCTGAGACTAAGCCTGCCAGGTAACACAGAGAGCAGCATTTGGATACCAAGATGGGGACAAGAATGCTGAGTCCTTTTGCTTGAGGTTGCATTTGAGCCAAGTCCTGAAGACTGATAGGATTGTAATGTCATTTCTCAGAGAGAGGAGGGGTCTTCTAGGTGGTGTGAATTGCCTTTCACTGACCATATCAGAGGAGTTCAGGGACGGTGAGTCATCACCGTAGAAGGAGGGGGCTCATGATGGGAAAGGGATGTAAAAGTGGGTTGTGAGATCCTCAAATGCTCTACAGAAAATTGAGATTTGATTCCCAGTGGAGCGGGGGTGAGGGTGGGGGGAGGACACTTCAAAAAGTTGACAGAAAGATCAAAATAAAAGATAATGGAAATTTTCCAGGAACTTTTAGAAGCACCCTCATTGATTTCCCCAATGAGGTTAGCAGATGAGTGGCCCAATTAGAACTGGATTCGAAGACACTGCAGGTAGCCCACTGTGCATTTCATTAGGCAAAGAGGAAGAGGAGGCAGCCAGCACTGCTGAGATGGTCCAAGGAGGAAGAGTCCAATTCCAGCCTGCAGCAGGAGGGAAAGGAGAGACATTGGAAGAAAATCAACAGAACTCAATGTTCACCCACGGGGTACCTCACAGCCCTTGTTATCTGCCCCTTCTGAATCAGCCCGTGTGAATAATAGATGAAGTGACGTGTTGATGGTGTCGATTAAAATGAACATTTTAACAATGTGCTTAAATGAGAATTCAAGAGCTAGAGGCCCAATTAGGGGTGATTATCATTCAAGGCTTAGCACAAGGGGTCTGGCTTTGTTCTCAGGTTGATTCTTAGTGTCAGGGCCTTGATGGTGACAGGGAGAGAGATGGGACTTTTTAATGATGGGGACCATGAGCTTAGTGTGACTTCTAAAGGGTCCTAGATGGCAGAGAGGCAGCTTCTGCCACAACAAAGCTGATCTGAGGACATGGTAGGATGCAGCATTCTTCCTGCACTTGCTTCTGGCAAAAATAATCCTAATGAATTTTAGGGTCTTTTTTTGGATCTTCACAAAATAGAACTCCCGTATTTGCACTATCACTCCCATTTTTGGATCCCACAAAATACTCACCTCCAAAGAGTAGACATACAAAATCAGCAGAGGCCTTGATTGTGGCTCTGAAGCTTTGCCTACATGACTCTCATAACATTCACCAGGATGCCACCAAAGTCACAACCATTGTGGGCAGCTGACTGGAAGGACTTGAGCTTGAATCCTTGATGAGAACGTGAGCTTTGGAAATTTGCATTGAAAACGTGAATTCAAATTGTCAGAATTACTTTCAACAATAATAAAATGAGTTGACTCAACTTTTCAAATAGCTACTGAGTACTCTCAGCATTGGTACCACCCAGGAACTCCACAATAATGATAGTTTCTGTTTCCTGAGCACTGAGTCCAGTCAGTCTCTGTGCTAAGTAGTTCATACACATTGCTTCATTTACTTTTTAAACTATGAAACCAAACAGAAAACCCAAATTCATTGTCATGGAATCTGTTCTGACTCCAGAGACCCTGTGTAGAGTTTCCAAGGCTATAAATCTTTACAGAAGACAACCTCATTTTTCTCCTGTGAAGCAGCTGGTAGTTTCGAATCAACGACCTTGAGGTTACAGCTCAGTACTCATGCACAGCAGCACCATAATCCCCATTTTCCAGAGAAGTGTACTGACCAAAAAGATCAAGTCATGCTCTCGTTTTCCATTCAAAGGAACTATGGTAAAAATGAGGTTGACCAGCTTACCCCAACACCCAGGGGCCAACTAGAAAATCCAGAGAGTTAACTTCAGTTCTTCCTGACTTTGAAGACTTTGCTCATGTGTGGGGTTCTTCATACCCAACAAAGAACTTCCACAAACAGCAATTTGGTTTGTTTTCAAGACAACACAAGGGTGTTACTATTAATAGTCTTTTCTTTCATTCCACATAATTGAGGCTCAAAGAGCTTAAAATGACTCACTCACAAGCCATAAGACCTGAAAGTGGCTGGCTCGTCTGTGACTTGCAACAAGGCTCTCTGACTTCAAAATATATGATGAGTCAGGTAGCCAGTTCATGCTATCTAGGACCCTTCAGAGATCACACTAAGCTTGTGGTCTCCATCATTAAAGAGTCCCGTATTTCTACACCTGTTCCTTCTCTGTATTTCTTCCTAATGGTTTAGCACTCAGCTGGTAAACAAAAGATCAGAGGTTTGAACCCACCAGCCGCTCAATGGGAGAAAGGCCATAAAGTTTATACCCTTGGAAACTTTATGAGATAGTTCTACCCCGTCCTTTGGGTGTTGCTAAAGAGGGAGTCAACTTGATCGCAATGGGTTTGGCTTTTTTGTTTGCTTTTATTGTGCTTTAAGGCAGTGCCAAGATCCCCCAGCTCAAATTAGAACCCTCCCCAATTCTTCTAGCTCTCCTTCACACCAATAATCCCAAATTTATCTACAGATTAGGTGCAATCCTTTTCAAAATTTAAGCTGATTTGGGGCATCAATTGACAAGATGGTTCAAAATTTCTTTGGAAATGCATGGGAGACAAAGCAATGTTGAAAAGGACAAAGCTGAAGGCTCCACCCTTTCCAATTTTAAACGTTACTGCAAAGGTACAGTCATCAAGAGAATGGTAATGCTGGTGTAAGGCTATGGACCAATGCAATAGAAAAAAGAGTCAGAAGCCATCCTTCCATTATGGTCAGCTGACTTCTGACAAGGGTGTCACAGCAGTTCAAATGATGCTGGGACAGCTGGATAGTCATCTGTCAATCATTGAGTTGGATCCCTCCCTCACCCATATCTCATACCCTAAACAACAACTAACACAAAATGGATCATAGGTGTAAATCAGGGATGGGGAACATTTTCTCTGAAGAAATTTATAACATTATTCACGTGCCATTCAAAATTATCAACTTAAAACTTAGCCTGCACAGAAATGGGTAAGGATCACATGGAACCTCGGCAACCTAAGACAGAACCATTGCCATGCTGCAATGAGTTTCAATGACGGGTAAGACAGAGGAATTCGCACTGACCGCCTAAGACAGGCAGTGTCCCTTAAACAAACAATAAATAAGGGGGAATCTGATGCAGACCGTGCAGACCCGGTCAGGAGGTCAAGACCCTGTGGGCCCAAGCGTTGTTGACTGTCCAAACCATAGGCCCTGAGGATCAGACTTTAGCCACCTAGTAGACATAGCAAACTGTCCCTCATCTGATTATTCAGTAATGCTTGTTAGTAATCTCATACATGAGCCCTGGATATCCACAGACAAATGTTAAAACCTTCCCTAAAAGCCGAGACTGTAAATTCCAAAAAGGCAAGTTCCCCCCAACCCAAAAAAAAAAAGCTAAAGAGGATAGAGAGAAACACTGTTAACTGATGATATATGGAGGGGATAATAATCAATGTAATGAAACAAGCTATATGAATGGTTGAATGTGAAGCTGATGATGTGCCCTGTAAACTTTCACTCAATCCAAAATAAAAACATTTAATAATAATAATAATAATAAAAAAACTTAGCTTGCAAATTTGGTCAAACATTTCATTAACTCAACCCTACTGTAATGAAGAAAAACCGTGGCATCAGGATTGGAGGAAGACTCAGTAACAACCTGTGATATGCAGATGATACAACCTTGATCATTGAAAGTGAGGAGGACTCAAAACATTTACTGATGAAGATGAAAGAGCACAGCCTTCGGTGTGGATTACATCTCAATGTCAAGGAAACAAAAATCCTCACCACTGGACCAATAAACAACATTCTTATCAACGGAGAAAAGATTGAAGTTGTCAAGGACTTCATTCTTCTTGGATCAACTATCAACACTCACGGAAGAAGCAGTCAAGAAATCAAACGACATATCACATTAGGCAAATCTGCTGCACAAGACCTTTTTAAAGTGTTGAAGAGCAAAGACATCAGCTTGAGGACTAAGGTGCGCCTGACCTAAGCCATGGTATTTTCAATAACCTCATATGCATGTGAAAGCTGGACAGTGAATAAGGAAGACCATAGAAGAATTGATGCTTTTGAGTTATGGTGTTGGAGGAGAATATTGAAAGTGCCATGGGTTGCCAAAAGAACCAATAGATCCGTTTTGGAAGAACTGCAGCCAGAGTGCTCCTTAGAGACCAAGATGGCCAAACTTTGTCTCTCATGTTGTTACTGTTGTTGTTAAGTACCATGGAGTCAGTTCCGACTCATAGTGACCCTGCACAGGGTTTCCGAGGCTATAAATCTTTACAGGAGCAGAATGCCTCATCTTTCTCCCATGGAACGGCTGGTAGTTTCGAACTGCTGACCTTAAGGTTAGTAGCCCGATTCACTACCAGAGCTCTTTTCTTCTCTCTTACTTTGGGCATATTGTCAGGAGGGACCAGTCACTGGAGAAGGATATCATGCTTGATAAGGTGGAGGGTCAGAGAAAAAGAGGAAGAGATGGATTGGCCAAGTGGCAGCATCTATGGACTCAAGCGTGGCAATAGTAGTGAGGTTGTCCCAGGATTGGGCAGTGTTTTGTTCTGCTGTGCATAAGGTATTATGGGTCGGTACCAACTCGATGGTACCTAACAACAACAACTGTGATGGCTGGACTTCTGGTGTTGCACTGCGGGATAATGCACTGGATTGCAAGGTCGGTTTGAATCACAAGGTTGGCAGTTCAAGCTCACCAGCCACTCTTAGGAACACTCTGAGTTGGAAATGACTCAACAGCACTTAACAACAACCATGTGATGACTGGAGTCCTGGCATAGTGCTAAAAGATAAACACTTGACTGCAAGGTCAACACAGTGTGATGGCTGGAAATGTGGTTGCCTTGGTAGGACCAGACCAAATGATTTTGTGGGCCTTTCCCTACCTGAGAAGTAAATGAACTAAATATATTCAGTTGGTCTAAAAATATGAACTAAAGCTTGAATGGAAACATAGGAGTATATTTTCATGACTTTGTGGCTTAACCAATGGTTTCTTAGATAGAACACCAAAAGGAAGGTAGCCAATGACAAGACAGGTCAAATAGACAACAATACAACTCAGAACTTTTGTGTTTCACATGAAACAACCAAGAAAGTAAGATGACCAACCACAAAATGTGAAAAACTATTTGCAAATCATGTATCTGGCATCCAGAATATCAGGGGGAAAAACTCTGAAAATGCAATATAAAAAGATGGGGTAAAAAAAAAAAAAAAAAAAAAAAAAAAAAAAAAAAAAAACTCAATTAAAACACAGGCAAAGTAATCTGTTGAAGAGA
>NW_006408519.1:48619294-48662829 GCF_000296735.1 Chrysochloris asiatica
ATTTGCAAATCATGTATCTGGCATCCAGAATATCGGGGGGAAAAACTCTGAAAATGAAATATAAAAAGATGGGAATAAAAAAAAACAAAAAAAAAAAAAAAAAAAAAAAAAAAACCTAATTAAAACACAGGCAAAGTAATCTGTTGAAGAGATTTCTCATAAAGAAATAGATGCTAATGGAAACGGAAGCTTTTCAAAGCACACACACAAAAAATAACAATCAGCCCAAAATTCCATTCATAACTGATTTCTAATCCATGTGCAGTGAAAAGTGGCGACCCCATGCATGAACCTAAAGTCAGAACAATAGGATTTGTAACCCAGTTCAACTATTATTATCTATGTGACCTTGAAAACAATTCACATCCATGTCCTGACTTGTAACATAAACCTGTTTTCTAACCCTGACTCTGGGTGGCTCGACTGAATACTAACTTGACTTATAACCACTAGACCACCGAGAAGGTTGGCAGTTCAAACCCACCCAGAGGCTTTTCAGAAAGTCTGTGTGATCTGCTTTTAAAAGGACACAGTCATGTAGACTTGCAGTTCCGCTCATCAACACATGGGGTAGCCATGAATTGGGATGACCAGCTGGCAACAGGTCTTGGTTTTACTGTAACATGATTATAATGATCTCATAGTATTCAGTGGAACTCTGGTAGCGTAGTGGTTACGAATCTGGCTGTGAACCGCAAGGTCAGCAGTTTGAAACTACCAGCTGTTTCGTGGGAGAAAGATGAGGCTTTCTGCTCCCGTGAAGCTTTACAGCCTCGGAAACCCTGTACAGGGTTGCTATGAGTTGGAACCGACTCCACAGCACATAACCAACCAACCAAAGGGCTCATAGAGGCTTATAAGAAGTTAATGAGTTTGTGTCTCATGTCTCCAGTGTTCAACACATAGTAGAACTACTTCAGAGCTAGAAATTAACTCTAGAAATATAACTCAGCAATCATATAAATAATACCAAGAAATTTATTTCATCAATATTTTACATCAGACTAAAAGCGCTACCAAATCAAAAACACTAAAAGAATAAAAGAATCAATCCAACCAAAGAATAATACGAAAACACAGGGAAGAGTCATGGAAATTGACCAGGGACTAAATCACAAAAATGTTTCAACGGATTTAAGTGAATTGATATGCAACTCACAATCTCTTGTAATTAAGTTAGAACCCAACATGAAAAGAGTAAAACAAAAACAGAACGACAGACAAAATACTTGTACAATTGTCAATAACAAAAGAATAAGTATAATTGAATCAAGAGCTCAACACACTAGGGAAGATACAGGGAAAGAATGTACAGATGTCTGTTGAAAATTCAAGATTCAGAATCCACTAATATTTGGTTCTAAGATGCTCTTCTTCAGTTGTCTCATTTGCAGAACATTGTAACTTTTATTTGCCTCCCATACATTCAAAATTTTATTACATGATATTAAAATCGTGATAATGCCTTAAATGGTTTGTGTCTGTGTATATATTTGTAATGCTCAATAAATTCCAGGAGTAGGTGGATTATGATTTATTCACTACTATATCCCTATTCCATATCATAGCACCTGGTATTTAGGTCGATAAATATTTATTGAATATTATTGCTGAATAGGAATTAAGATGAGTCAAAAGCTAACACTCAGAGAATGATTCAGAGTCAAAAAGAACTGGATTATAGTTCTACTTTTGGAACATTCTGGTTAAAACCTGTGAAAAAGTTTAATGTCGCTCAGCTCCAATTTTCAAAGATATGAAATAGAAATGACACTAGCTACTTTACAAGGATCTTGTGGGCCTTAGAAATGATGATCAACTGCCAATCATTAAGTTATTGTTTCTGAGCTCCACATCTACCCCACGATACTTTGTTCTGGTACGAGAATTGTATCAACAAACCACGGGTCTAGAAACCATGAAGGTCTGCTGGTTCCATTTTAAACTGCCAACAGCAGCCACTAGAGGGAGACTGTGAGTCTGGAGGTGTGAGAAGGGACTTGCCCCTTCCTGCTTGTTCCCAGGGATTTCCTAATTCTTAATGCCATGTATCTTGGTGTGGCACTGAGGGATACTGTGCTAGACTGCAAGGTCGGTTTGAACAGCAAGGTGGGCAGTTCAAACTCACCAGCCACTCCTCAGAAACCCTATATAGGGTTGCTATAAGTCAGAACCTACTGGACGACACTAACAACAATGACAATGCCATGAGCATCACCCTGCAAGCCTTCTGTACCCTGGCAGGGGCCCGTTCCTTCTCTTAGGAGAGACTGAATCCAGTCCATAGTTCTCTAATACTCACAGAATCCGTTTCATCAAGTACCAGCTAAGCAGTCCTCCTCTCCCCATTCCAGAAATGTGGGGTTTGCTTTCAGGGTCCATTCTCTAGTCTTCTAGGTTTAGTATATGAGAGTAGGTTAAAAAACAAATCTGCCTATAAAATCATGCTGTTAGGTGCCATGTATATGGTTCTGATTCACAGCAGTCCATGTACAACAGAATGAACTACTGCCTAATCCTCACAACACCACGCTCACAATCAGTGCTGTGTTTAGCCATCATGATAGCCACTGGATCAGTCCATTTCCTTGAGAGTCTTCTTTCTTGCTGACCCTACCTCCAGAGACTGGTCCCTTCTGATGACATTCCCACAGTTCATGAGATGAAGGCTCAGCATCCTCACTTCTAAGGACCATTCTAGCTGTACTTCTCCTAATACGGATTTGTTCATTCTCCTGGAAGTCCATGGCACATTTATTACCCTTCACCAACACCATCATTCAAAGGCATCAGTTCTTCAGTCTTCTGGATTCATTGTCCAGCTTTTACATGCATACAAGGCAATTAAAAATATCATGGCCCTGGTGCTCAAAATGACATCTTTAACACTTTAAAGAGGTCTTTTGCAAGAATTTGCACAATACAGTCAGTCATTTCATCTCTTGACTGCTGTTTCCATGGTATTGATTGTATATCCAAGTAAAATAAAATCCCTGACAACTTCAATATATTCTCCAATTATCCTATTACATACTGGTCCAGTTGTGAGGATTCTAGCTTTCTTTCAATCAAGGTGTAATAATACATACTGAAGGCTGAAACCTTTGATCTTCATTAGTAAGTGCTTGCAGTCTTCTTCATTACCAGCAAGCAAGGTTGTATCATCTGCATATCATAGGTGGCTAAAGAGCCTTCCTGTTGCCATGTTCTATTTCATATATTCCAACTTCTCAGATTATTTGTTCAGCATAGAGATTGAATAGTATGGTGAAAGAATGCAACCCTGACCATATCTTTCAATGCTCCCTTATTCTATTTGAAAGACCGCCTCTTAATCTAGGTACAGGTTCCACATTCACACAACTAAGGACTCTGAAATTCCCATTCTTTACAATGTTATTATAGTTTGTTATGATCCTCACAGTTGAATGCTTTTTCATAGCCAATAAAACTCAAGTAAACATCTTTCTGCTATTCTCTGCTTTCAGCCAAGATTCATCTGAAGCTAACAATGATATCCCCTATTCCATGTCCACTACTGTATCAAGCTTAAATTTCTGTCATCTCCCAGTCAATATACTACAGTAATTCTTTTTAAATTATCTTCAGCAAAATTTTACTTGTGTGTGATATTAATGATGCTGTTGTTGTTGTTGTTAGGTGCCAACCAGTCCTGACTCATAGTGACCCTCTGCATAACAGAAGAAAACACTGCCAAGCTCACCATTGATACACATAAGCCCATTGCTGCTGCCACTGTGCCAACCCATCTTGTTTGGGATTCTTCTCTTGTTCACTGACCCTCCACTTTACCAAGCATGGTGTCCTTCTTCAGGGACTGGTCCCTCCTGAAATTATGTCCAAAGTATGAGAGACAAAGTTTCACTATCCTGGAGTCTAAGGAGCGGAATTCTGACTATACATCTTACAACACAGATGTGTTTGTTCTTCTAGAAATCCATGGCACTTTTAACATTCTTCTCCAAAACCATAATTCAAATGCATCAAGTCTTCTACAATCCATCCTTCGCATGCATATGACGTTACTGAAACTACCACAGCTTAGGTTAGGCATACATTAGTCTTCAAATTGACACTTTTGCTAATGAACAATTTAAAGAGGTCTTGCGCAGATTTGCCTAATGCAACACATAGTTTGATTTCTTGACTGCTGCTTCCATGAGTGTTGACAGTGGATCCAAGCAAAATGAAGTCTTAGACAACGTCAACCTTTTCTGTTTATCATGATGCTAGTTATCGATCCAGTGGTGAGGATTTTTGTGGGGTGTTTTTTACATTGAGGTACCATGCATACTGAAGGCTGTGGTCTTTGATCTTCCTCAGTAAGTATTTTAAGTCCTCTTTGCTTTCAGCAAGCAAGGTTATATCATCTGCATACTGAAGATTGTTAATAAGTCTTCCTTCGATCCTAATGCCACTATCTTTTTTCTATTATTCAGCTTCATGGATTATTTACTCAGCATACAAATTGAGAAAATATGGTGAAAGAATACAACCGTGGTACGCACCTTTCCTGAATTCAAACCATTCAGTGTCCCCTTGTTTTGTCCAAAAGACTGCCTCCTGGTCTATGTCCAAGTTCCTCATGAGCACAAGTATGAGTTCCTGAATACCCATTCTTTGTAATGCTATCCATAGCCTATCATGATCCACATAGTCAAGTCTTTGCATAACTAACAAAGCACAGGTAGACATCTTTCTGGTATTCTCTGCCTTTAGCCGTATGATGTCAGCAAATGACATGCCTTGTTACACATCCTCATATATGTAATATTAATGACATTCTCAGATTATTTCCAAATTCTATTGGGTCACAATAGAATGTGACACAATGGGCACAAATATGAATCTCTTCCAATCAGTTGGCCAGGTACCTGTCCTCCAAATTTCTTGGCATAGATGAACGAGCACCTCCAGGGTCACATCAGTTTGTTGAGAGATTTCTGTTTGCAATCCATTAATTCCCAGAGCCTTGCTCTTTGCCAATACCTTCAGTGGTCCTTGGACTTCTTCCTTCAGTACCATCGGCTCTTGTGCATGTACCACCTCTTGAAATGGTTGAACATAGATCATTTCTTTTTGGTCCAGTGACTCTCTGTATTCCTTTCATCTTCACTTGATGCTTTCTGAATCATTCAATATTTTGTCCATTTGTTGTTGTTGTCAGGTGCCATCGAGTCGGAACCGACTCATAGCGACCCCATGCACAGCAGAACGAAACAATGTCCGATCCTGGGCCAACCTCACTACCGCTGCCACACTTGAGTCCATCAATGATGCCACCTGGCCAATCCATCTCATTAGGGGTCTTCCTCTTTTTCTCTGACTCTCCACCTTAGCCAGCATGATATCTTTCTCCAGCGACTGTTCCCTCCAGACAATATGTCCATAGAATCCTTCAATATTTGAAGTCAAGGTCTGTATATTTTCTTTAGTTCTTTCATCTTGAGAAATACTGTTCTTCTATTTTGGTTTTCTAACTCCAGATCTTTGCATATTTCATTATAATACTTGACTTTGTTTTCTCAAGTTGTCCATTGAAATTTTCTGTTCAGCTCTTTTACTTCCTTATTTCTTCCATTTGCTTTAACATCTCTGCTCTGGAGAACAAGTTTCAAAGTCTCTTCTGACATCCATTTTGGTCTTTTTCTTGTTTCTTGTCTTCTTAATGACCTTTGACTTTCTTACTGCATGATGTTCTTGTTGTCATCCCACAACTCTCTGATCTTCAGTCATTAGTGTCTAATGCATCAAATCTGTTTTTTGAGATGATCTCTAAATTTGGGTGGAATATGTTAAGGTTATATGGACTTATTTTCATTTTCTTCCATTTCAGCCTGAAGTAATTGATGGTCTGTTCCACAATCTGACCCTGGTCTTGTTTTGGATGGAAGCTCTTCCACCATCTCTTCTCACAGATAGATCTAATATGTGATATTACTTACACATGATATCATTGATATCACATGTAAGTAAATCAATTTTATGTCTGTTCATGCCATCTGGTGAGGTCCATGTGTATAGTCACCTTTTGTGTTGTTTATAAAAGGTATTTGCAAAGAATAAAATCAAACCAATGAAACCACTCGTCTGTCAGTTTGTTGTATTGTGGTGGCTTGTGAGTTGCTGTGATTCTGAAAGCTATGCCACTGGTATTTTAAATACCAGCAGGGTCACTCATGGTGGACAGGTTTCATATGAGCTTCCAGACGAAGACAGACTAGGAAGAAGGAGTGATGAACTACTTCCAAATATTTAGTCACTGAAATTTGTAAGAAAATTAGAGAAACACTGTCAGATATAGTGCCAGAAAATGAGCTCCTTGGGTTAGAAGACACTCAAAATGCGACTGGGGAAGCATGGCAACAGTAGTGAGGTTGGCCCACGATCAGGCAGTGTTTCGTTCTGCTGTGCATAAGGTCACTATGACTTGGTACTGACTCAATGCTAACAAAAACAACAATGAAACACTGGAGGTGCTCATCCATCTATGCCAAGATCTTGCAAAATTCTATCAAATGCCCTCCAGTATCCTTTCTATCACCGAATCACATTTCCAACTACTGATCCTTCCTCTTTGCTTTCAGCCTTTGTGTTCCAATAACCAGTAATGATCAATACATCTTGATTGCATGTTTCATCAATTTCAGACTGAAGAAGTTAAAATTCTTCAATTTCATCATCACTAGCTTCAGTGGCTGGTGCATAAATTTGAATATTAGTGGTATTAACTGGTCTTTCCTGTAAATGTATGGATATTATCACACCACAGATAACATTATACTTCAAGACATATTTTGAAATGTTCTTTTTGATGATGACTGCGGCACCATTTCTTTTCAAGTTGTCACTCCTGGCATAGTAAACCATGTGATTGTCAGATTCAAAATGGCCAATACTAGTTGATTTTGGCTTGTCAATGCCTAGGATATCAATCTTTGTGTATTCCATTTCATTTTTGACAACTTCTGGTTTTTCTAGATTCATACTTCCTACATTTCATATTTTGATTATTAATGGTTGGTTACAATTGTTTCTTCTCCTTTTGGGTTGTGCCCCATTAGCAAATGAAGGTACCAAAATTTTATTCATTTGAATCATCACGATCAACTCTACTTTGAGGAGGTAGCTCTTCCCCATTCGTATTTTGATTGCCTTCCAACCTGAGGAGCTCATCTTCTGGCACCATAGCTGACAATATTCTGGTGCTTTACATAATGTTTGAATAGTCAATATTCTGGTTCTATCTGATAGTGGTCCGCTGCTATACAGAAGGTTTTCGTGGCTACACTTCCATAAGTAATTTACTTCTCCTTCTTCCTACTCTCTCTTAGTCTGGAAGCTCAGCTGAAACCTGTCCACCATGAGTGGTCTTGTTGTTATTTAAAATAACAGCGGCATAGCTTCCAGAATCAGCAACGTGCAAGTCACCACAGTACAACAAACTGACAGACAAGTGGGCACGTTATGTCACCCATTATGTCACCTTTTTTTTTTTTTTTTTTTGGGCATAAATAGCAAGACATGCAGACACTCTAAGCACAGATTATAGGAATTTTTTTTTTTTTTTTATGTCTTTTTTTTTTTTGGCTTGGGCATAAATACAGGTCTCTTTCAACTGATTGTTCAGGTTGCTGCCTTCCAAATTTCTTGGCTTAGACAGGTGAGCATCTCCAGTGTTTCACTGCTTTGTTGAAATATTTCAATTGATTTTCTGTCAATTCCTGGAGCTTTGTTTTTTGCCAATGCCTTTGGTGCATCTTGGATGTTTCCCTCTAATACCATTTGTTGTTGTCAAGTTCTATCAAGTCCGTTGCAACTCATAGCCATCCTGCATAGGGTTTCCAAGGTTCTTGATCATATGCTATCTCTTGAAATGGTTGAACATCGACAATTCTTTTTAGCACAGTGACTATGTGTATTCCTTCCATCTTGTTTTGTGCTTCCTGCATCATCAATATTTTGCTAATTGTTGTTGTTGTTGTTAAATGTTCTGACCCATCATGTTCCTGTGTAGGGTTTCCGAGGAGCAGCTGATAACCTTGAGCTGCCGACTCCATTTTTCTTATAGGATGTTTTAATATTGTGACTTGAGGTTTGATTTTGTTCCTTCCACCCCTCATCTGTCACTTTGCATAGTTGTGGTGGCTTCCATGTTACTGTGATGATGGAAGCTGTGCTGCTGCTGAGATTCCCAACAGAGACATTGGACAGGTTTCAGCAGACCATGCAGACCAAGACAGACTCGGACGGGGAAGAAGTGAGCCACTTCTGAAAAAATAAGCCCCTGAAAACTTTATAAACAGTAGAATACTGTCTGATATAATGCCAGGAGATGAACCCCTTAGGTTGGTTGTTGTTAAGTACCGTGGAGTTGCTTCCAACTCTTAGTGACCCTGCACAGGGTTTCCGAGACTGTAAATCTTTACGGGAGCAGAAAACCTCATCTTTCTACCATGGAGTGGTTGGTAGTTTCGAACTTCCGACCTTGAGGTTGGCAGCCTGATTTGTAACCACCATGCTACCAGAGCTACCAGGTTGGTAGGTAACTCAAAATATGACAGGGGAAGATCTGCCTCCTTAGATTCAATGTTAATACTGTGGATTTAGCAAGGCTTTCGGGACCTTTATTTGCTGGTGTGGCATGACTCCAAATGAGAAGAAACAGCTGTTAACATCCATTAATAATTGGAATGTGGAATGTACTAAGTATCAATCTAGGAAAATTGGAAGCTATCAAAAATGAAATGGAACACATAAAGATAGATATCCTAGGCATTACTGAACTGAATTGAACTGGTTCTAGCTAATTTTAACCAGACAGCCATATGACTTATTATGCCAGAAATGACAACTTGAAGAGGAATGGGGTAGCATTCATTGTCAAAAACGTTTCCAAATGTATCCTTAAATACAATGGCATCAGTGATAGGACAATACAAAAATCAAATGGAAAACTTTATTAAACAAAATAGAAAAATCTGAAGCTATTGTTTCTCGACATGTCCTCCTGTATGCTTCTGAGCATGTTTCTGCCTGTCTAGCCCTTCTCCAAAGAGTTTTCAGCTCTTCAATTTACACCACATCAAAATGGCATTTGGGAATCCTTAAAGGATTCAAACTGTATTCCTTTTCAATGCGTTTTGTGTTTGGGGATCAAAAGTAAGTCTGAAGGGGCAACATCAGGACTGGTGTGTGGATGGGGAAAGGTTTCCCAGTGAAATTCATGAGGAACAGCTCTTGCTCCCCTTGAAGAATGAGCAGGTCCACTGTCATGATGGAAAGTACTTAGGACAACTTGTCTCTAGCCTTTTTCCCTCACCGATGCAATTTTTAATGTTCTTCAATTTGTTTCATCATAAGCTCCTATGACTGTCCCATGTCCTTCACTAAAATATATCAAGATCCCCCCCAAAATAGTCTCCATAACTTTCTGAGCTGAACTCTCTGCCTTGAATTTAACTGTCTCAAGCAGATCCCCTCAGAAACCACTGTTTTGATTAGACTTCTTTCTGAAGGCACACTAATGAAGCTAAGACCAGTGTGTCACTGAGATAACAGTCTGCAGCCATCCACTGACCACAGAGACAGGTTTTATTTGGAATAAACTCACACATGTATGAAATCAAACCCCAGTAGCAATACTTTTTGACTCACCCTCATATATCAATTCCAGACTCTCTATTCCCTGTCATTTCTGACCCTCCAATTGCTACCTCTGTGATACCTTGTTGTTGAATGCCATCAAGTTGTTTCCGACTCATAGTGACCCTGTCTGTATAGGGTTTCTAAGGCTCCAAATCTTTATGGCAGTAAAAAACCTCATATTTCTCAAACTACTGACCTTGCGGTTGACATTTCAATTCATAACCCATTCTAACACCAATGCTTATTGTGATACCTTTCTATGTATCCTTCTGGTTACTTAGCTAACAGCTTTATATCAAGTTAACAATTCTGTATACTGATTGATCTCTGTTCGAATAACCAGTGTGGATTCTGTCTCCTGACTAATAAAAAACTCAAAACCCTTAACAAGGCAGGTTTGTGGGTATTATCACATTTGATCTTCAGAACATTGCTGAGAAGAAATGGTGGCAGGTTGGTGGTAAGCTGTTCCCATTTTACTGATAAAAACACAACAACTTACAGAGCACACATAGCCGCTGCTTAGAAACCCTACACAGAGATGCTATGAGTTGGGACCAACTCAATAACACGTAACATTTCCCAGAGTAACTCTCTAGTTAACTGTATTAGAGCCTGTCCAATTTATTTCAAGTATGATGTCTTTCTGTGCCTCATCTCATGCTCATTTTATTTTACGTACATATATGACTCATGGTGTGGCACTGTGGGATACTGCACTGAACCAGAAGATGGTATGAATTGCAAGGGCAGCAGTTCAAACTCACCAGCTACTCCTTGGAAACCCTATAGAGGGTCATTATAAGTTGGAACTGACTCAACGGTACTTAACAACAACATACACACACATATGAGGATGAGTCAATTACCACACTCTAGTTACATTAAAACACCTGTCTACATCCATGGCTGATGACAACACTGAGCATGCATGTGAAATCATTCCGCCAAATAGCCAAGTGACTGTGGATTCTGTGGAAATCAGCCAGGGTTCTGCCTATGAAATAATCCATGACAGACTTGAGTTTCAAACAGTTTATGTGAGGTGGGTACCAGAACAACTCAACGAAGAGCATAACCAAAAGTGTCCGGACATCTGCAAACAAAATTTGGACTGATCCTCAAAGGAAGGTAAAGGATTCTTTTAAAAAATCATTACTGCTGACGAGACATGGATTCATCACTTATGAGCCTGAGAGTAAACAGCACAGTATGGAGTGGAAACATCCTCAATCACCGAGCAAGAAAAAGTTCAAAGTCAACCATCAGCTGGAAAATTGATACTTACAGTTTTCTGGGATTCTCACTATCAGGAAAAGGTTCAACACTCAATAGTGCTCATTACAGTGAGATGCTCGCTGAAGAGCGACGTCTAAACTTCAAATGAAACACAGAGGACTATTATCCAAGAATGTTGTGATCTTGCATGACAATGCACATCCACACACATCTACCCACATTGTTGACACGCTGCAACACCTTCATTTTGAGGTGTTAAAGCATCCTCCCTTTAGTCCTGATCTTGCTCTATGGACTTTCACTTGTTTGGTCCCCTGAAAATGAGGCACTCTGGAAATGTAGTGGTTACAAGTCAGGCTGCTAGCCTCAAGGTCAGTGGTTAAAAGCTACCAGTGGTTCCATGGGAGAAAGATGAGACTTTCTGCTCCCATAAAGATTTACAGCCTCAGAAACCCTACGCAGGGTCATTATGAGTCAGAACTGACTCCACTGCATACCACCTCTACCACCACCAATGTGAAAATGAAGAACACAGGCCTTATTCAATTTAGTTAATTAACAGGCGACATTCAGACTCAAAGTCCTGGACTTGACAGTCCTTTACATACTATCTGTATGAACTTTGGCAAAACCCAAAAACTAAACCCATTGCAGTCAAATCATTTCCAATGCATGCATAGCAACACTACAAGACAGAGTACAACTTCCACATATTTTCCAAAACTGTAAATCTCTACAGAAGTGAATTGCCATGTCCTTCCCCTGTGGAGTAACTGGTGGGTTACAACACTGATTCTTAGTGAGTCTCTGAGCTCTTAACCACCAGAGAACTTTCTTGGTTCAAGTGACAATTGTCTACCATAGGATATAGGGAATGGTCCTATACTCAAAGTGAAGCAAAACACAGTGTTTTTCTACATCCTTAAAAAAAAGGGGGGGGGGGCAGTTATACTTACTCTGAAGAGTCCTGGTGTGGTGCTGTAGGATAAGCAGAAAACTGTGAATTGCAAGGTTGGTGGTTCAAGCCCACCAGCCACACCTCAGAAACTATACTATGAATTAGAACTGACTCAAAGGCACTTAACAACAACAAATCAATCTGTGGCTTAGAGTTCAATCAGTTAGAGACTCAATGATCCTGGAAGTCACTTTAGGGACTGACATGAAGGTCAACAGTGGCAGAAAATGGCAGGAGATGGATGGGAGCCTTCAACTAATCAGGAAGATTCTGGCTTCCAGCTAAGGAATCCCAAGTCAAAATGGCATAAAACATGAGTAAATGTATCAACTTATATAACATTAGATCCAGAGGACAATGCTTAGAGACATTAACAAGGACTAAGGGTTTGTTGGGTTGTTGTTTTTTATTTCTCCATTTTGCCACCTTCACTGTTGATTTGACTCTCCAGTAGGTAGTAAAGTCTGTGTGGTCTTCACAGTCTTCACATATGATCCACCGACATCTTGTAGAATATGGGAGTCTCATTTCATGATTCTCAGGATAAAACAACATTTGCCAGAAAGCCTATGATACTTCACCTGATAACTTGGCAGGTAGGATATGGCCACAGTGAATTCACACCAAAAGTGAATGCGCTCCCTGAAGTTGGAGCTGAAGCTAGAAGGGGTCCACGTCTCCTGAGTCCCTGTGCTTCTTAGAAGAGGAACAGGCATGAGGGAAAAGCCAGGTTTTCATTAGAAATGTTGAAGAAATATTCCAAATATCTGTTAGAAAACCACTGGCTCCAAGGATTCCAAGATTCTTCTTGGTTGTCTCCCTATAAAGGGTGCTTATGTGTGAGTTTTCTGTAACTGCTGTAACTAAGGATCATCAACAAGGTGCTTTGAAACAATAGTGTTTTAGTTTATTAGAGTTCTGGAGGCCAGAAATCCATAATCAAGGTGTTAACATGGCCACACTCCTTTGGAAGGTTCTAGAGAACTCTTCCTTACCTCTTCCAACTTCTGTTGGCTCCAAACATGACTTGGCTTGTCACGGCATCATTCCAATTGCTGCCCCTTGGTCACTGTCGCCCCCTTGTCTGTAAGTACCAAATCTCCCTCTGCCTCACTTGAATTTAGGACCACCAGAGCATCCTGAACGATCCCCTTATCTCAAGACCCTAGACTTAATCACATTTGCAAAGTCTCCTTTTCCAAATAAGGTGACATTCACAGGTTTTAGGGATTAAGATGTAGGTATATCTTTTGGTGGACTGCCATCCATTCCACTGTGCTGTACCACATGGTTGTTATGAGACATTGCATTTAAATGCTCCAGAGAGACCTAGCACCCTGTTGTTGTTGTTAAGTGCTGTAGAGTGTATCCTGACTCATGATGACCCTGTTTAGGATTTCCAAGGAATGGTGGGTAGGTTTGAACTATCGACCTTGTGGTTAGCAGTCTAGTGATTATTCTAGAGTGTCACACACTCAGTAGGCATGTGGTAAAAATTGGTAACTACAAATCCAAAACTGTCTCCGCAGCCTCGGCTGGCATTCCATTCTACCCTCTCCCTATGCCATTACTTCTGGGGTTCTTGGAAAAAGATAACATTCCCTTGGCCCACATGAGAAGAGTGTGAGCCAACAGGACAAAGGGTATAACTGTGGGGATGGAGAGTCAGGGCAGGGAGGGCAGGTTGACCCAGATGGCAAGGAGAAAGAGCAAGATGGTCATCTCAGCAAGAGTCGGGAGTGGGGGTGGAGCAGGGGTATCAAAATATAACAAGGTCCATGGTCCATGCAGAAATCCAGGCCACTTCGTCTCACTTTTATCTTGAGTCCTGCAGAGGCTATAAATAACTCCCATGCCTCAAGTCAAGCAGCAAAAGTATGTAATATCTCCCTTTAGAAAAATCTCGTTTCATAAGAGGGACACTTTATAGACCATGCATCCACACTTATTTTTTTTCTGGCAAACACATTGATCTTCCCAATCCCTCATTTTTCAAATAATGAGCCAAGGCTGTTTTCTCATTATTCAGTTTTCTATTTTTCAAAGAAAGGTGATGCTCACCCCTGGTCATGTGTGATTATGAAATTTCATAGAATTTCCCAGCTGGAATGAAGGCACCATAGAATCATCAATGGCTCTCCTCTTACAGGTGAGCAACAGTTGAGGCTGGGAGATGTAGGTTACTTTGCCAAAGTCAAACAATGTCATTTAGTGGGTTGGGAAAAAAAAAAAAAGCTATCCTGTCAGAAAGAACCGCCTGAACCAAATTCAAATTCTAGATGGAAAAAACAAATCCCTGGAAATCCAGGTAGCCAGGCAGAACTGGAATAAGAAAGGTGAAAAACTTGTCACCTTCTTGGGCCACCAACTCTAGTTAAAAAAAAAAAAAAAAATCCTATTTTGTCCTTTAAATCATTCCTATGATTTTTTTTTTTTTTTTATACAACCTCAATTGCCAAGTAAAGGTTAGACCCTTAAATTGTAAAAGGGTCATTATTCATGTTCTGGAGACTCTGAGCAAGTGAAGTAAATCCACAGCATGAAATAATAAGATCCATAGCTTTGCCATTGATTGCATCAAATATACCATTTATCATCATCCATTGGCATATAGTCACCACCCTCAAGCTGGTCCCTATTATACACCCCCTTCTAAGAATATATTTTTATACCTGGGAAGAGAGCCAAGAGACCAAAATAGCATGATGAATAGCAGAGATTGTAGAGCAAAAGAGTAACCTTGAACCAAGCAAGTGATATTACAGAACTGCACCTCTTTTCCCTCCACTGAACTCTTGCAATCTTGCAGCCTCCAACAGACTTAGGGGAGCCCAAGGAACCTTCTAGAGTTCAGCCAGCACTCTCATGCTGTTCATGAGGAAACAGAGGGTTTAAGTGACTCACCCATGCGAATACATTTAATTGGTAAAATTAGAGGGCTGGGAACTTTTTCCTACGGACTGCTAGTTCTTTCTACAACTTCATATTGCTAAACCAGCAACTCAAGATATAGCTGTTGCTTAAATTAAAGTATCTGCCCAAAGGTTTTTGGAAAATGAAGTAATTATGTCAGTCAGCCCTCAGAGGAGTGGATGAATGGATGGATGGATGGATGGATGGATGGATGGATGGATGGATGGATGAGTAGATGGTTGGCAGTTCAAACCCACCAATGGTTCCTTGGAAACCCCATACAGGGTCGTTATGAGTTGGAATCAATTCAAGCAGTTAACTAACAACATAGAATCCTTTACAGAGCATCTATATTAACATTTTGTTGAAAACTGGTAGCTATTGTTCAGCCAAACCACATTGTCACAAATCATGGTTACTTATTAACTTAAATTTCTAAATGAGTGGAGTGGAAGATCAGGAGTTAATAAAAATAACTGGGAAAGTAATTGAAGTCTGGATTGGGTATTCAAAGGTTTCTAATGGAAGAACCATTACAGGAGACACTAAATTTCCAGGTGTTATTATTGGATTCTGAATTCAAATTCTAATGTTTGGTAAATATTCTGGCATCTACAATAAGAGACCAAAAACAGAAGGAAAAAAATGTAAATATTTAATCAATACCAACTCATGGCGAATTCAGGTGTTACAGAACAAAAAGGTCCATCAGGTTTCCTTGACCATAATCTTCATGGGAGCAAATCACTAGGTCTTCCTTTGGTGGTACCATTGTGTGGGTTCAAACCACCAACCTTTACATCTGCAACTGACAGTAAACTGTTTGTACCACTCAGGGACATTTATTGATCACCAGAGATCCCTATTTTTCCATCTTGTTTTACGTGTTAGGTATCAAGATTATGCTATTAAAAGGACTTCTCTGGCACTAGAAATGTACGTGGGTGTGACTCCTTGTGTCCTTTAGGGAGCAGACATTAAGAGTGAATTAACAAAAGATTAATTTGGGGAGATAAGAGGGAATTAAAATGGGAGAAAAAGAATGAGTACGTATGGAGAACTTTCAGATTGCAGTACAAGTCTGAGCTTTGTGAAGGGAAAGAGGGAAGGTAGCTAGAGCCTGCAGTGTGGTTCTGGGAAGGTCTCAGCCAGACCAGCCAGGAGCCCACTAGAGGAGTCCACATTGGACAATGATGTCCATGCTCCAATAACCCCACTGTAGGCTCTGATAGCCCCACTGTACTCCATTCTTGTCTGGGAAAAGATGGTTCTGAGGGCGGGTAGACAACCTATGGTCAGAGTGTCCACCATGTGGATTCCTTCTGAGACTCTGAGAAAGAATTTGTCCTGCCTCTCTCCTAACTTCTGCTAACTGCATGCATTCCCTGGCTTGTAGCTGCAATGTCACATGCTGTCCTTCCTGTGTCTCTCTGCCTCTATGTCACTGCTCCTCTTTTAAAAAGACACCAGTTATATAGGATTGGTGGTGGTGGTGGTGAGTGTTGAGTCTGTTCTGACTCATGGTGACCTTGTATAGGGTTTCCAGTGCTATAAATCTTTACAGGACTAGAAAGCCTTATTATTCTCTTGTGGAGGGTTTGGTAGATTCAAACTGATGATCTTGCTGTTAGCACCCTAACTCATAACCCACTATGCTACTACACCGTAACTCATAACCTACCATGCTACTACACCCCAACTCATAACCCAGTATGCTACTACACCCCAACTCATAACCCACCATGCTACTACCCCCTAACTCATAACCCACCATGCTACTACCCCCTAACTCATAACCCACCATGCTACTACACCCCAACTCATAACCCACCATGCTACTACACCCCAACTCATAACCCACCATGCTACTACACCCCAACTCATAACCCACCATGCTACTAAACCCCAACTTATAACCCACCATGCTATTACATCCTAACTCATAACCCACCATGCTACTACACCCCAACTCATAACTCACTATGCTACTAGGTCTCTCTTTATATAGGATTGGTGGGTGGTAGTTGTGTGCTAATGAGTCAGTTCCTACTCAGAGAGATTCTGAGGCTATAAATCTTTACTGGAGCAAACAGCCTCATCTTTCTCCTGCAGAGCGACTAGTAGATTCAAACTACTGACCTTGAGATTAGCATCCCAGCCCATATTCCTCTACACTACCAGGGCTAGGATCCACCTTATTCCAGTGACGCAAGCCATGGTATTTTATGCATGCAAAAGCTGGAACGTGAATAAGACAGATCAAAAGCTTTTGAGTTATGGTGTTGGAGGAGAATATTGAAAGTGCCATGGGCTGCCAAAAGAATCAACAGATCTGTGTTGGAAAAAGTGCGGCCAGAGGTGCATTCTTGGACCCCAGGATGGCCAAACTTCGTCTCTCATACTTTGGACATTTGGTCAGGAGGGACCAGTTGCTAGGGAAGAATATCATGTTTGGTAAGGTGGAAGGTCAGAGAAAAAGAGGAAGACACCCAGCGAGATGGATTGGCCAAGTGGCTGCATCAACGGGCTCAAGTGTGGCAACAATTGTGAGGTTGGCCCAGGATCAGGCAGTGTTTCATTCTGCTGTACATAAGGTCTCTATGAGTCGGTACCAACTTGATGACACCTAACAACAACAATCTGATAACATCTTTGAAGACTACTTACAAACAAGCTCCTATTTATAGGTACTGGGGCTTACACATATGTTTTGGGGGAACACAGTTCAATCCATAGCACTTTCCACAGTGAGGAGAGCAGCATTTTAATAATATTCCTGGTTTACAGATGAGAAAACTGAAACTTAGGTTACACACTTACATACACACAGATCTAAAACCAGTCCATTTGAGGATGTAGAATTCGAGCCTAAATCTTGATTCCTGAGTCTTGCTTATCTCCCCATGTAATCAGACTGCTATGACCGGAATCCTACACTGAACCCTAAGTCAGGGTCCCTGATCATGATAGTCCCATAAAGATGAGAAAACAGGTTTATCCTTTCAAAGATTCCTCTGTGTATTTTGGAAAGACAGAAAACTTGAGGAAATTATGTGTTAAAAAGGCAAATTCCTCTTGGGATATTTTGTAGACAGCCCTTCTCAGAAATTGACAGTATTCTGGATCTTTTTGTGAGGATGAATTCTTCAGACTTGAAAGAGTTCAACTTTATAATACCCAGGACTTAGAACATAGAATGTGGTTGGACCCCCTGCTGCAAATTTGGATTTTCACTCCATCAGAATCTACAGTATTAACAAGATCCCCGGGTAGTTCTTCTAGGTCTTGTTAAAACATAGATTCTGATTCAGTGTAGCTCTGATATGTTGTTGTAGTGAAATGCCCTTGAGACAGTTTCGACTCACAGCAACCCTATATTGGGTCTCTATGGCTTTTTAAATCTTTGCGGGAGCAGGAAACCTCATCTTCCTCCTATGGAGCAGCTAGTGGGGTCTCCAAAAACGTATGGTTCTCAACTCAATGCTTATCCTACAGAGCAGGACACCCCCACCATAGCTAGGATAGAAATGCAAAGTCTCAGCAGGGCGTTGAACACGAATGAACCAAGTAGAAGTCCTGGGTTGTATTACTTGTAGCAGAAATCCGTTATTTTGCCAGCACAGAGAAGAGTCAATGACCAACATCAGCAGGTTAAGACAACAGAGCAAATCACACTCCTTCCCGAAGGAAATCAAACACCATAAAACTGGAGAGTCCCCAAGAGCGAGTGCATGGGTCAGTTCAGGTAAGTGCTTCATGCCTGGGAGGAACAGCTTGTGAGATTTAGAGGGAACAGAAAGACTCTGACCCGTGCCCCTGACTTGTAAGCTTCCCAGGTGAGTTCAAATGACCATCCTATCCTGAATCTGTTTTCTCTGGCTGCTGTAACAACGAGCCACAAACACACTGATCTAAAACAACACAGATGTATTATTTCACAGATCTGGATATCTGAAGTCCAGAACAAGTCTCATATAGTTAGAATCAAGATATCAACATGGCTGCATTCTACCTGGGGGCTCTGGGGTAAAAGTCTGCTTCGTGCCTTTTCTAGCTTCTAGAAGACACTCACATCCCTTGACTGTGTCCTCTTCCTCCAACTGGACAGCCAGCAGTATAGCAGCTTCAAGCCTCTCTCTCACCCACACACCCACCTCTGCTTCCTTCCTCAATACTCCTCTGTGCTCCTGACCCTTTTCTAAAGACCTTTGTGATTACACTGGGCCTATCCAGGGAGTCCTGGCGTGCCGCTGTGGGTATATGTCCTGGACTACAAAGTCAGTCTGAACTGCAAGGTTGGCGGTTCAGGCTCACCAGCCACTCCTTGGAAACTGTACACAAGGTTACTGTGGGTCGGAACCAACTTGACAGTACTTAACAACGACATCCAGGTAGTCCAGGATAATGTCCTCACGTCAAAATCTTAAACTTAAGTGCATTTCTTCTGTCAAGTGAGGGAACATATTCACAGATTCCCGGGATTAGAGTGTGGATATCTTTGTTGTTGTTAAGTGTCATTGACTCAGTTTCAACTTCTATCAACCCTATATAGGGTTTCCAAGGAGCCACTGGTGGGTTTGAACTGCTGACCTTGCAGATGGCAATCCAGTGCTTATTTTACAGCACCACACCAGGATTCCGTTGGGAAGGTATTATCCTGCCCACCACACCCCCTAAAAAACTCCAGCCTGAGGGAAAATGGCTATCGCCGGATCCCTTAACACACCTGGGAAGGGATGTATTAGAAGGCTTTGCATGTACCAAAGGAGGCAAGAGACAAGATCAGGAAGAAAATCTGTGAGAAGCGAAGCAGCTGTTTTTACACCGTGTGGGCTTTTTCCTCAGGTTTTCAAATCAAGCTTCATATCACATCTCAGTTCCAAATGATCATCTCTCTGATAAGGAACACGGGTGGGAAACACATGCTTGCTGAATGAATGCTGAAAATTGCCTTCAGTGAAATAAAAGGTGCCCTGGTGGCACAATGGATAAGCACTCCACTGCTAACTGACAGGTCAGTGGTTGTAGCCTACCAGCTGCTGCTTGGGAGAAAGCAAAGCTTTGGATGCCTATGGGGCAGCTTAGCAGTCACAGGAGGTCTCTATGAGTTGGAATTGATTTAGAGCACTTGTAACAATGTTAGGTCGTTTGTAAATGCTCAGCACCTGAGAGGAATTCAGGAGTGTCAAATGAGTACAGACCTGCCGGTCCCTATTGCTGTTTGAGGGTACCCAGATGTCCCTTACCTTGGGGTGTGTGCTCTCATAATCAGACCCTCCTCTGGAAGGGTGGCCATCCTCCCAGCCTGCCCAGAACTGAAAGATTCAGGAACACAGGACTGTTAGATGTGCTAAAACCAGGAAAGTTTAGGGGACATCAGGACCCATTGTCCACCCTGCATGAACCCTAGGAATGATACTTCCTACAAAGCAGCCCCTAACTGCAGCAGGACCTCCTGAGTGGTTTTCTCATTCAAAGTGAGCTGCTAAGCTTGGAGAACTTGTCTCCAAGCCTCTCCCTACACCTTGCTGGGCCACGCTTACACCCATCTCCAGACAGCCCCAGGTGTCCCATAGCACAGAAAACCCACAGGGGAGCTGACCAGGGGTGCGCGGAGTGAGTACAAACCCAGGTGGTGGTATTCAAGTTAAGGAGGGAAGAGGAGGAGTATAAAGAGAATGCCAGTGAGGGGGAGGCCCCAGGCTAAGACATAGTTGTGGAAAGGAGCTGTCTGACTGGAGACTCCCTTAAGGGAATTGGGGGAGTGGGGGAATCTGGTTGGGGTTGTCATAAGTTTGTTCTGAAGCTCTTTCTCTGGAACCTTTCTTCCTCAAGACTCAGGCCTCTTTCTGTCTCTCTTTCTCTCTACACCCGAAAGTCTGAAGAGGCTACAGCCCCCAAAAGTCTATCTGGGCTGCATCTCTGATTCAAGGAGATAGCTGGGCTGGCCTCTCTGGCACTGTCTGGTGCTGCTTCCTCCTACAAAAATCCTCTGTTGCTCCAGCACTTTTCTTCCCTCAGAAGAGGATATTGGGTTGGCTCAAGAGCCAGGGTGAAGCTTGGGTTTCTCCACCTGAGAGAACAGAAAAGAAAAGAGATGGCTGGTTCTCCTGACTTGGGGTGATAAAACAGATCTAAAGAGGGCCCATCTCCATGAAAACCCATGAAGCGTGGGGGGAGGGTCCCAGACAGGACTGCTAAGAAATATGAATCAAAAGCTGGGGAATGAAAATAGGGAGCCCCTACAGTGAAAGGGATTCCTTAGTTGTTGCCTGCCTGGTAGACTGGCCACTTCAAAGTTAACAAACTATAGAGGAATTACAGATAACCAAAGACCCTAAGTTTCAAGATGTAGACCACTGTTTTCAGGTTCTTATACTTCTGAATAATGGAGCTAACACCTGAAATGTCAGGGCCCTAAAGACCGGGGCTATCTCTTGATGGTGCGGAGGCTGGGGTGGGTTGGGGAAGGGGGGGGGGTTGCCTTTCAGACTGAATTTTCACTCAGACCTGACTTGAGGGTAGTTAAGATCACCCAACCAGTCTTCTGAACCAGGAGTCAGTCACTCACAGCCCTCTCCCCCACACACAATCTTAGAATAAGTTGATGAGTTATGCCTGTAACCCCGGAAGCTGATTTTAGCTTGAATGGTTAAAACTGATCTTAGAACTTGTTTGTAGACCTCCTTGATACTTGGTGTTAGGTGCCATCGAGTTGGTACCAACTCATAGTGACCTTATGCACAGCAGAACAAAACACTGCCTGATCCTGGGCCAACCTCACTACTGTTGCCACGCTTGAGTCCATCGATGCTGCCACTTGGCCAATCCATCTTGTTGGGGGTCTTCCTCTTTTTCTGACCCTCCACCTTAACCAAACATGATATCCTTCTCAAGCAACTGGTCCCTCCTGACAATGTGTCAGCAATATGAGAGATGAAGTTTGGCCATCCTGGCCTCTAAGGAGCACTCTGGCTGCACCTTGATACTTAGGTCAGACTAAATAGTACTAAAGTGAAGCAGTTGAGGCAGACCAAGAGGTTATCATCGATTGCAGTTGGCCACTAGGAAACTTCTGGGTGCTCCCAACTTGCAAAGCTTTGGGGGGTGGGGGTAACTTTTACTACTTGAGTACTTTGGTAATTAAAAGTTAATCTCCTTTCAGTCAGCATGGCATGAGCTAAGGTGGACCAGTCTTTTTCTTCTCCTGAGCATCTCAAGGACTCAACATCCCTCTCAAATCTTGCTACTTGTCTCATCAAGACTGTCAACAAAGAGAGGGTAACCCTCGTCCAATTCCACAGTATTGTCATGTTGCCATGTTTCCACGTCCTTATCGCTCTATCACTCTGTCTCATACAAACAAGGCATTTTCTCTCCACTAGAAAGGAGGAATGTCTTGTCAGTTAGGACTTTCTCAAAGCAACTTAACCAGTTATGGTGACTTTCTCAAAGCAACTTAACCAGTTATGGTGACTTTCTCAAAGCAACTTAACCAGTTATGGTGGAAGGGATTTATACCCCAGGTCTATTTAGTCCATTCCTCTTCTCTGATGCTGGGTGCCATGTACATTTCCTTGTGACCCCTCTTTCCCTAGCCATGTAAATCTAGGCTGATGGAAGTGTCTGAGGTTACATTGTCCTCACCCGTGAAACAGCATCGATGCTAGCTTGAGGCTTTCTCAGGTCCCACTTTAGTGCAGGCATGGACTTGCCTAATGTGAGGAGAACCCCAGCTGAGGTATCTCTGTAGGTGAAGGAAGGAACTCCCAGCTGGAAGTAAGATGCTAACAGGATTGCTTAAGATGACCACAAATGCTGCTGCAAACAGCCAGCCCATGCTGCTTACTCCACCTGCAGCTGGTGGCTGTGCTCCTGTGAGAAGTTTAGAAATGCAGAGAAAGACGAGGAAATGGTCTGTGTGTCCTGGAGAACCAATCTGCTGTAGGAGCATCGCTTGGCTTAAGCTCCCCTGCTGTAAATAATGATCTATCTGGCAGTTCTCCCTGGAAAGTCCTCCCACAGTATAGGAAATAACTCCAGGTGACTCCTGTGTGCTACATTAGAGCAAGATCGTCCTGCGTTGTTCAAAAGCTGGGCATTGGGAGATTTTTTTTTTTTTTTAAAGGTTTAGCATATTTTGGGGTGGTTCTTGTCAAACTAGGCTCCATCTGCCTAGTACAAACTGAGCAGACTACTCATCCAATCTGGAGTGCTGCTCTCTCTCCTGTCTGTTCCTAGGTTCGCTTCGTCCTTCATCCATTCACAAACTACTTAAGAGACACTGACACAACTTGATGCTTCTTGGCCCTCTCTAATTGGGAGAGATTTACCTGTTTTGTGAGTGGGTGGCTCTCCGTAATGTGTTTTCTCTGTTCTATCATTTTTAACTTTTAGTGTGATTTTTGGTGAAAAAGTCTGCAGAGCAAATGTGTTCCCCATTCAATAATTCCTGTTTGATGACGTTGACAACCTCCACAATGTAACTGCACTCTTCTCCTTTTCTCCTTGTAGTTCCCATTTCCATTCATCTCTTTCCTGTCCATTTCTGCCTTGAGCTTTATCCCTGGGCTAATGCTTCTCTTTTGATCTCATGTTATGGTGAACCTCGTGGGAAAGGGGGTGTGCTCCTTATATATCATCCTGTCTGTTTGCCTGGGCTCCTGGTGAGGCTCTATGGGTTAATGGTACCAGACTACAAAGCCGTTTGAACTGCAAGGGTCAGCAAGTTCAAGCTCACCAGCTGCTCCTTGGCAACCCTATACAAGGTCGCTATGGGTAGGAATAAACTTGACGGCACTCAACAAAAACCACTGTTTGCCTGGAAGTTGAGAAAGGTTGTTGGAGCCAGATAAGTTTCAGGCCTGAAATAAAGGTGTGTCTAATGGTTCCCAGTCATAGTTTGGGAGGTTCCCCCAGTCTCTATCAGATCAGTAAACCTGATCATTTCTGCTCTTCGGTGGACTCTTGATAACGCAGTATGAGGACAACCTACGCAAAACACCTTCGGTCAGCACAAAACTTAAAATGACCCTTGACAGGTTTCCAATATCTTCCCCTTCTTGGCTGAGCATGCCAGAAGTATTTCTTTGTCTATCATCCATAATGTAGCATAGGAAATGAAGAATAGATTGTGGAGATAAAGTTAGCTTGGGTCTTTTTGCATGAAAATTGTACTCTACAAATGTATGTTTATACCCTCAGGCTTAGTTCATGCAGTGGTCTGAAAACTAAGGAGCTTTCTATCAATCACTAGGTAGTTCCACCAAGAAGACTTGGTATTTATCTGTGAATTCCTTTCTTCAGCCCCTCAAGATGCTGAAAATGGTGGAATTAAGGATCTCCAAAACTCTGTCCATCCTTAAAAGCACTGAAAAATAGGCAAATGTTGTCCACTGACTGTTTCACAAGTGCCTATTCTGAAGCATTAGAAAATCATGGTCCCCATTCTAGTCTGACCTTCACACGTGGGCCAGATTTGTCTTCCCAAATAGCTCCACAGGTGTCTCTTGGCACAAAGTCCCTCATGTCTCCTGAGCCTATTACATGGATTTAGCTGGAAGCTTGTGACTACTCTTGTTAAGTGCTGTGTAGTTACTGACTGTTTCAATTTAGAGACACTACTTAGGGTTTTCCAGGAGTGGCTGCTGGGTTTGAACCTTGCAGTTCAAACAGATCTTGAGGTCCAAGGCTTATTCTACAGCACCACACCAGACCTCCATGACTCTTTTTAGCTACAGTCTAAAAACCAAACCCACTGCTGGATAGTTGATTCTGGGTAATATTGATCCTGTAGGACAGAAAACTGCTCCATAGGGTGTTGTTAAGTGCCTTCAAGTGGATTCCGACTCAACAGCCCTGTATAGTTAGTGTTCCCAAGGAGCAGCTGATGAGCTTCAAGTGCCGACCTTGCAGTTTCAAATCGACCTTGAAGTCCAGTGCATTAACCCACAGTACCACATCAGGACTCCCCACAGAGTGTAAATCTTTTATGGGAAGCAGACAGACTACCACATCATCCTCTTGCAGAGTGGCTTGGTGGGTTCAAACCCCTGATCTTTTGATGATCAGCCCAACACTTAACCTGTTGTGCCACCAGGACTCCTTCCATCACCTCTGAAAGTCCTCCTGCTCAGAAACCCCACACCCTGAACCTGGAGTCCATTTCTGATGAGTCTCTATCAATGATCAAAAGAGATAACAGTAGCTCCCAGCCATGCAGCCAAGTGAGTACCCGAGATACTGGTGAGAGCCAAGAAACAGACTTAAATTTCATTTAATGTTTGGATTTTGGGGAAACTTCCTAATCTAAAAACTCTGCACTTGAAACTTGCATGGTTTGTAGCACATGAACAATATTGTACAGCTGTCAACACTGTCTAATTCCAGAACAATTTCTCATCTCCCTGAAGACTCCACACACATGAAGCAGCCACACCCAACTCTCTTCCCTCAGCTCCCTGAGCAATCTCTAATCTACTTCCTACCTCTGTGGATTTGCCTTTTCTGGACACTTGAGTCAAAACTAACTTGATAGCACTTTAACAGTGACCCTGTTTCCAAGGAGCAACTGGTGGGTTTGAACCTTGTGGTTAGCAGTCCATTGGCCATTCCAGGACACTTCATAATAAGTGAAATCATAGGCCATGTGCCTTTCTAGGACTGATTTTCACTCATTATCATGTTTTAGTTTTTCCATGTTACAAGTATCATCAGTACTTTTAATGCCTTTTTATGGATGAATTGTAGATGTCTACCACATTGTGTTGATCCATCCATAAGAGCTCTGGTAGCATAGTGGTTACAAATCGGGTTGTGAACCGTAAGGTCAGCAGTTCGAAACTACCAACTGTTTCGTGGGAGAAAGATGAGGCTTTCTGCTCCTGTAAAGATTTACAGCCTCGGAAACCCTGTACAGGCTCACTACGAGTCGAAACTTGGCTCCACTGGCACATAACCACCACCACACCACCACATTGTGTTGATGCATCCATAGATTGATGTGCATTTGGGGGGGAGGATCTGGGAGAAAAGATGGAGTAATCAAAGACCAGCAAGGTAAGTCATCTGTTAAGCAGGATGTCATCAGTTTACCTTTGACCTCCCAAATCTTAAAGGGAATTATGAGAGCTGTAGTTTCACAGCAAATGGGAACAGAACAGCAAAGCTTTTTTCCTGAGGGCTTTGGATCAGTAGTGGCCCATGAGAGTAAGACTTTTCCTTCTTCCTAGGCTATGATCATGCCTCACTCCTGATGCTCTGGGGCAAAAACCAGGCTTTGAAAGAGGTGCTCCGAATTCTCATCTTCTGGCCAATGGTCATGTGCAGCCATGACCCATCTGTCAGTGGAGGTTTGAACGTTGCTAGGCTGCTAAACAGGCTTCAGTGGCGCTTCCCGCCCTGAGACTAGGAAGAACATCCTAATGGCCTGCCTCCAAAAACTGGAGATGACATTTCCATTGTGCATGGGATCAGTGTGGTTGGAGGGCTGGCCCCTGGCACTTAATGAGACAGTTGGGACTAGTTGTCCATCTTCCTGTATGGAAACTTAAGGAGAATAGAGCTTATCAGGGTGTTTGGATTGTGGACAGGCTTTGGACTTCTGGAGCTTGAAATTCTCAGTTCTGATAAATTCTCCCATAAGCGCATAGCACCGTGGGTTAATTCACTGGACTGCAAAGTTGGTTTGAACTACAAGGGTAGGCAGTACAAGCTCACCAGCCGCTCCATGGAAACCCTATACAGGGTCGCTATGGGTGAGAACCAATTCAATGGCACTTAACAACAGCAACAACAACAAAGTCTGTCTTGTCTCCCTCCCAGATTTTTTTTTTTTTTTTTGCCTATGTTTATGTGAGAGAAAGAAATTTCTAGCTTGTTTCAAGCCCTGGTTATTATATTTGCTATGTATTGGATAATCATAGTTAACAGCGGTCATTTAAATTCTCTTCTGTAGCAAACGATATTTAAGGAATTATGGATTTTGTATTATAAACTATAGCTTTACAGCAGCTGTCACTTTAACCACCTATAATTCCATGATATTTATTATATTCACATATGTTCCCGGAGTCCTGATGTGGCACTGTAGGGTAAGCCCTCGACTACCAAGTCAGCTTGAATCGCAAGGTCAGCATTTCACTATGGGGTCACCATGAGTCAGAACAAACTTGAAGGCACTTAATTATATTCATAATGCCATACAACCAACCATCTATTGTATTTGCTTCCAAGACATTTTCCCCAAACACTCGACCCATTAAGCACTAACCCCAGCCCATTGTTGCTAAGTGTTGTGGAGTCTGTTCTGACTCACAGCAACCCTGCCTAGGGTTTCCAAAGAGTAGCTTAGTATGTTTGAACCACTGAACTTGTGGTTCAAACTGACCTTGCAGTCCAGTGCTTTCCTATTGCACCACATGAAGACGCCTCCCCAGACCATGGTAGCCACTAATTTGGCTTCTGTCTCTATCGTTTGCTTATCCTAGATACAAGGAAGCTTCCAAAAGTTTGTGGGAAAATCCATTCTCTCTTCAGTTTTTCCATGAACTTTTTGAAGCCCCCTCATATTTCATATGTGGGATCCTTCAGCAATTGTCCTGTTTATGTATGCCTTATTTCACTTAGAATGTTTTCTAGGGTCATCCATATTGTTCCATATATCAAAGATTTCATCTCTTCATGAATGAATAGAACTCACACAGGTGTATGAACCACACATCTTGTTTAATCCATCCATCTGGTAGGCATTTATGTTATTCCAACCTTTGTCTATTGTGAATGTGCTACAATGAACATGGGTGTACAAATGATTTATGGTTCTCAATTATTTTGGATATGTATCCAAGAGAAGCTGTGTGGGTCATAAGATAAGTTTAACTTTTGCTCACTGCCCTATTGGTAACTCTTCAGGATATAAAAGTTAAGAATGGCTAGCAAACTAATCTGTGCTGTAAATTTCACCCAAACCAAAATAAATTTAAATATTTGGTTTAAAAAAAAATGACTTGATGGACATTAACTAGGTCTTGTCAGGTAAGCACGTCAGAGCATCCCAACTAAGATCTTTCCAGCATCTTGAGGGATGAGCAAAGGAGTTCATAGATAGCTTTGACAAGAACAAAGTCCCAGCATTTGCCCTTGAACATGTACCTCTTGTCTTCATGGACAGGTGTTTTCCTTAAAAGTTAGGAATCCATGCTGAAGTCAACCTTGAGGGGTGCATAGTATGTCTCTACTCTCCTCCTTGAACAGGGTCTGATGATAAAAGACTGGAAAGCAAACAGGAGCTAACTCTTAGAGAAGAACAACTTTGCATGTGAAGCTGGCCCTTGGGAATTGGATTCTGATTTCTTGGATCCTTTGGTTCACCCAAGTTTATTTAGTGCCCAATGCCTGTGTTTAATCTAGCCCTCATCCATCACCTGGGTAAGTCTTGAGAAAAGATGTATTGGCAGGATATAATCAGTTCTGTTACAATCACAAGCCTTCTGACTTAAGGTCCTGGGCTAGAACCTTGTCCAGTAGTCAATAGAAATTTTTTTTTATAAAAAGTAAGCTAACTATGAAATTCAAGTAGTAAAAATTACTGAATGTTGGCATAAATGTTACCAAGTAATAGTCAGGAACTTGGGAGTAAGAAGCATGAGATAACAGAGCAAATGACTGACCTGTAGAAAGAAGGCTGGCAGCTGCCAGTCTAGTGGGTTCCATCTGTGAAAAGGGGCATCCTGTCAGAAGGCAAGAGCCCATATTGAGCATATTTTCTCTCACTCCAATATGGCCAGAGGACCAATAACTGATGTTTTCCTTTTGAAGTGAGTTGATTCTACTTCCATCAGATTTCAGTAGGCTTCTTTTAAGGGATTCTCCAGCATTTCCACACTCATTCTTACTCTTCTCATTTCTATCAACTGATTATGTTAAATTGCTCAGTGGAATTTTTTCCTAAATCCAACTCTCAACTTAGCCTCTGGCCCTCCACCTATTGTGGACAATGCCATCAAAGGTTATTGTAGCTGTTAAGGCAGTCGCCTTCCTCTAAATCTTCCAGAATCTCTACATCCCACCTCCAACTCTCCAATTCTAGTAATCACTCTATTTGTATCTGGCTTCTTGGAATTCATAAACTCTACCCCAGTGTTTTCCTAGACCATCAATCCACTTGGATTGGGAGGAATGCAAATCTTCACCTACAGCAACCTGTATTTTAACAATCACCCTGGGAGATTCTGATGTTCATTGAAGGTCTAATATCTGTAGTCTTAGATTTGGACACCCTTGCCAGATGACCAAGCCTAGAGTTAAAGTACATTCCCTGTAGATCCTATATGATCACATTTCCATGACCCCATTGTAAAGAAGCCACTTCTGAATCATTGGATTCAGCATGCCCTTATAACTTCCTGTTTGGATCCTGTCTGATACAACTTAAAGTAATGCCATTGTGCTTTATACTATGACTCCTGGACATTTCTGTGTAATGTGGGCAGCAAGGAAGGACCAATACTTCAAGCTTTGGGAGTAAGTTGGGAAGTTCATATGCTAGTTACTCACCCACCCTGAGCACAGCAGCTTTGTTTAGCTCACGTTATAGTGCAAGAGAGGAGATTGTTAGAAATAAACCTCAGGCTGGTCCTGAGATCCAGGAAACTGCTACACAGAGGCATAAATTGTTGGCTGACATAACAGGGGCCCATGCACCTGGAGCATGTGAGTGGGATGAATTAAGGAGGAAGGATGGAGGAAATCTGTTCAAGAAGTTAAAACCTCAGTAAGAATGCAACCATCAAAGGGAAATGAGTGACATCTGGGAAGATAGTTTACCCCATAGCACTTGGTCAAAGAGGAACCGGGAGTGAGGAGGGGTGGGGAGAAGACTTTTGAGACAGAAGATAAATACTTGTGAAATGGCTGTGGGACACATCAGCCTGTCTTGTCTTCTGGGTTTGGTGCTCAATTTTGCAAAAAATGAATAAGCCTCACTCTCACCAAAATGAGTACAGATTGGATTTCTTGTGCATTTGTCAGTAAGCACTCATGATAACTCATCGGTGACTTCATACAGGAATAGGCATTCCACCCCAGGGTCTCCCTTCAGAGACCCATCAGGGTAAGGTCCTAGTCAGGGGTTTATATTGACCCACCAGTTGCCAAATATTGACCCGCCAGTTGCCAAGAGGAGCTGAGGCAATAACCGGGATATCGACATTTCTCACAAGATGAGGGGGATCACAACAGATGATCTGAGGGGACAAGGAGGGCTCTGGTTAGGACTCTAGAATTGGCCATCTTCATGGGTTGTAACTTCTTACTACCTTCTACAAAATTAGCCATACCCTAATATCTAATTGTGGTCTAGACAGAAAAGTCAATTGATGATTTTCAACTCCAATTTTTGATGAGGGTCACTTAAAACTGCAAAACCAATGAGATTCCAGGCTGGCTGTTTAAGCTCAGAGAATCTCATGTAGTATATCATATCTGATTGGATGAAGATCTCTGACTGGATACACTCTACTGTTTCATCTAGTACATGCAGACCAACTTGGAGCAGCTAGAAGAACAGATGATACTTCTTGAAAGAAGGGCTAGAGAAAAAAATTAAAAAGTGAAAGCAGACTGTTTGGCTATTACAAGAACAAGCAAGCTGTTCTTCTGGCAGCCATCAAAGTCCTTCAGGACAAACAACCTTCGAACACTTATACTCAAAGGTAATACAGTAGAAAGCTTGTAAAAACTCACTGGTAATCATGCTGGTCTACTTGTGAGTGGCAGTGAGGGAATAGCAGTAATGCAGATATGGGCTAAGTTAGACCATGTTCCATAGACTTTTGTTGACCTTGAGATGAGAGAAAGAAGAGGGGCTGGTTGGTCTGAAGTTTGAAGAGACTTGGGTACACCTGAGCCCATGGAGATTGACTAGCCACTGGTGGCTAGAGCAGATATGAAATGGGTAGATATGGGCAAGAATGCCCATATTTTCAAGGAATACCCATTTAACCTAGCTTGGATGGCTTGATGATCAGAACTCAACTAGAAGAAGATATAAAGAAATTTGATATGGAAAGCAAGTTTTGCTACAATTTCATAAACTTGACCTATACTTAATGGATGTAGTGTAGCTCAAAATAGCAACCAACAGGGAAGGAGTCTTCACATCAAGGATCAAACCTACCTAACACCTCAGTACATAGGGTTGGTATGGATGGGCAACTTAGACATTGGCTACCTAAATTGGGGAGAGAAGGGAGTGGCTATAAAGGCATGAACTGGCTGGCTTACAAGTTTTCAAGGAGTTTAGTTTCAGAGTGATGGGGAAAATTAGAATCCCCCCTGAATAGCTTTAATCTTGTCTAGATGGGTCTGGTGACATTAGATGAAAATAGGATTCTTTTGAGTCAACAGTGAATAAATGTTATGACTAAGAGTAAATGTTATGACTAATTGAGATTGTCACAACTGTAAAGGTAGACGGTTTTAACAAAGCAGAGTAGTTAACAAAGCAGAGGGTAGTTTATCTTTACACTTCAGGAACAGAAGCCCCTATGCCCATCAAGAGGGAAGAGCATGAGCAAAACATGGGATCCTAACCAGTGAAAACAGTGACACCAGAGGCAGGGGTGATGGCATGGAGAGATAGAGAGCAGCTGATGACTCTAGACTCAAATGGAAACAGAAAGGCTATGTGCTGGCCGGCAGGAGGCTGGCTTGGCATGCAAAATGTGCCATTGGATTGTTTAAGTGATTATATGTTCCTGTATGGTTTTTGTGTACATTTAAAAAAAGGTAATAGTCAAATACTGATAACCGATGGTGCATGGAGGGGTTTGAAATCATTGCAGTGAAATAAAATGTGATTGGCTGAGTTCAAAACCATCACATAATTCACAATAGAAGTTTTAAATAATAAAAAATTCAAATATTGAAGTAAAATTTTAAAAAATACAAATATTAATGTAAAATTATAGGATTTCTCTTAAAACTCATAATTAGGATTGATTTGATGTGGGTATTATAAAAATATTTGTATTTTAAGTGGAAACATTCACCAAAAGATGACCAGCAATTTTCTACAATTATAGACGAGAACAATTTTTTTAAATCCATTTCTTGGGACTCCTATTATAGCTACAGTAAACCTACCCAGCTTAGTTTTTCTAGTCTCTGCTGCTAAATATTGGAAGAAAGAAAACACCTGAAATCTATTCCTCATTAAAAAATGCAAAATGGTATGGATGCAAATGAATTGAAGATCTAATTTTAAGGAATTGGCTAATTGTTAGGCATGCCCCACCCTATATTTAAAAAAAAAAAAAAGACTCCCACAGACTTGTCTCAAGATTGTAGGTCAGGGTTGGTCATCCTCAAAATTTGTGGTAACAAAATCTGGCATATCTGGAAAAACACAGCAATATCATGAACCTAAAGTGAGTAGGATGCTTAAAAGTAAAGTCATTCAGCACCCTCTCTCCACCATGGAGCCTTAGTAATGAGTTGAGGGAGATAAGTCTAGTGACAGAGTAGATGCCAAGTCTGATCTCTTTTTGTTGGCGATGTTGGTGATGTCACATCTGAGTCTTCTTGACCTGATCTAGTTTGGTTTCTTCAGTAGTATTTCCATATTGCATTGCTTCTCTGCAACTCAGGTTTTGTTGCAGTGCATCAGATGATGGGGGACTACAGTGGTTCTAGAGGATAAGCGCTGGATTTCAAACCCCAAAGATGGCAGTTGGAGCACTCAGCTGCTCCATGGAAGAAAGACGAAGCTTTCTACTCCTGCAAAGATTTGAAAACTCTATACAGCTTTGAAAACCCTATACTAGGTCACTGAGTTGGAACCAGCTTTGAAAACCCTATACTAGGTCACTGAGTTGGAACCAACACAACGGCACTTAACAACAACCATCCGGTGATTGCTGTGATGTGATGTAGTGTTTGGCCAATGGAACATGCCAGGAACTGGGTAAATTATATCTTTTTTACAGGGGTTGTAGGCTTCTCTCTTCTCCCAGGGATCTGTGCTCAACCATCTTGTGATTTCTGTGATGTGATATAGTGTTTGGCCAATGGTACATGCCAGGCACTGGTTAAATTACCTTTTTTGCAGGGGTTGTAGGCTTCTCTCTTCTCCCAGGGATCTCTGTGCTATAATCATCCAACTGTGACTTCCCAGTGGCTCCATTTAGTAGCTTCCTGTGTCAAATACTTCCAATTTTTTATTCACTGAGACATAATGACATGACATAGCTCACATCATAACCTGAGCATGACAACAGTATTCTCTTTACTCTGTGCCCAACTCATTGACAAACTTCATCCTGATATTTAATGTATTTGAGCAGCCTTCCCAAGTGTGCTTCAATTCGAGACTTCTAACACAGATGGCCTCTTTCTCAATGTTAGTGCAAGTGTGGCAAGTTAACGTTCCTCCTTTAACTCTGGAGACCTTGTCCCATTGCAGATCACTGAGCCAGGTCTCTCCCTAAAAAATCCTCACTGAATATGTTGGATGCAAAGCCAAATTCTTAGCATTGCTGACCCCCTCCTAGAAGTAGAAGGCTTCCCTGGCTTCTCAACAGAGCTCCAGTCAAAGAAGGCAGCCTGTCTTAGCAAAGGTGTGTTCTCACCTGCTAAGCCAGGGATTCAGTACACCTGGGATCAACTCTGCTGTCTCTGCCTAGAGGCAATGACTTTATGAGCAATTCCAGCTTATAGGTGTGCTACTGGTGAAGCCTAGCTCTGGGGGTCTCCCTCTCTTGGGGTCTCTTAAGTCTGGCTCCTCTTCTGCTGTTGCTGATACTGCTTCATTGTCTTCCATTAGGGGGGAGAAAAGGACAGATGGACTAGGGGAGAAGTCATCAATTTCTGGACTTTGACAAAAATAGTGGCATGGGATGCTGGGAAATCAGTGTAAATGTTCTGCCCATAAGATCTTTCTCCCTAAAATTGTCTAGAGTTCCTTGGGACAATCAAGCTTATGGCTCTTCTGAAAGGACTTCTATACCTGCCTTACTCCATAAATATTTTTGGAGGCCAGTGTTCAACATGGAGAGAAAGGAACTCTTGCTCAGCTTAAAGTTGACTTCATGTTTTGCATTATTTCAAGAATAGGAGCACATCAATCATTTCAAAGTGGGCCCTGGTTTCACGAGACATCCATTTCCTTCTAAATCTGGCTTTGTTCAGAGTAATTGAAAATTTCAGTTGATCTATCTTTAAGTTCATTGTTTCTTTCTGTCCTTTCCGTTCTGCTATTGATTTTATCTATAACATATATTTCCATTCTAAAATGTCCACTTAGTTCTTATGTCTTCTATTTGAAGTTTTCCATTTGTTTTTAAAGAGTGTTCAAAATTGCTAATTAGAGCATTGCTCAAGTAGTTTTGTGACAACCCAACATCTTATCTTTTCAGTGTTTGCATCTGCTGATTATCAAGTTCAGTTTTTTTTTTTTGTTTTTGTTTTTTTTCTGGCTCTTGGTATAATGAGGAATATTGTACTGTTTCCTAAACTTCAGGTATTCTAAGATTGATTCCAATTTAATCTTCCATATTAACAGGTAGTCAGCCTGTTCAGGCTAGAGTCCATACCACTCTTATGGGCTGTGGCTCAAATGTCAATTTCTTCAGTGCTATTCTTTAGTGCTATGCTGGTCATCTTCCTTGTTAACCAGGTGACAAGATTCTGCTCTGCACCATCTGGGGAGGGAAATGGGTATGGGGGAAATTGGTGGCCTCCCCCACAGATTCCTGAAAAAAGGATCTCCACCATATTACTAAAGGAGGTGAAAGAGAAGATTTTCCAATAAAGACTCTATTATTGCATTGCCTATTAAGGGTGGGGAAAGCTTGCCTCGTCTCTGCCTCAAAAACAGAAAGGTGTAGTCAAAGTGTCTTGGTCATATTGGGTTGCCCTTTTCCTAGACTTTGAGTAAGAGAACTTCAATCTTCTTGAGCTTCTTTCTCATATCTATGCCTGAATGTAATGAACATTGAGGGGAGAAATAAAGTTTCTTACGTTCATTGGTTTTATTACAAGAATGTCATATATGATTCTTAACAGTTGAGAAACAAATGAAGGTTTTCTCACGTACCTTATGGTTAATAGGGGCTTTCTCCAATAAGAATTCTCACAGGAGTGTTTAGGTAAGAAGGACAACTGAAGGCTTCTCCACACTCCTAACACTGAGTACTGAATTCCATGTGGAACCTGATAATTCTTAAGTGATGAAATGATCCATGAAGACTTTTCTACATCCAAAGTCATTCAAAGGGATTTACTTCAGGGAGGGAAGCTCTTTTGAACACAGAAAGATTTGGAATCTGACTGAAGACTTTTCCATACTAATTTTCTGTTGGTCTCCTTTTAAAACAAGCATCCATGCTTCCGTGCTCCGTTTCTATGCTGATTTTTTCAATGCTGTGAAATTAGATTATTTTTTGTGACATGGAATACCAAACGTCACTGTTCCTGAACATCACTACTGTATTAAATCTCTTAATTGCGATGATTGAGGTGTTCCTTGGAAAGGCCTGTGTTCCTGTCCCCAAAGTCTGTCATGGGTCTGAGCTGCCATCTGTAGGAAGCCGCTACATGGATGAACATGAAAGGTGTGAAAGCAAATGTTGAAGGGGCCATAAGGAGTCTTCCTGATTATGTTAGTACCAGTGGCAGTGGGAAAGATAATAAACTGCCCTTGTGAGGGTATACAAATAAGGATGCATTTGACTAGATGCATATATTGCATGTCAAGAGTGTATCTATTACCAACCCAATTAAAAGATTTGCCTTAATGTAGGTAGCTCAACTTCTCTTAATTTTAAGAAAGTGGTCAACTCTTGGATCATGAAATTTCAGCTGAAGTGTAGGCTTCAGGACTGAGAATCGAAATGTGGGATAGCTGTCCCTTTTCATCTTGGTGCATACCTATGAATTGGTTTTTATGGACCAAGACTCTGATAAATGAAGAGCATGAAGTGTATATTGTGGAGTTTTAAGGCAGAGGCTTAAACATTTTAATACCTCTGAAGCCAAGTAGAGGTTTAGAAGGGGGAATAATGTCTAGGTCTCATGGTGAACTGAGGAACTCATGCCCTGTTAACAGGAGGAAGTTGCTCTTCATTTCAAAGACATATTCCCTGCAGAAATTCAGAGTCCGTGTAGCACTGCATGCTTCTTTTTTTCCAATAAAAGCTGGGAAGTCATCAGATTTCTGTATGAAATAACCTGGATTACAAAAATGAACTCTTAAAATATGCAAAAGAAGTCTTCTACAAAAAGAGTACATGTGATCCAAAATTCCATTTGAGTGGCATTCTAGAACATGCAAAAACGTTAGGAGTTGCTGGATGCCTTCGAGTCAGTTCTGACTCACAGTAACTCTATGTACAACAGAATGAAACACAACCTTCTCCTGCGTCATCCTCACAATTATTATCATTTATCCCATTGCTTCTGCCACTGTGCCAATCTATCTTGTTGGGGGTGTCTCCCTCTTGTTTGCTGGTCTTCCACTTGGCCAAGCATGATGTCCAATTCCAGGGATTGACCCCTCCTGATAATATGTCCAAAGTATGAGAGACGAAGTCTCACCATCCTGGCTTCTAAGGAGTTTTGCCTGTACTTCAAGTCAGACTTGTTTGTTCTTCTGGCAGTCCATGGTACTTCCTATGCATCAGTTCTTCCACAGTCAAATCTTATTCATTGTCCAACTACCACATGCATATGTTAAATGTTATTGAGTCTGTTCCAACTCATAGCGACTCTGTATAGGGTTTCTGAGGAGTAGCTGGTGGATTTGAACTGCCAACCTTGCCGTGCAAACTGAAACTTGTGGCCCAATGCGTATTCCTACAGTGCCACACCAGGACTCCACATGTGAGGAGATTAATAATACCATGTCTTGGGGCAGGTGCACCTTAGTTCTCAAATGGATACTTTGCTCTTGAACACTTCAAAAAGGTCTTTTGTAGCAGATTGGACTAATGCAATTCATTCGATTTCATGACTGCTGCTTCCATGAGCGTTGATTGTGGATCCAAGCAAATTGTTGTTGTTGTTGTTAAGTGCCGTCGAGTCGGTTCCGACCCATAGCGACCCTGTACAGGGTTTCCGAGGGTGTAAATCCTTACGGGAGTAGAAAGCTTCATCTTTCTCCCGCGGAGCGGCTGGTAGTTTCGAACCGCTGACCTTAAGGTTCGCAGCCCGATTCATAACCACTACGCTACAAATTAGTCATTGACAATTTCAATCTTTCTGTTTATCATGTTAGTTATATTGTGTGTTCAGTTGTGATGACTTTTGTTCTTTTTACACTGAGGTGGAATCTCAGTGATGGAACCTATAAAATTCTCCAGCTAGTAAATTTGAGTTTTCTCATAATGTCAGGAAAGCAGAACGTTACAGACCAAAAAGTGCTTGAAGTCAATAGCTTTGAAATCCTCACACGTTGGCATGCATTCACTTGCAGGATACCACCAACTCACTGTCAGAGGCAGCTTCAATTTATAGTGCAACCCCACAGAACAGAGTAAAACTGCTCTTTAGGGTTTCTGAGATCCTAAATCTAGACAGAAGCAGACTGCCTCATCTTTTTCCCTTGAAGTTGTTGGTGGGGTCCAGTTGCCAACCTTCTGGTTGACCTGTGCCACAGAGGCTGTGTGTGTTTCTTACAGAACAAATTAATCACAAAGCATTCCATAGTTCTTCAACTGATTCCATTAAGCCCATAAGTTACCACTACATTGCTGGAATTGGGGAGTTACTGTTTGTATATAGTAGTAGTAGATGATAATAATCATCGATCACTATAGACATCATGGGCAATAGATAACTGAAAATAGAAGCTATTTAAGTGGTAGTACTTTAGACATTGTGTCATTTAATTCTTACAACAAGCCTTGTAGGTAGTGATTATGATAACCCCCACTTTACTCATGTGGAGACAGACTCAAATAATTGAGCGTGTTAGAGGACTCCAATTAGAAATCAGCCTGTAGGATTCATTACTGGGTAAGGCTGAAGTCAGGTGTAATTTTGTCTTGGTATTGAGTTTTCTTTAATTTATAAAATAGTTTTACTCTGAACAATTCTTTTAATAACTTCATGCAATATCCTGTGCAAATTCAAACACAATTCCAAGTGGGTGTAATATTACAAAACAGAAAAAAACTGGAGTATTCATTTCTAGGTTCATTAAGAACAGAATATGGGAAAACCCTGTGGCTTTACATTTGCCTGGTTTACCATTTTGGCAAATAGTCTATTGTATGTGGTGATTATGAATAATTTATAGCAAAAACAGAAATGATACAATACTAAGCACAATAGTCATATTCAGTATGTAGCATATAAATAAAAAATTAAAGAACATTTTAAGTTACTGAGAAGAAAAAGGACGAGCAATTAACTGCCCAGAAGTGACACCATTGGTATGGTATGTGTGGCTGACACCATTGGTATGTGTGGCCAGGACATGTAGCCAGGATTCTGTCTGAGCAGATCTGGGGTCACAGAGACTAGGGACTAAGATGAGGGCTGAGCTTGACTGAGATGTTTTTGTATTGCTGACACTGAAACTTCCACCTAGAGTTCCAAATTCAAATGGTGCACTTGGTCTGGACACTTCTCCATTGTTCCTGCCAAGGTTTGAGGCTAAGAAACATGAAATAGGGGACTTTCCAGGTTCAATCCAATAAATCTGGGTGAATATTTTGGCATTAGTCCACAAAGCAGTAACCAGGCTTCTAGGCAGAAGGGGGAGGAAACAGTCAGGACAGGAATGAGCTCAAAGTTCACCTTCTGGGAGGTGAAATGAACCTGAATTGGCCCAAATTTGGGAAGGGTGTGACTGGCCAATCGAACTTCAGAGATGGATTCCTTAGACCTTGTTGTATCTCATGTGGATTGGCCACTTTCTCATGAGATTGTTACTTCCTGATGGAAGAGACCCCAAACAAAACCTATTGCTGTTTAGTTGATTCTGACTCATAGTGACCCTATGGAGTTTCCAAGACTCTTAATCTTTGTGCGAGCAAAGGGTGTCAGTTTTCTGTTTAGTTGATTCTGACTCATAGTGACCCTATGGAGTTTCCAAGACTCTTAATCTTTGTGCGAGCAAAGGGTGTCAGTTTTCTTCTGAGGAGTAGCTGGTGCATTTGAACCACCAACCCTGTTAGCAACTCAATGCCTAACCCACTATGCCAGCAGGGCTCCTCAACTCTTCCTTTTGGGACTCCTTTGTCCATGAGTGTAGCTGAGCTCCGAGGTTAGCATCTCCCCCACTGAACTTTGGGAACTTCTTAGAGCCCAACCCCTTTCTCACCTGTCTGGAGTCCAAAAGCAGGAGAGACAGTTTCCACTTCATAACACAGACAAGCTAAGGGATGTATCATAGAGCAGCCTGCCCTTTGATAGGGGGTCAGATGGCCACTGTGTAGTCCAGAGAAATTGAGAAATTGACCCGTGGAACCAGAACTTGTCTTCTACAAAACCTCAAATTGCTTGTGGCAGTAAGAGCACACACAGGTCTGGGTCACTGAAACTGCTGGGTTGAAAGGGCTGAGATTAAAACTAAGTAACTACCAAAACCCCACTGCCATCAAGTGAATTCTGAATCAGAGAGCATTCTGTAGGACAGAGCAGAAATGCCCCAGAGGGTTTCCAAGGCTGTAAACTTTACAGAAGCAGATCACCACCTCTTTCTTCTGAAGAGAACAGCTTGTGGGTTCAAACCACCAGCCTTTTGGTTACCAGCTCCATGCTTAACCCACTGTACCACAAAGTCACCTTTAAATTGGATAAGGAAGAGTATATTGACTCTTGGGCTATGTGACTGAGAACATACCAGCAAAGAGGTCCCCACAGGGGATGGGGAGAACTGTCACTTCTTCACAACACTAGAAGTCTGGAGGAAGCAAAGGCTGTGCTGAACTGCTTTGAAATGCTTTTGAGTTTCCATGGTTGACCATGGAGAAGGGGATGAAAGAGCTCAGGGAAGTGGGCATGCTGGAATGGAAGTATAAGAGTCCTGTAGGCGAACAGGGTTATGTTCTAGACACGGAGACACACCCTTCAAAGGCCACTGGGAATGTACAGATGTGAGCGGAGCCAGCATCACCAAGAAGCTTGTGGTGGTTCTCTGCAGGCTGGAGAAGCATTGCAGGATGAGGCACATTGATGGCCACGGAGATTACTTCCCATCCCATCTCAAGCAATATAGGTCAAATGGACCCACCTAACCACCTAAGGACTGGCAAGATGACAATGACAGCCAAGTAAGTACAACCTACAAAGAACTGTGCCAATGACCCTAAAACACATCAAATATTAAGCAAGCACCCTTCTGGTTGACCATCTCACTCACCCCCATGGATGTAACCAAAAGAAAGGGTCAAGAGCAGGACGCTGAAGAAAGCCATCACAAATACACCTGTTTTTATTGTTAGGTACCATTGAGTTGGTTCCAATTCATAGTGACCCTATGCAAAACAGAATAAAACACGACCCAGTCCTGTGTCATCTTCCCAGTTGTTACATTCGAGCTCCTTACTGCTGTCACTGTGCCAATCCATTTCATTGAGGTCTTCCTCCTTTTCACTGACCCTCCACTTTACCAAGCATGATGTCCTTCTCCAAAGACCGATAATATGTCCAAAGTATGAGAGTAAGTCTCGCCATCCTTGAACTTCTGAGGAGCATTCTGGCTGTACGTCTTACAAGACAGATTTGCTTGTTCTTCTGGCTCCTAGTCCTTATTTACTATCTTGTTCTGCATTGATGACAACAGTCAATTTATCTGGGAATCCTAGTGTGGTGCTGTAGAATAAGCACTAGACTGCTTACTGTAAGGTTGATGTTCAAACCTACCAACCCCTTCCTCAGAAATCTCTACAGGGCTGAAATGATTCAGAATTTACTCAATGGCACTTAACAACAACAAATTGATCTGACTACATTGTGCATTAACCTGAACTTCCTTACTGAGTCCAGAACCACCCATGTCTTTCAGGCTCATAACTGAAACAGCCAGCTTTCCAGAAAGCCTCTACTGGTCCCATCCTTACCACCATAGCCACCACTGCAGCTCCTCACATGGAAAAGGAGACTGGGATAGATTTGAGGGTAGCCTTTCCAGGTCTAGCAGCTGGAATGATTAGGGATCTAGTGTCTGCAGCAGAGAACCACCTGCCTCATCCTCTCCCTCTTTTGCCTTCTACACCATGACCCAAAGCTGATGAGCTGATCTGAACAGTAGTTAGGATCTAGGACTTGGATTTTAAGCCTTCCTAGACAAGCAGCACATAACTGATTGCTGTGGGATCCTCCCTCGCCCGTCTACTATCTTGACCCCTGGTCATGCTAGTTGTGCCTTTAGTCCTGCCACAGGGCTCAGGTCCACTCAACTCAAGGACCAGTCCCAACAGTAGGGCTTAGGGCCCAGCGCACAGCAGTTCTGTGTAGGCACAGTAGTTCCAAGGGTTCTGGGCCCCAGAGCCACCTCTGTTCTTGCACAATGCCAATTTTGTGTAGCCATCTGGTCTTTGGAACCTAACCATGTCAGTAAGTGGGGAGTGGGTATGTACTCATGATCCCTGGCCCAATTCTTGAACCTATGACCATTTTCTGCTGCTGACCCATTACTGTGAAGAAGTAGCCAGAAACCCAGTGAGGATTGTCAATACCACAACAGTATCTATTCTCATGACTTGGCCAGATCTTTCCCAAAGAGATCCATGACCAGAATTCCCTGAGATCAAGGGCACGCTGGGACATCCCTGCAAAGCAAAAAGACAGATTGTAGCATCTTACCTCTGCAGCTGTAAAGAATCACAATGCCTAATTGGTCTCTTTGGGCTCCAGAGGCTATATTCCAAACTTAGGTATACTGCTCACCCATATACTGAGTGAGGTTCTGGTGTGGCACTGTAAGATAAGCATTGGATTACTAACCACTAGATCAGTGGTTCAACACCCCCCCCCGCCCCCAGTCATTCATTCCTCAGAAACTCTATGCAGAGTTGCTATAAGTTGCAACCAACTCGATGGCTGTTAACAACCAGAACATCCTGAAGATACGGAAAAATCCAGATACTTCAAGGAATATTTAGACACAAGATATGAGTTTGCATTTATAAATTTGAAATCCCCTCCCATCATCATGGCCCTAAGTTAGAGACACTTGGGAAATTAGTTATAAATTGTCTTTGTAGGCTTCATTACGTACCTGCATCTACAGACAAATCTGGTGGTCATTCCCCAGTCCTTGAATGCACACCTAGTGATCAGACGATTTGGTACTGGAGTTGGAGAAACCCTCATGTTGGGTACTTGGTCCATGGGTAAAGAGTTGGTTAACAGTGGTCAGGATAAGTACAAGCTGCTTAAACAAAACCTTGTCACAAGACAAATCCAAATCCCTATTGCATCCCAGAGAAATGGTGAAGACTCACGGTACTCGAAGCTATTGAAGACTCTGGGATTGATTGTCTTATCACATCTCCATTTTGTTCACCTGTCTTCCCTGTGCAGAAATTGGAAAGATCGGGAGAATGACTGTAGATGACCTAAAGCTCAACAAAGCAGTTTTGATCCCAGCTGCTGTGACAGACAATGGCCTCAAGTGCATGTTATGTGCCCATTGATGGGGCAAATACATGGTTTTATATTCCAGTGGAGGCAGAGGGTCAGAAGTACTTTGCAATCACATACAGCATTCAATAATATGCATCAATTTGGCTCCAGGTCTGTTAGTCTCCCAGTCTCTAAGGCTACAGTTCAAAAAGATCTGAATTGTCTGAGCATCCCACAGAGCATCATACAAATCCATCTCATCAATGGTATCTGCTGAGCACACAGGGTGAGCAGAAGGCAGGCCTTGGTAAAATTCACGGACCTCAGAGGGTGGGACATAAATTTTACAAAGATTGTGGGAATCTGCTGCTTGAGTAAAGATTTTAGAATTCCATGAGATCAAGGGCACACAAGGACATCCCTGAAAAGCAAAAAAAACCGATTGTGGCATGTTGTGTCTACGGCTGACTCACCAATGCCAAGTTGGCCTCCCTGTCAACCTCTAGAGCAGGGGTGGTTGTTGTTGTTGTTGTTGTTAAGTGCTGTCGAGTCAGTTCTGACTTAAATAGTTTCCAAGGAGCAACTAGTGAGTTTGAACTGCTGACCTCATTGTTCAAATTAGCCTTGCCGTCCAGCGCATTATTCTGCCACACCAGGGGTAAGGGAATCTTTTTTCTGCCAAAATTTATAACCTCATTCACAGGCCATAAAAAGTTATCAACTTAAAATGAGTCTGCTATATTTGGTCAAACATTTCATTAACTCACTCCTAATATGATGGCTGCAGGAGAAAGATGAGGCTTTCTACTCCCGTAAAGATTTACACCCTCGGAAACCCTGTACAGGGTCACTATGGGTCAGAACCGACTAGATGGCACTTAACAACAACATGATGGCTGGAGTCCTGGTGTGGCGCTGTGGGTTAGTGTGCTGGACTGCAGTCATTTGAACTGCAAGGTCAGTAGTTCAAGCTCACCAGTGGCTTCTTTTTTTTTTTTTCCCCCTATGCTCATACTTTATTTTCAGGGAGGAAATACAGGATACATGCTTTGGCAGGGATATATATATTTTTTTTTGTTTTTATTTTGCATTGAGTGAAAGTTTACAGGGCACATCATCAGCTTCACATTCAACAATTCATATAGCTTGTTTCATTACATTGATCATTATCCCCGCCATATAT
>NW_006408519.1:48663359-48665357 GCF_000296735.1 Chrysochloris asiatica
GGAGATCAGCTGGGGACCCCATTCACCAGTGGCTTCTTGAAAACACTGTACAGGGTTGCTATATGGTTCAGAGCCAACTCGATGGCACTTCGCAATAACAACAATGTGATGGCTGGGATTCTGATGTGGCACTACTGGCTAATACACTAGATTGCAAAGTCAGTTTCAACCACAGGTTGGCAGTTAAAAACTCACCAGTCACTCCTCAGAAACCATATAGGGGGTTGCTTATGAGTCAGAATGGACTCAACACTTAACAACAACTGTGATGGCTGGAACTGCAGTTGCCTTGGCAGGGTCAGACCAAATGATTTTGAGGGACTTATACAATGCATAGGCTGTACATTCCCCACCCCTGCTCTAGAGGCTACCTTCCAAACTTAGATGTACTCTTTCTTCATCCCATATACTGGCTGGGTGGTGTGAAAAGACTGCCAATCTCCTGCAGAAGTGAGAACAGGAGAGGACTGAGCAGCATGTCCAGACTGTGGGCAAATAACGCTAACATTCGGCCATACAACTGGGCAGACTCAAGGGTGTACTGTACTGGAGGGTGGTGGCAAACGGTGTGCTGTGGAGTTTATGGTAAAACCCCCATGGGGAAATCACATTGTGTAGGGTCCTGGGATTCTCCAACAAGGCAAGCCATCTGCTTACAGCACCACTAAGAACTGTCTAGATGGGCCAGAGTCACCTGCCCCATGTGTAACTCCAGTGTCAATTCAGAAGGTACCATCCAGCTGGGTGCTGAATGCTTATTGAGTCAGACCTCTATCTGGCCTATCCCACTAGAACACAAAGGTCTGGGAAATAGGTGTGACCCCACTTAACCATCACACTCAATGGGGTATTTCTGTCTACCATCTCAAAGTGGTCTCTACAGGAATGGAGGTCCTAGTCCTAGAGGGAAGGGAGCATGGGTAAGAGGCAGACTTAATCTTCCAAGGGATACAGCAGTAGTATCACATTATACTATAAGCTAATACAGGTCAGGCACTGTGGACTCCTAGTGCCCAGGGACCAAGAGAGTCTGGATAGGATTGATAATCCCAGTGATCAGGTAGAGGTAGGTCAAAGGCATAACATTTCTTGTCACGAATGGACAAGTAAGGAAAGGATAGCAACCAGGAGCTCAGACCCCTGAGGCTTAGTGTGCTGCACCAGGAAAAACCACCAAGAGCAATGGGGGTATTTGGAGAAAGTTGGGGACATCTTAGAATGAATAGTAGAGGCTGGATATGTGGTACCAATTAGTGTTGAGACCAACCAATTGTACTGACCAAAGCTATAGTCTATCCTACCAGCCTCCTCCTTCTGAGTGTGTCCCCAGAGGCCAGGAAGCTCTCCCTATAATTGGTTGATATAATAGAGGTGCCATTGTGCCTTCTGTTTTGTTTACATGAAACTGACCCACATGAGTCATAGATTTCTTGGAAGAAATTTTGCTTTGACAGTTCACAAGATCTTTGGAAATTATGTTTGTATCTTATCCTCAGAAGGGTATTGGCACATGAAGAAATCTGAAGACCCCTGGCTTCTCCTCAGTAGCAAAGTCTATCTAACAGGAAGAATAATCTCCATTAATGTGTCCCTTAAATGGGTCTCGGGCTGCTTCTGGTGTGTTGTGTATTGTTTCCAGTGGGAGGTCAAGAGAGTTGCTTTCACTGTGTAAACTCGGTAGTTCTGACAATGGATGGATGTAATCCTGAGGGTTTCAGTGCTTAAGACAAATAGAAAGTCCAGAAAGATCTATGTAAGAGTTACTTTCCCATGTCATCCCAGGATTTGAAAAGGGCTGCTTTCCTGCAATACTTAATGTGTCTTGTCATGAATAGGACTTTAGTAGAGGTTTCAAATATGGAAGCTACTAGAACAAACAAGATGGTGGACCGGGTGGACGTGTAGCAGAGAGCTCCGCCAACAACAACACAGAATACCCAACCAAGCAGGCTCAGGGGATGGTCCCAGAACTCTGAACCACATATAAAGGAATACTTA
>NW_006408519.1:48668802-48670618 GCF_000296735.1 Chrysochloris asiatica
ATGTAATGAAACAAGTTATATGAATTGTTGAATGTGAAACTGATGATGTGCCCTGTAAACTTCCACTCAATCCACAATAAAAACCTTAAATTAAAAAAATAATAATAATAATAATAAACATTTGGTGGAGAGATGGAGCGGCTGGGGACTTTAGACCCAGAGAGGGAGAGGGGCTGTGTGTGATGAGGGGGAAAGGGAGGGAGAGCAGGCTTGCAGGGTATACCCTTTGGTTGGTTGATGATGCATGGAGGGGATTATAACCATAGCAATGAAATGATATGTAAGATAGGATGAATGTAAGCTAATGTTTTCCCCATGTAAACTATCACATAATTCACAATAAAACATTAAAAAAATAAAAAAAATATGGAAGCTACTGAGATGTAAGAGTTTCTCTGGCATCCAAGAAAGTGAGGCTGCTTCTGCTTCTAAGTCTCATGATTTTCTGTATTGTGTTGGTTGAATCTTTAGAGAAGGGTGCATGTGTCAGCACATGACCCTTGGGACAGAAGATCTTTCTGGGAGTCAGTCTTAAATGCTTCCTCTGTCACCAACAAAGGGGGTAGGGGCTTCTTCTTGATGCCTGTATTGCCAGATCTTCATGTCTTACTATAATCCTATACCTCAACTCTCCCCAAATCCCAGCAAGAAGAGCACCCAGAGAGCTTCTGGGGTCAGTGGCCTTCAGAAGAAAGGCATTGGACTTTGGTACTGAGATGCTGGCATGAGACATTGCTCAGAGGAAATAAACATGGAACCTGGACCTGAATATCCCCCTGTTCTGACACAACAGTAGGGTAATGGGACTCCCTATTCCACATGCATGGCTCGCTATCTAAAGTCTTTCTACTCTTCCTCTTCCACTGATGAGGCCATCTTTCTTAAAACTTCAGAGCTCTTCACATGACACCTTTCAGTCTCTGAGCTCTCCAAAACCCAAAGCCATGATCATTGACTGTTTCAGGACTAGCCTCCTGACTTCAGGTTTGCATGGTTTCAATCTGATAGGGTGGCAACTGGAGTTACTCTTGTCTTCCAGAGGAAAGCTTCATATTAAGGAAACTGATTTCCTATGTGGGTTAGCCTAGGTCCTCTGGAAAGCAAAGACTGAGCCAACAGATTAGAGTGTTGTCACTTGAGAGAGTGGTGATTGGGGGGAGGCGGGGAAGGATGCTGGGAAGACAGGAAGCTACAGGACATAGTACATGTCCCCTCTGTCTACCACTTCATAAGGAGATGCTATTTGATAGCCAGTTGCTTAGTAGGTGTGTTCACTAGACCCAGGAGAGTCACAAGATTTGTGCTTTCAGAGAAGTCCACAAAAGACAGAATGAGTCTGCTCATTCTCAGCTCCTTCTTCCTTTAGGGCAAGGCTTACCTCCTGAAGAGGTACTTCCCATACTTCAGACCTGTAAATGTCTTCCTAGCAACACAGATTCCATCCCCACTGTCAGGGTGATTCAACCAGGACTGATAGCAGAAAAGGAACCTGCATCAGGCCAGCATGCCATCCAGACCAAGAAAAAAGAATGTTCAAAGTATCCTAAAAGATATCAAAGTTCTGACTAATAAATGCTTTCCAACTTCATATACTGTGAAGTCTCAGAAGTTCACACTGGGCATCAACAATGGCCCTGATGTACTGCTAGTCCATTTTAGAAACCACTGGAACAAGTTGTAGCAGTTGGATCCTTCTGGAAGCAAACCTGGAGATGAAAGTTGGAGTTACAAGAAGGCAACTGGGAGTTACAAGAAGGCAACTGGGAGTTACAAGAAGGCAACTGGGAGTTACAAGAAGGCAACTGGGAGTTACAAG
>NW_006408519.1:48670718-48677625 GCF_000296735.1 Chrysochloris asiatica
CAACTGGGAGTTACAAGAAGGCAACTGGGAGTTACAAGAAGGCAACTGGGAGTTACAAGAAGGCAACTGGGAGTTACAAGAAGGCAACTGGGAGTAGAAAGTAAGTAAACAGCATGCTTCAATACAGTGAAGTCTTGTAACTCCCTCCAAATAGCATGTTCCTGATGGCTCGAGGTAAGAAGAGGTGGAAGATAATGCTGATAGGATAATACGGTTCAGTTGTGATTGTTACCAAAGTTAATTGTGATTGTAAAAACTTGGAACTCTAATATGGGTTTAAATTGCGCTGCCTCAGAATTGGGAAGGGGGAATATCGCTACCACCAAGAAGAAAGGGTCAAGGTTGGAGCATGTCATTTGGACCCCAAGATCTTTGTGCATTGACTCTTGACCCAGGAACAAATCTGTGACACTTGAGGGGGTTGCAGAGGAGCAATAGCAGCAGAACCAAGAGCCACAGCACAAGACAGAGTGGTAGGCTTCCCAGCCCATGTAGCAAGTGAAAAGTAACTGTGGGCAGGACGCTTGCTTTGCAGAGTAGGGTGCCTCCTCCACACACTTCACTGAGGGAGCTACGTTACTGACCCATGGAGCTACAGCCAAGTGCCTTCAGACTGAGGCTTATGGTGGAGTAGTATGTCCTGTGAATATTTGTCAGCAGCCTTAAAAGAGCTTCGTAACACTGGTTAGAGAGACAAGGACCTACTTGTGAGCATGGCTGGGGAGAGGCTGTCTTGACTGGAACAACTGTGTCCTTAGCATTTCTGACAATACCCATTAACTTCTCCATTAGACACCATGCTCACAGTTAATGGGGGTTAAGTTCTGTGTGACCACTGCAATGAATCCTAGATGTGTGAAGCACAGTGTGCTATAGGAGGGATGGCTTGGTGCTCATTTCTGCACATATGAAAGACTAAGTGGAGAAGGGAAACAAGAGCAGACAGGGAAAAACTCAACTCAATCACAATAAAGACTTGACAATGTTTCCATCAACCAAATTGGAAACTTAGAAGAGCCCCTGCACTAAGCAGAAATGATCAGACCACCTCATACCCCTTCTCTGTTCAGTCATTGACAGAGGGCTCTCCAAAAAGAATATGTCCTAAGCTCAAATCCTGAGTTGAATCCTAAACATTTTGAAGGTGAAGAAGTTCTTAAAGGAAAATCAAGGAGCACACTTACATGGCTAAAACTGGCCATCTCTTGGGCCACATGTTCCACTCTTCATAATTGTAGAGCAGCTCCTTCAGACTTGGTTTGGCCTACATTCTCAGGGAAAATTTCCAAGAGGGAAGATTCATGGAATGGAATGTACAACATCATTTCCTTGCTTAGCTTGGGCCTCAGCTAGTACTCACCCTTTTCCTCCTCCACTGTTGATCTTAAATTCTTTCAGCATCACCTCTGCTGGACTCACTGGTTCACATGAGTGGTCTGAGTTCCTAAAACCATCCCTTCTCAGTTGGTCCATAGCTTATCATGATCCACACAATCGAAAGCCTTTGCATAGTCAATAAAGCACAGGTAAACATCTTTCTGATATTGTCTGCTTTCAGCCAAGATCCATCGGACATCAGCAATGAAATTCCTCGTTCCATGGCCTCTTCTAAATCCAGCTTGAACCTCTGAAAGTTCTGTCAATGTATGATTGTAGCCATTTCTGTATTACCTTTAGCAAAACTTTACTTGCATGGAATATCAAAGAGATTGTCCAATGATTTCCGCATTCCATTGGGTCACCTCTCACCTCTCTTTGGAATGGGCACAAATATGGATCTCTTCAATAAGTCAGCCAGATAGTTGTCTTCCAAATTTCTTGACAGAGATGAGTGAGTGCCTCTTGTACTGCCTCACTTTCTCGAAAGATTTCAATTTTTATTCCATCCGTTCCCGGTGTCTTGTTCTTTGCCAATTCCTTCAATGCACCTTGAACATTAACCATTTTCTTTTGGTACAGTGACTCTGTGTATTCCTTCCAACTTCTCTTGATGGCTTTCTGCATCCTTCAATAATTTTCCTAGAGAATCTTTCAATAACGAAAGTCGAGGCTTGAATTTTTCCTTCAGCTTGAGAAATGCTGAACATGTTCTTCCTTTTTGGTTTTCTGATTCCAGATCTTTGCACATTTTGTTGTAATATTTGGCTTTATCTTTAGGAGGCTAGAAGCCCAAATTTAGGATATCAATTGTAGGAGAAGCCTTTCTCTCTCTGTTAGCTCTGGGAGAAGGCCCTTGTTTCCTTTCAGCATCTTTGGGACCAGTGATAACATCATTTCATAACTACGAAATTACAACATATGTAAAACTGCCAAGCCAGTGAGATTCATGGCCAAGCCAAGTTGACACATATATGGGGATGGGGAGGGACTATTCAATCCATGACAGGGCTCATTCATCCTACTACAGAAATGCATCCTGGTCCCCTTGGTAGGAGTTTCATGCCTTTTAGGAACAGACCCTCTGACTCTGTGCTTCCTGATTCCACAATTAATCAGTTCTACAAAGTCTTCCAGTGTTTGGTCATTGGGACTTTTAGAAAGTGGAGTCCCTTGATTCCTGAACCAACATATCCCTCCTGTGGGGCCTCCAGCAGTATTGTGATCTGGTTCAGTGTATATGCTGCATTCTAGAGGGTGGACCCCATCCTGAAAGAGGATTGTCTTTGTGTTGGCAACTCCAGTGTTCCCCTCAGGAGACAGTCAGGATTCCTTTTCAGGCCACAGTGTCTAGATGTGGTACAACCAGGGGATCCCATGGTCATAACTTTCTAGAAATAGAAAGTTTTAGTTGGTCTCTGGGGGACAGCTTAAGCTAATACTGTTATCTTACCAGAATTCATTTTACTTGACTTGTCATGTCAAAACATGAAATAGAAGTCTTGCCATATATACCCCTACCACAATGCAGTCTGTCTGGATATGATGGTGGCTTTTAAGCAAGAGGTGCTTTTTTTCATTTTTATTTGACAAACACACAAGGCACACAGAGTTGGTTTCCTCCTCAGTTGGAAGCCTCCCAAAATAAATCAAATGGAGCTGTGTCCTCAGTAGACTTTAGGTAACCCTCCCCCACAAAGACAGAATGTCACCAAAATGGTACCTTGATTTGTTGCTCAAAGGCAAAAAAATGATTAATCTTCCATTGCCAATTGATGTCCAGAGATGGACTGGCTATGGGCTCTTTGAGGGTCTAATTAAAGGTCTTTGTACTGAAGGTCAAAGGAATCCATTTTAGGGTCACAAACAGCACTAAGTGTCCACAGGCAAGTCTGCAGCCTTTGTGCAATGCCCTCGTTGGGTGCTGATTTATATCATTCACATTCTGTTTGATCTCCCCAACTGCTGATTCTGCAGGGTAACAAGGAGGCTTGATGGTGCCTTCTGCAGGGTAACAAGGAGGCTTGATGGTGCCTTCTGCAGGGTAACAAGGAGGCTTGATGGTGCCTCCAGCTATGGAAGTTATTTGTCTTGCAATCAACCACAAGATGGTTTTGTGAAGCTAAGAGAAACTCCTCAGGTTCCAATCAAGTCCTGAGCCAGAAATTCTGTTTTAGGATAAAGCAAATGGTCTGGGCATTAGTAAGGAGACCAGGAGAATGCTGCTGGCTCCACATAAATTATTCTGGCTGCAGTATATGTGGGTGGGTGCAGAGAGGGAGGGAGAGAACTGAGAACAAGTTTTTGTGTGTTGATAAGTACAGAAGTCCAGGGCTGCTATTCCCTGGTGCTGGTTCTATTGGCTTTCAAAACAGGTGGTGTTCTTAACTAAGGTGCCTTCAGCTATTTCTAGAACTTGGAGACAGGATCACTTACACCGTTGGATTTGGATTAAGGATATTATCTCCAAATGAAATGAGTCATCTGATGAATGGATGACTCGGAAGAGGCATTAGGATCTTGAGGGAGGTCAAGAAAACATAAGCACTACCTCCTTAACCTGAGAGTCCTTTCACCTGAGACCTGTCCTTACCTGATTTCTCCCATCACACATTCTCCACCATGGGGTGCAGAACTCCATGGTTGCTTATCTGAAATGCCTCACACCTGAACACTAACCTGAAGGTGTAGCCCATAGGTAGCCTGGTCTGGAGCAGAGTTCCCTCCTTTAAAAAGGATGATTGGGTTGCCAGAAAATGAGATTCCTTGGGTTCCTCTCTGCTTTGACACTTTCCTCATTTGGCTTCACACATGGCACATGAATTGAGGTATAAGGAGGGAACCTAAAGATGCTTTGGGCCTCTTTGAGACAGGTCTTTTCCCATATGACTCTTAAGATTTTGATTATCTTCTATGATTAAAAAAAAAAAAAAAAGATTGTCACAAAGAGACGTGAAGGATAAACTCATGGTTTCGTTCTTCAATCACATCCCACCTGCTTTCAGTGCTTGATGGATTGCTTTGTGCTGATGTGGGTGTAAGAGAAAAATGTACCCATAATATAAAAGATTAAATGATATCCCATTTATTTAAAATTAGTGTTTTCTCTAAATGTATTTGAGGTGAAAATTCCTCATGCAAGTATTATGATAGACTATAAATGCTCCTATTTATTCCAAATACACAATTACTCTATTAATAAAAACATAACATAGAACTACCACTGTGCTCAGTATTCTGACTAACCATCCAGGGAGGGAACCAGGTTTAACTTCCTGGACCTTGCCTTTTCCTTTTTGAGGGGGAAACTTTTTATTGTGACAGTTTACAGAGCATATCATCAGTCTCGTATTCAACAAACCATACATGCTGTTTCATCTCAATTATTGCAATCCCCTCCATGTACCAACAGCTGTCCACGTCTTCCCTGTGGTTCTTTCCATTCCACCCTCCTTCCCAATTCTTTTTAACTTTGTCCTTAGGAAAATGTTGCCCTTTTGAGCTTGAGTAGTTGACCACTCCATGGTGAGTGTACCTTTTGAATAGGTATATAGTTGGAGGCAACAATAGTATCTTGCTCTTGGCTGAAAATTGAACCACAAGGTTAAGTTCTGTTCCAGACCTTGAAGGGTGGCTGAGGGCCATAGTCTTGGGTTTCTCCAGCCTCTTTCTGAGCAGTCAGCACAATAATTTTTATAATTGTTTTGTTCCACATTTTCTCCCACTTCAAGGACCTTCTAATGTGATCCCTTTAAGAGCAATTGGTAGTGGTAGCCAGACACATCTAGTTCTTCTGGTCTCAGGGTGGTGGAGACTGGTGTTAATGTGTTCCATTAGTCATTGGACTAATTGATTCCAAGGATATTCAACTTTTATCACTCTTCTTCCACACATGGAGAGACCAAATGTTGCACCTTAAATTGTCACTAACAAATTTTAAGATCCCAGTCATTACTCACCAAAGTAGAATGTATACTATTGTCTTTGTAGATGATATTATGCCAATCTACCATGGTGTCCCCTGAGACTATGGTCCTGAGCTCCCAAGCTCAGTACTCATAGCCTCACGGTGTTTGGTGATGTCTGAGAACTCTTCATCATTTTGCCCCCAGTAAGCACTGGACCACAATGTCATCAATTCAAACTCCTCTGAAACTCTACAGGGTTGCTATGAGTCAGAACTGGCAACTTAAAAACATGTTCTACCACATTCATAGGCGTGTTTGCAGCAAAGGTAAATACCCATGTAAAAATATCTTCTGTCAAATCTTTATATATTTGTGGGAATTACCCTCACTATCCCTTCTATATCTGTTCAGCCTATATATCTGTCCATGTTATCTACCCTTAGAACACTATGGTTGTGGGGTTGCATATATAACAGAATTTACCTCTATGCCTTATAATCCTTATCTTCACCTGTCCATTTTTCTACCAACATCCTTTTTGTTGCATATTGCCTTCCCTGTCACTTGAGTTAACGTGTCTACCCTTCAGTCAGTGAATTACTGTCCCTTTCATGTCATCCCTGGTGATACTCAATGAATATTTCTTTTACACAAAAAACATTTTTTGAGGTTTTTGCAATAGAATTTCATACAATATTCATCATTTGTTGATTGACTAACTTTACTCACACTATATCCTCCAGGTTCAGCCATGTTAAGAGGTTTTGCAAATCTGTCATTGTTCTTTAATGTTGCATAGTATTCCATTGTGTATATGTATGCACCAAAATTTGTTTATCCTTTTCTTTCATTGATAGAAGACATTTAGACTGTCTCCATCTTTTTAGCTATTGTGAATAGTGCTGTAATGATCATGGGTGTGCATAGATTTATTCATGTCACAGTTCTTACTTCTCTAGGCTATATACTAATAATATGCTATTATTTCTAACTTTTTATCAGTCTCTGAATTCCTTTTCAGGTAGTTCCAATATCTTTTTTTCTTCAAATATTTTCTAGTTCTTCTCTTGATCCACTTGTTTGTGCCACTCTGGCTTCTTTCTTCATGTGAGCAGAAATTGTTGTATTTTATTTGTATTTATGATTGTATGCTGATATGTTCTTAGACACTCATCAACTGCCTCATCGTGGATGTGATTAGACAATGGAAGCATGTGCACTGTTTTCTCTCTGTTCACTGTTTATGGAATTCAGTTTAGAATAAGTTTGGCTAATACTGGTTGTCTTTGTTCAGGCGTATAACAGCTGGTATTGGTTCTTCCCAGTATGTGGGGCTGTCGGAGTCCAGCCTCGACAGGGGAGTGGGTTTCACAAAGAAGGGATGTCTGGGAGGCGAAAGAGAGGTTACACAAAGACAGACATACAAGGTTGATGCAAGCTGACAAGCAGACAGTTCTGCTGCAGACATTGCATGCAGAACTAGCTAAACCCCAGTCTTTTATTATCATGAAGGAGGAATTTGACACAAAGGAGAAAAATGAAAAAATGTGGTTGTTCTTTTGAGACAGGACATGATGATTCACAGATTTTATCTTAAAATAGTTTTCCAAGGGCATCATGCT
>NW_006408519.1:48680055-48681997 GCF_000296735.1 Chrysochloris asiatica
AAAAAAAAAAAAAAAAAGCCAACCAAATAGCATGCAAATCCACGTCTCCTGTATAGGGTTACCAAGGAGCGGCTGGTGAGCTTGAACCACCGACCTTGCAATTCAAAAAAGCCTTTACAGTGGCTCCTTAACCCGCCGTGCTACGCTGGGACACCTCTCCAACCAGTGAGAAAAAGTCGACCAAATAGAACGCACATTGGCGTCTCCTGTATAGGGTTTCCGAGGAGCGGCTGGTGAGCTTGAACCACCGACCTTGCAGTTCAAAAGGCTTTACAGTGGCACCTTAACCTGCCGGGCTATGCTGGGACACCTCTCCAACCAGTGAGGAAAAAGTCAACCAAATAGAACGCACATCCGCGTCTCCCGACCTTGCAGTTCAAAAGGCTTTACAGTGGCACCTTACCCCGCCACACTATGCCGGGACGCCTCTCCAACCAGTGAGAGAAAGCCGACCAAATGGAACGCACATCCGCAGCGTGGCACCTTAATCCACAGAGCTACACCAGGACCCCTCTCAACCTAGTGCAAAAAGGTCAACCAAATATACGTCTCCGCTTGGGCTGAGTGTGTGTGAGTTCCTGGCAGAGGAAACTGCCAGCAGTGAGGGTGGGTACTTGGCCACTAGGCTAAGCCCCTACCTCTATTCACCGAATGTAGGTGGGCAAACCGTGAGTGCACCTATTACCCTACACCAAAGAAAAAAATAAAATCAGACCCCCACAAAATAGGCAGAATATACTGTGCACGTTTTTTGTTTTTTTTTTCCCCAAGGTTCCTGCTGCATACCTTCACCGCATCTCTGCGGTTCCTATTTCATCCTGCTGCCTGGATTCACCCATAATGTGGCCTCAGGCCTCCGTGCCTGGGCGACAGATCCAAAAGTAGGCGATTTCCCGCCTCAGCTCCAAATTCCACAGGCTATAAGTTCTCAAACCTTTAAACTATTCCTAACTCTGTGGGTCCAAGCCTTGGAACCCCGTCCTGCCTCTTTCTTGCCTGGAATTCTGAGTTATTGTTGATGGTGACCTTCACTACACCTTCACCCTAACCGCCATCAAGCCCCCCGCCTCCTCAGTATTTCTTTCCTGAGTCATTTGCGGAAGCTTTATTGCCTCAGCTCTAGAAGGGGTTTCGGTCCCAATGTTGTTCACGGACATCAAAAGTTCATGCTTCAAGTTAATATCAAACATAACTGAATAGTTAGATAATGAGCAGTTCTGACATTCTCCCAGGTGGCCACCGCCTGTTCCTCAGATCTGCTCCCAAGACCTCACGCACTGCTAATATCTTTAAGGCAATGACATTCAAAGTAGTGCCATTAAAAAAGGCATTACGTACATTGATATCAAAAGAAACCATTTTTCCCAGAAGCTAAAATTACCGGAGTTAAGAGCATAAAGGGCAAGTACAGAATGCACAATATGAGAACTAAGAAAATTGTACAAAGGTAGCCCTAGTGAGTTTGCAAAAAGCCTATGAACCCGGGACTTCAGGAGGTCATGTCCTTGGCCCTCAGGGTCCATGACTAACACTCCTGAGGGAGGGCTTCGGGTTTGGATTTTCGTCCATCTTGTAACGGCCACAGCTTCTCAGTACTTGCAGATGCTGTTGCCAGCATCTACCCCTCTTTGTTTTAATTGAAGGGTGCAAACTTCAACTGTAAGGGCTGAGATGGAACGTCTCAACAGCGAGATGACTGTAAGAAAAATAACAAGTCCTCCAACAATAGCAGCATTCTGTAAAAGATTGTGCCAATTCATAGAGGAAACGTAATCTCGAACAGAGGCAACAAAACCAGTGGCCACCTCAGTGAGGATGGGGAACCAACTTGGGAATTATTAATATCAGAAATGCGAGCATGCAATTGTTGAATGTGCATGGACAAGTGTTATTCCATAAACCCTTAAGATGATGTTGAAGCAATTTCCAATCATGTTCTGAT
>NW_006408519.1:48682442-48685814 GCF_000296735.1 Chrysochloris asiatica
TTAACAGTGAAACATACAGGGGGAGAATCAGCAACTCCAGAATAATCGTACCCAGCTAATGTTTTCTGAACAAGATAAGTATCACTTTCTCCCCCCATTAAATTAGTATCATTGGTAGTAACTTTTATATAACCATAATCCCATGTAGTGGGATGAAACAATGGCGGATTCAGCAAATAAGTCCAATAAGCAGTCTGAGCCAATGATAAGGGCAAAAACAATACCTGGACAGTAAGAATAGCCAGCATAGCCACAAAAAGATTAGTAGAAGTCACCGGTTGTCCTTGAGAGGTCACAGTTTGTTCTGAAGCACGGCTCAAGGCGAGAAGTTGAGGCCAAGTAGACAGGTCAGGAACAGGCTCAGGAGAAGGTGAAGAAGAGGGTTCAGGAACCTCTAAAAAGAGCTGGGAAAATGCAGAGGCGAAAAAGTGTCTTCTGGCTCAGTCGACGAAGGTGGAGAAAGTTCATCATGTACACAGAAGCAATTACGGCGGCGGTGTGAGTTTGGGCAAGCACACCTTCTTGTGGTCTGCATCAGAATTGTGTGGCCAAGTGAGGCGGTCAGGAATCCAAATGGGGGATTCAGCATCCTGTGGATAAACACAAGCATAGCCTGGCCTGGAGGACAAGAGGATGTCTGGGCCTCTCCATTGAGATTTTTAAACAGCTTTCCACATAACTAAAGGATAAAAAGAAGGCACGGCACTCCAATGCCTTTGAATTGCGGAAAGGCCCTCAGAATCTTTATTCAAATAATTAAGTATAAAAAGAGAATGGGATAACAAATGAGACATACTTATTATACTCAGCACCTTGAAGCTTGGAAATATGAGATTTAAGTAATTGATTTGTTCTTTCAATAATAGCTTGCCCTTGAGGGTTATAGGGTATGCCTGTAGAATGTTTAATTGAGAATGTGCTACAAAAGGAAGTGAAAGCTTTTGAGGTATAGGCAGGGCCATTATCAGTTTTTATATGAGATGGCATGCTCATGAAGACAAAACAAGCAAACAAATGTTGTTGTACATCTTTAAAATCTTCACCTGTACGAGCAGTGGCAAAAAGCAAGCTAGAAAAAGTATCCACTGTAACATGAACAAAAGACAATTTTCCAAAAGGGGGAACATGAGTAACATCCATCTACCAGAGGATGCCAGGCTTTAAGCCACGAGGATTGACACCCATAGGAGCAGAAGGCAAAGGGGATGGAAAATGTTGACAATTTTTAACAATTTGATGGCTATTTCAGGAGACAATGAAAACTGAAGATGTAGCGCTTGAGAATTTTGGTGATGAAGGGCATGAGAATCTTTAGTAGCCTGTACAGGTCACTGATAACAGCTAGCTGAGTTAGATAATTTGCATAAGAGTTCCCAAAGGTCAAAGGACCCGGTAATTGAATATGTGCTCGTAAATACCCTACGAAATAGGGAAATTTGCAGTCTTGTACTAAAATTTGTAATGTGAACAATAAATCATTAATGGCGGTTTTGTCAAAATTAATAACTGCAGTCTCAATATCAGGAAATAAACTAGACACATACTGTGAGTCAGTATAAAGGTTAATAGGACAGTACATAAAGGTTTCAAAAACTTTTATGACAGCAAAAATTTCTACTTTCTGGGCAGAAGAAAAAATGGTGGGGAAGACTTGAGTAGAGTCAGGACTGACAAAAGCGGCCTTTCCATTAGAAGAGCCATCCAAAAAAACAGACCCTCAGTGAGAGGTTGAGCACTATAGGCAGAGGGAAAAATTATTCTTTGGGTCTTTAAAAATGTAACAAAGAATTTTTTTGGCAAGTGAAATAAAACTTGTCCTGAAAAGGCCAAAAAGGCCAAGGGAAAATCTTCTGAAAAATTAAGAAGCCATTCATATTTCTCACTAGTATAAGGAAGTATTATGGCATTGAAATCATGCCCTAAAATTTCTCTACTTCGTTTACAAGCTTTAATGATCAATTGACTAACTAAAACATAATAAGGAACAATAATTTTCGAGGAAGAGGCTGATAAATGAATCCATTCTAACGGTCCCTGCACTTGCCAAATGACTCCAGTAGGTGTAAGAGATGTCGAGAGAACAATAAGATCACAGGGGACAGAGTAATCAAAACGTTTAATTACTTGATTTGCAATGGCTTCTTCAACAAGCTTTAATGCTTGAACAGTTTCAGAAGTCAGAGTGTGCGGCAATTTTGGAGAAGAGTCCCCTTTAAGTATATCAAATAAAGGTTTTAAATCAGCAGTAGTGAGTTTTAAATAAGGTCGTATCCAATTAATTTCACCCAAAACTTTTTAAAAATCATTAAGAGTATTCAGGGAGGTGAGATCTAACTTCAAAGGCCTATGAGTAATAGAATCATTATGAATAAAATGTCCTAAAAATTATAAGGGGGTGGGCAACCTGGATTTTTTTTCAGGGGCAACTTTTAGGCCATAAAAGGATAATTGAAGAATGAGCTTCTCAAGACCCTGTTTAAGCAGATCAGAGTCAGGATGTGCTAACAATAGAGCATCCATATAATGAATAATTACAAGGGAGGGAAACAGTCCTGACAGGTAATATAGCCATATCAATGAACTTCTGACACAAGGTGGGGTTATTCGTCATCATTGAGGAAGGATACACCATTGAAACTTTGGGGTCGTTGCAGATTAATAGAGGGGATACTAAAGGCAAACCGTTTCTTATCAACAGGGTGCAAGGGAATAGTGAAATAACAGTCCTGTAAATCTATTACAATAATGTTATGAGTTTTAGGAAGAGAAACAGGAGAGGGAAGCCCAGGCTGGAGGGCCCCCATGGTCTCCATAGTAACATTAACTTTTCTAAGATCTTGAAACAGTCTCCACTTACCTGATTTCTTTTTAATAACAAAAATAGGAGTATTCCAAGGGCTAGTACAAGGTTCTATATGTCCTTGATCTAACTGTTCTTGAATTAAAAGGGCTGCTGCCTGGAGTTTATCTTGTGTAAGGGGCCACTGATGAACCCAGACAGGCTGATCAGAAAGCCAAGTAATAGTATCAGCAGTAACATCAGTGGCCTCTACGAAAAAGACTGATAACCTAAACCTTGTCTGTCAATCTGAGGCCTCAACAAGGGAGTGGGTTTCACAAAGAAGGGATGTCTGGGAGGCGAAAGAGAGGTTACAGAAATACACAGACACACAAGGTTGATGCAAACTGACGGGCAGACAGTTCTGCTGCAGACATTGCATGCAGAACTAGCTAAACCCCAGTCTTTTATTATCATGAAGGAGGAATTTGACACAAAGGAGAAAAATGAAAAAATGTGGTTGTTCTTTTGAGACAGGACATGATGATTCACAGATTTTATCTTAAAATAGTTTTCCAAGGGCATCATGCTTC
>NW_006408519.1:48685939-48687014 GCF_000296735.1 Chrysochloris asiatica
GGTGAAGGTGAGAGACTTAGAAATTTCATAAAAGGGCTAAGTTATGATTTCTGAAGAGACTCAAGCTGTTCTTGTATGTTTTGCAAGCAGAAAATACAAGCTTTCATTTGTGAACAAGATTTCAGACACTTGGCTTTATTTGTTTGACTAATAATCCTTTCCTCCTTACTTCTATAGCTCCAGGGAAGGTGAGAAACAGGTTTTAACATTTGTAATGAAGGTGAGGTTTCACCTCCACCTTCCTTTTCCTCTTTCCGGGTTCCATATCCAAATGCTACAATGTTTACTATACCCTCAGGGGGAAGAAGAGCGTCTGGATTAAACTGATTATACCCTGGGGCAGCTTGAGGGGGCTGCCACTATCGTCTTTTAATCAAATATTCCCAGAATTTACCATTCCATTCCAATTGCAAATTCTGGGCAGTTTTTCTCCAAAACCTTTTCTCATAATCTCAATACACTTGTTCCTGCTTTTCCTGAGTCATTTGAGGAAGCTTTACTGCCTCATCTCTAGAAGGGGTTTCAGTCCCAATGTTGTTCATGGACATCAAAAGTTCATGCTTCAAGTTAATATCAAACATAACTGAAGAGTTAGATAACGAGCAGTTCTGACATTCCTCCCAGGTGGCTACCACCTGTTCCTCAGATAGATCTGTTCCCAAGACCTCATGCACTGATAATACCTTTAAGGCAGTGACATTCAAAGTAGTGACATTAAAAGAGGCATTATGTACATTGATATCAAAAGAAACCATATTTCCCAGAAACTATAATTACTGGAGTTAAGAACATAAAGGGCAAGTACAGAATGCACAATATGAGAACTAAGAAAATTGTACAAAGGTAGCCAACCAGTGAGTTTGCAAAAAAACTATGAACCCGGGACTTCAGGAGGTCATGTCCTTGGCCCTCAGGGTCCATGACTCACAATCCTGAGGAGGGCTTCGAGTTTGGATTTTCGTCCATCTTGTAACAGGGCCACAGCTTCTCAGTACTTGTGGATGCTGTTGCCAGCATGGGGCCAAAGAGTATACTGTGGCTGGGTTGTACGGACAAAGTTGCTGTCCCCCACCAG
>NW_006408519.1:48687219-48709568 GCF_000296735.1 Chrysochloris asiatica
TTGAAGAGGAAAAGAAATAGAAAAATCACTAAACATACTTAGGGAAAGGAAAGAATAAAAGAGAAAAAGCACCAGAGAGAAAAAAAAAAAAAAAAAAAAAAAAAAAAGCAGCATTTGAGGTGGGGGAAGAGAAACACAAGAAAAGAAAAAAATGAAAGCAGAGATCGGTAAAGAGAGAACAAAGGAGCAGAAAGAATAAACAGGACTGGTGCCAGACCCAGCGAGGTGAAAACTCTGGGGGCTCCTACCAGCCTAGGAGCTCGTGTGCTGGGTAGAAAAGGGACAAGATGGTGGTGTTCTTGCCCTAGATGGAGTTCCTATAGGCCAAGGTGCTTTCTGTTCTGGTCACTCAATTTGGAAGTAGTTCTTGCAGACCCCATAGCAGCTTGGTCTTTCTGTCCCAGAGGTCAGTCAGGGACAAGAGTTCCCAATAGTCCAGAGCTGGCCAGAACTGACTCTGCAGGCTCAGAGCAGACCACACCTGATCAGGCACAGGGTTGATACTGTTAGTTACCAACTCACTTTGTTGCAGATTGCAAGCGCTTTGTTAAAAAGTTTTTCCATACCGTGTGGCTCACACACTCAGACTTTTCAGAGAACAGAAGCTTCATGGGGTGCATTTGGGTGGCCGCACCTCTGATCAGCAGGGTAAAGTGGGATACAAGAAAAAATCGCACTTTTCTCTCTGCCAGTCAGCAGTGTGTCTCTGTGCTACCAAGCTCCCCATGAAATTTCAAGATGCATGCTGCGCCTGGGTGGCTGGTACAGATTTTATTTTTCCCACATTTTCAGCTTCATCTAGTGATGACTAGTTCAGAGCTTACCTGAGTCTAAGCACCAGGGTTGGTGCAGTTAGAACCCATCTAACTTTGCAGCTCACCACAGCCCACCACTGTGTAGCATCAACCACCAGTAAAGCAGGAGCATCAATGAGACTGTGTGTTGGTGGGGTCCGGACACACCTCTGGTCCCCAGGGGCATGTGCAATACAAGAAAAAATTACCTTTATCTCTGCCAGTCACCAGTATGCCTTTGTACCACCAAGTGGTTATCTGTCTCCTAAGTCACTTGCAAAAATTCAAGATGGACTCACTGTGTCTGGCCAGTGAGCCACATTTGTTCAACTTCTCTGCTAGTAAGTATGCGATCCACTTCTCTATCCCTTCATTAGAAGCTCAGAGCTCCAGGACTGTAATCTGCATCTGTTTCCTTTAGTTTCCTATTATCATTGTTGTAGAGGGTCTATGTAGCATTTCTGCCTAGTGTGCTATCTTGCCACCTCTCTCTCCTTTTCCTTTTTTTGCTGTCCTGCCAGGACTCTCCTTAGTCAAATGGACACCAGAAAGCAGTGGGTACTGGTAAGCTGATGAACACCTGAACAGAGAACAGGGAGAGAAAAGTGAAGAGTTGATCTACAAGACAAATGGAAGACATTCCAGATGGGTTTTCAGTCTGTTTTTAATTCAAATAATAATTTACTTTTAACTGGAACATTTATTTACATTTAATATAATCATCCATTGCTGACAACTAATTCTAACATCCTACTGTGTGTGTTTTATTTATCCAACATATTCTAAGGAGCCCTGGTAGTGTAGTGGTTACGAATCGGGCTGTGAACCTTAAGGTCAGCAGTTCAAAACTACCAGCTGCTCCACGGGAGAAAGATGAGGCTTTCTGCTCCCATAAAGATTTACAGCCTCGGAAACCCTGTACAGGGTCACTGTGGGTCAGAACCAACTCAATGGCACTTAACAACAATAACAATTCTAAGCTCTAATTCTTGTTTTCTTTGGGTTAATTTTTATTTTTCTTAATTTCGTCTCCAAACTCTAATACTATTTTACTAGATATTCTTGGGGTTTCTTTGTGAATGACATACCAAAATCTAATATAAAAACTTACTATGACAGTCACACCCTTCTGATTTCCACACTGTTGTCAGATATACATTGTTGTTGTTGTTAGGTGCCATCGATTCAGTACCAACCCATAGCAACCTTATGCACAGCAGAATGAAACACAGCCCAATCCTGGGCCAACCTCACTACTGTTGCCAAGCTTGAGTCCATCGATGCTGCTACTTGGCCAATCCATCTCATTGAGGGTCTTCCTCTTTTAATCTGACCTCCACCTTACCAAACATGTTATCCCTCTCCAGCGACTGGTCCCTCCTGACAATATGTACAAAGTATGAGAGACGAAGCTTAGCCATCTTGGCCTCTAAAGAGCACTCTGGCTGCACTTCTTCCAAAACAGATCTATTGGTTCTTTTCAGTATTCTCCTCCAACACCATAACTCAAATGCATACTACATCCTTTATATAGTCTTAGTCAATATTTATACTTTTCAATGTTCTTCATTCCTTTATTTCAAGTGCTAATCTATAACAATGTGTTTCTTCCTGAATAGCATGCTTACATTTCGTATAGTGCAAGCCTGCTGTTCACAAATTCTTTTAGTATTCATTGAAAACCTTCATCTCATAAGCTAACCTGTTTAACATACAAACGTGCACTTTAGAAGAATGTACATCATAAGTAAACTTTGAAAATTAATTGCAGCTGTAAACACACCCATGTGATCAGTGTATTATATTCCATTTTCTACTTCTTTGTTACTGTGTATAGAAGTAAAATCAGCTTTCTTAATATTGACCTTATATCCAGCAACTTTTAAAAACCGTTATTGTAGATTGTAGCTTCCTTTGGATTTTGCACATACAAAATCAGGTTATCTGTGCACAATGCCTTTTTTTAGAATCTTTATGCCTTTTATATATCCCTCACTTGTTGTCAAGCTCAGAGATAAAGTTTACAATACTTTACCATAAAGTATTATGTTTACTGTCATTTTCTATTGTTAGTCTTCATCACATTAAAACATTCCCTTTTAATTACTTGCTTTCTAAGAAAATTTAACTCTGAAAAGGTGCTATTTCATCTTGCAGTCTCAGCAGCTGTCACAGTGGTCAGAGGACTCTTCCTTTCTGTTCAGATGTCTTCCATGGAATTCTTAAAAATGTAAAACAGCATTTGCATTCCTGGGGGTGGGGTTTGGTGATGGAACACTTTGATCTTGCGGAAGTCTTTTTATAATTTCTTTTTTATACCACTGGATTTGATTTACTGTATCTTATAATTTTTTGAAACTATTCAAGAGAAGGGTCACTGCATAGTTTTTCTTTCTGCTACATTTTTGTTCATGTCATGTTCATATGCTGGTCTCACTTGGATGAAGAACTGTTCCCATACAATTGGCAAGGGGGGTGCAGTGTTGATAGGATCTGGATCAAGTTGCTGGCATTGTCGACAGTTGGGATGCTCAGCAGGTGAATTTGTATTCTTTTCTCTGTCACTTACCTTGAAAGACAAGCAATTGACTAAAAGAACCTGAGGATCCAGAGAGCACCTCCCACCAGAGAGGATGCCTCCTTCATCTAGTGGGCAGATGCATTAACAATTAAACTCTTATCTGCCCCAACATTCTGAGCATAAACCCCTGCAGTAGACTCTGGCCTATTTTCAAGCTCCGCTACGTGGCTCTGGACAAACCACTATTTGATCTCCTGTGATCATTTCCTTAGGACTCTCCATGTGTGGTGCACTTTTGACTGTCGTCTTGAAACCTATACTAACTCTCATGATGTTGTCCAATCCAATAATCTCATTGGGAACTTTTGCCATTTCCTGCTCCTTCCCCAACCCCCAGGCATATTCTTTACAATAGAACCAGCTATCCCCAGACCAGCACAATGAACTACCCACCCAGAAACCCTAAAAGTCCTTGCTTGTTCTCTCACTGGTTGGTCATGTTCCTAAGTGGCCCTTCAGGGCATGCTGCATACCTCTCTGGGAACTATGAGTCCAGTCAGCTTAGTTACTCCATGGCTCCCCTGAAGCTCCCCTCTCCCACTCTGCACCTGACAATAGCATGTCACTGATGTGTTAAAGCATCGCACTAAATATACAACATGGGGAAGGTAGCACAGCATCGCCAATTGTTCTGTGACCACCTTGGGGTTGAATAATAAAAGCAGCTCAAAACGGAGAAAACCAAAAAATGTTCCTGACAGGTTCAGGATAAGTAAGTTTATTGGGGTGAACGTCACAGGGTGACACAGATTTAAGGATTACATTTTAGGATGACGCAGGAGAGCAGAGCACACGCAAGTTTTCACCATCAAGTGGAAATGAGGAATAGTTTTTATAGGTCGAGAGAACAAAGGTGGTGGCTGTGTGCCAGGTTACATAACATAACTAGGTTATATACTAGGGGGAAGCCCACTTACTTGTTTTCCTTTTAAGTACCAATAAGATACTTGACCTGTCTCTGGACCCATCTTCTCACACAACAGCCCCAGGAAGGGATAAAGATGGTTACAAGTTTCAGCATTTTCCCCATACACCAGTGGCAAAGGAAGGCACTGGGAGAGGCACAAAAATAAAAGATAACAAAGGTAAACACTATTATGCATAGATATATAGGGATGTGTGTAATAAATAATTTCTACAAGTATATACATAGGTACACATGTAAGCTGAAAAGATATAAGATGAATGGGAGTGCATCCATGTGTTTTTTGTGTGTGTGTGCGTGTGCATCTGTTTGTCAAAGAATGGTTCTGCATGTGTATTTGTATGAGCTGCAAATAATATCCAAGAATATTACAGAGCATATGGGGGGGGGGGGCAAAATTCTGAAAGCTTCTTATCCATAATCAAAGACCTTAAGGGAATGAGTCATTGGGCTTTGGGACTTAAGACCAGTCTTAGGGGACATCTAGGTCAACTGGTATAATATAGTCCATAAAGACAATGTTCTACATTCCATTTTGATGAGTTGACTGGGATCTTTAAAAGCTTGCAAGGCGCCACCATCTAAGATGCAACTTATTGGCCTCTCTTCATCTGGAGCAAAGAAAAGTGTGTGTGTGTTGTGGGTAGGGGGGGGGAAGGGGGGTTGGGGAGAAACCAAAGACTCAAGGAAATAATACATCTGCTAGACTAAGAGAAAGGAGCTCTGGTAGCATAGTGGTTACAAATTGGGCTGCTAAGGAGCTCTGGTAGCGTAGTGGTTACGAATCGGGCTGCGAACTGGAAGATCAGCAGTTCGAAACTACCAGCTGCTTCGCGGGAGAAAGATGAGGCGATCTGCTCCCGTAAAGATTTACAGCCTCGGAAACCCTATTCAGGGTCCCTATGGGTCAAAACCGACTCGACGGCACTTAACAACAACAACAATCTCAAGGTCTGCAGTTCGAAACTACCAGCTATTCCACGGAAGAAAGATGAGGCTTTGTGCTCCTGTAAAGCCTCGGACACCCTATGCAGGGTCACTATGAGTCAGAACTGACTCCACAGCACACAATCACCACCAGACCAAGAGACCATGTAAATTGCAGCCTCCACTACTTTGAGACTTAGAATTCGGTGGGGCCTCAACTACTCCTCCCATCAAGGTCACAATAGAAGGTTCTAAACCAAGAGGAAGGGAAAAAATGAAAAAAACTCAATCATAAAAATTTACTGGTCTAATAGACTAGTGAAATCCACAAGACCCTTAGATACCTTCCAGGCCTAGAACTGAATTTGCCCTGAGATCAACTTTCTGCCAAATAATAGGTCTATAAAGTGAATGTTAACACCAGGGAGGAATGAGTTCCTGAGTGTAATCAACCACACAAGACCAAAAGGGCAACATTTGCCCAAAAAACAAAGTTCAGAAGGCAGGAAGGGGGAGGGAAGGGGGAAAAGTGATGTCACATTGATTGATGATGCAATCAACGTCATGAAGGAAACAAATGTGTATCCATTGAATGGAAGCCTAATTTGCTTTATATAAACTGTCACTCAAGGTACAATAATTTATTTTTTTAAAGTATTGCCCTAATCAGAGGTTGAGCTGGGTGTAGGCCAGGTGACAGTTTTAGTAAGACATGGTCAACCTCTGGCCTGTCATTATTCCTGAGCTCTTGCTGATGAGTTATAAGATTGATCCCCTCAGAGGGTCCCTGCCCAGCCACCCAACTACAGTTTCAACATCTGACAGCTACTGGCTGGGAAGATGACCATGGGCTACAGTGGCTGGTGTTTCTGAGCGTGGAAAGACACCCAAAGATTTCACTTTGCTGCTCAGAAGTCTCCACCTGCATCCCAGTCTCTTGTGCAGCCCAGAACCTGGCAGACATCCCCGGGAAATCTAACTGTGCTCTCAAAGTCCTTCAAGTTTCTAATTTGTCAACCCCAGCCCTGTACAATCAATATGAGCTCTGCTGCTCTCTGTCCCAGTGGAGAGCCTTCAGCACATGCCCAAGATGACCATTGTCAGCAGCAGGATATAGCTCTCTGGAATTCTAGTATATCTAGTCACCTTGGTGTCTTTGGGTCTCTGACAGTTGAAAAGAATTGTTTTTCTTTTTGTGTGATTTGATCTGGCTGTTCTAGACATTACAGCAAGAGTTAGTATTGTCCCATCTAGAAGCAGACATATCTCAGGGTGATCTTAAAAGCTGAACAATTACTTTAGAAAAATTCAAGATATTTTTCTTGATTCATGTAGAAAATGACCTATGTCCTTACCAACATTGTTTAGGGCCAGTGCGAATGTCACCTACGGACACAAGTCTATCCTTTAACCATGGTGGTTCTATGGGAAGGTGACCTGGGCAATGAGCCAGACCTCATGCTTAGTAGGGTCCCACACATGGTTGGATGCTCCACTGTCTTTTAAGTCCTCATATTTTGTTAACAAGGGTCCCGTGTCTTCATTTGGCACTGTACTCTATATGGCCAGTCCTGTGCTTCACCTTAGCCAAGTGGCTCAGTCCTTAGAGAAGAGCCACAATTTCTAGGCAGACCAGTGTCTCAAAATTCTAGCATTTCTACTATGGAGTCTATGGAGTCTGTTTTACATGGGAAGCCTGTCCTCCAGGGCTCTCTAACTGCCTCCTTCCAAGACCTCCCCTCACAACTACCTCCTCTGGGCTCACACTAGCCCTAGAATACCTAGGGAAACTACAAGCCTCAAAAGCCTTTCTCCAAGGAGATCCAAAAAGAGAGATTCTTCCAGAACCAGGCCTCTTTAGAACAAGGACTCCCTTTTCCTGTAAAGTTTCTAAGTCCTTCAAAGAAGATCTTGGGTTTAGAATGTGTCCCTAGCTCTCAGCAAGCCAAGGTGGGTCTTGGATGATGTACTTAAAAGCACAGAGCAGAGCAAAGGTGATGGCCATCAACTGAGGGGATAGAGTAGGGCTTCGCATCACCATGGAAACCACTGAGTGAGGAGGAAGCTCTGAGGTTGGAGTGCAGTGGAGGGTTGTAAATACTGGAGGATGGAGAACTGGGCACACTGGGAGGTCCAGGCAGAGGAGCGCTTCTCAATGCTTTTTTTTTAATTCCCTTCATTAATTTCCATTTAATCTGGCAATTCTATTAGAGACACACACAAGCCGTGTGTGTTTCTCTGCTAAATATAGGCAGTCTTGTTGGTTCCTAAATTGGAAGATACTGGTCTTTAACTAGAGATAACACTTTTTTTGTCTGCAGAATAAGGACAATAGTTGACATTTCAGTGTCCACAAGACCCAGCCTTGTCTTCTGGATGCCACCTTGATACCTACTGTGATTTCTGAAGGTTGATTGTGATGGGTGCAGGTGCTCTTTATCTACAGGTGGATAGCTATGTAAAGCTCTAGGATGTCAATTGCTTTATTCATATTTTGATCCCAAAGTGTGGTAGATGTCCTATGAAATTGTGAAGGACAGGATGCTTACAGTAAAACGTGGCCTGAGATCCCAGATACAGATGAGTCTTCTGGGTAGCCATGCGTCAAAGGGAAGCAATGATCTCTAAGGGGCTGTCTTTAGTAAGAAAACTGTACTAACCCTTCTTGGAGTACAAGACAAAGAAGGGGAGTCAGCAGGTGTAGAGGGGATCATTAGGAGTCTTTGCCCCCCAGACAATAATGTGAAACAAAACTGTCTCAATCCCGGAAGTGCTGCCTGGCTGGGTACCAGACTTAAAAAGTATTTTGGGGAAATTGTAACTGCATTTGTTTCACATATAATTTAAATTAATCTGATCAGTCCATTAAGATTCAATTTAGCATAAACTAAATTTTTGTGAATCATGATCCTTTTCCTTAACCGGACAAGTATTTGCTCCTTGTAACTCCCAGAGCTTCTATAGTTGGCCGTAACTCACATGGTGAACTGAGAACTGGGATCCTAGACAATGATGGAAGGTGATGTGTGATTGGGTATTGGAACCAAACCCACCCACCCCCATTTTAAAACTTTAACCTTCCTTGAAATCTAAAAATCTGTGGCCACCTAATAAGACCATGTGTGCTTTGTGGAATGAAAATCCACAAGTAACATTCATGTGTTCCTATGATGTCTGAATCCAGTATATGGTTAGGACGTTGTCTTGTAAGATTGGGGCTATTTCATGCCCTCCGTTCTATGAGGTAGCTAGAAGCCATTAACCCCATCTTAGAAAAGGCAATGTCGAATGAGTTGTATTTGACATAGTGGCTGCAACAATGGGTTCAAACAAACCCATGATTGTGAGGATGGTGTAGGACTAAACAGTGTCTCGTTCTGTTGTGCTTAGGGTCACTATGAGTTAGAATTTGACATCACTCACCAACATCATCCCCACAAAAATAGTGGAAACAAACTTGGTGGTTGACTTGCTCAATGCAACACAACTAGTTCCTAGTGGAGAAGGAATTGAGTCCTGCGTCTTTTAACTAGGTCAAGGGCCCTTCATTTCCCAATGCTGGTTAGCAACGTGATTGAGCTGTATTCCCAGATTTACTGTGAAACTTGTAACCCTAGGTTATTCTCCTAAATAACCTGGTTCTAAGCTTCCCGTGCCTGTGAACAAGGCTGATTTCCTGGGGTTTCATCAGATCTCACATCAATGAAGGTTGGAGAAACAAAGTTAGAGACACTAACTGTCTGACAGCTGGGATATAATGGGCATTCTGTCTGAACTGGAAAGCTAACTGGACAGTTTGTAGTGCTAACCAACAATGCCCTTGAGCAGCAAACATGCCAACCATCTTTAAATGTTATAAATGAGGGTCACTGTTGTCTGTTGAAAACTAGCCCATAAAAAGCAGCAATGGAAAATGGCTTCTAAGTCTAGCTCTTCAGAACAAGTTAATGTGGTGTGTCTCCCTAGTTGTTTTGTGCTTACAAAATCAATGTTATGGTTATAAACTAAATCCTTCTGATGGAATAAAACACACTGCCAATTAATCCCTTTCCACTGGCTTAATTGGAGTTTTGTAAAACTCATCCTATGATCGGTACAGTCTGACTCCCCTCCTGGCTTCATTCTCTCTGCAACCTAGCACACTAGCATTGTAGCATCCACAAGGACACCAATGAAAGGATGCTCACTTGCTAGTTAAACCATGATTCTCAGCTTGAGCTCACCTATCATGCAAAAACTGTTTTGTTTTTGACATTCTTGCTACTCATGAACAATGTTGCAAGATGGTCATTTTAGTCTTACTGTTCAATGTATGTAATCCATTCATCCCTTTCACAAATCAAAAACTTTCTAGACTTGAAATATAAGGTCTGGGATGACTTGTTTGCTAGGGCATGTGTGTTTCCAGGAATTAAAATTCATTGGTAATAGTCTCTAGGAATTCTTGTTGGTACAATGGTTAAACATTCAACTGCCCTGTAGCTGATATAAGACATTATCTCCAAGCACCAACCAGACTGTTCCAGAGGATGAAGGGACTTGAAGCACTAGGGAGCTCTGGTAGCATAGTGGTTATGAATCGGGCTGTGAGCCACAAGGTCAGCAGTTCGAAACTACCAACTATTTTGTGCGAGAAAGATGAGGCTTTCTGCTCCTGTAATGATTTACAACCTTGGAAACCCTGTATACAGGGTCACTATGAGTTGGAACCGACTCCACGGCACATAACCACCACCACCACCATGGTCCTGATGCACATGAACCTTCTGCTACCAAACAACATGTAGGAGCTGGTACCTCTATAAGTAGGCCTCATTTGCAACTCATTTACTATATTGTTAACTGACATTTTGCATTTATGACAATGGTAAAAAACCTATCCAACTATTTTTCTCATTAACAATGTAGGTCTGGTCATAACAAGTGATGAGTTGCCAGGTCAAGAGTAATACTACTAGTAAAGGTTTGGGTTATGTGTCAGCTTGACTGGTTTGTGATTCAGTGGTTTGGAAGTTTTGTAATGATGTAGTCATCCTCTGGAGTCCTGGTGTGGAGCTATGGGCAAATGAGTCAGGCGACAAAGTCATTTGAACTGCAAGGTCGGTGGTTCAAGCTCACCAGCTGCTCCTTGGAAACCCTACACAGGGTCGCTATGGGTTGAAATCGACTCAATGGCACTTAACAATCATCCTTTATTTTGTCATCTGTGATCATTTTTCATTTTTGCATCATGCCAATTTTCCCATAACAGCCTGATCTTGGAAACTAATCACGCTGATAAGTGAGTCAAAGGTGTATTTGGAATTCATTATGGGATGTTTGACATCATGACACCCAACAGCGATCCTTCTTGGGCCTCCATCCCTATGACATAGACCAAATTGTACAAATGTATGCCTTATCTATAGAAGGTGATCCCAACAGCCTAGGTTCCAAACACCATTCATGTGGCTCCTGACCCAGTCACATGGCTCCTGAAAAGGTTTATGATCTGATCAATAAAAGATGTTTTCAAACACTCATCTTTATTTTCTTCTGTCTTCAAACATGGCTCAGAGTTCTATGAGTTTTGTTACTTGTGTGAAAGTCTTATATTCCTTTTGAGTGCCTCCTCACCCAAATTTCTAAATCAAAGACAGTCTATCATTAGATGGATTGGGGAAAATAGCAGAAACCAGCCAATGGCTTCTGGCTCCCCACTTGCTTAGGTTGAGCTTAGCTCAATGAAACAGCGCAACTCTAGTCAATACAATGCTGATGGAAGGGCACATATTAGCATGTGCAGCATCTCGGCCAAGCGAGCAAGGGCAAATTGTATAATGATAAGGTTGATGGAGTTGGTGGAGCATGGCTGAGTTAGCCATTTATGTTCATAGTTAATGTGAAAGTCAAAATGGCTCCATGGTTATCTTTAAAGACTTCTACATCCCCCAAAGCCTTTGGTCCCATGCAGTGAATTTGGCCTATAAGTTTCTACTTCTGTGTGGAGTGTGGGTTCCTGTTATCTATAGATTTTTAGATTGCCTGCCACCTCTCTATTTCTAAGCTCCAGGCCCACCAGGCCATAACTTTATCTGTCTGAGTTTTACATTTTGTCATTTGAAGATATATTATCTTTCCTATTTGGGGGAAGATTTAAAGAATATATTCACCCTGTGATACTGACTGTTCAGACATTATTTAATTAAAAAAGAAAGAAAGAAAGAAAGCTGGGGAGGAAAGAAAGCAGGACCTTGAGGCCTCAGTGGGTGGAAGGAACAGGCTGGTTGTAGTCAAAAGGAACCTTGAAACCAGGTACTTTGGAGCCATGGGACCCCATGTCAGGGCCTGCATAAGGATGGGGTCAGTAGGTGAGTACAATTTAAGGTCAAGGACAAGAGGTTGGGACTGATAGTCACTACCTGGGAAGAAGCTCTGGATTATTCCCATGGGGACTGAGAGGGCCAGAACCCACCCCCCCAACAGGGGTTTGGGGTGCTCAGGTAAGGTGGCTGGCAGGGAAGCCCAGGGGGCAGAATGTACTCAACGCTGCAGCAACAGCCATCACTCCCACAAAGAGGGAACCCCTGCCCCTGATAAAGCCACCAGGGTGTTTTGAGGTTGTTGAGGCAGTGAATCAGGACCACCTACCCTGAAATATGGCAAGGGCAGGAGAGGGGAGGGAGCAGCGTTTGGTCCGCCCTGGCTCCAGAAGCAGGTGGGAGTGCGCGACTGAACTCTTCTGAGGCAATGTGGGGCAGGGGCAGTATCCAGTGACCTCAGCAGTGTCCAGAGGGGACATTCACAGTACAGGGGAGGGGTGAGGTGATGTGGTCATCCTCCATTTCCTCATATTGTGGATTTTGTTTTTCTTTTTTTGCATAAAAACCTGGTCTTTGGAACTATAAGATGTCCATAAGTGAGTGAACAGTGGGTGTATCTAAATTTTGCCTTTAGTGCCTGTATCTCAATTTTGTATGGTTTCTTAAGCATAAAAATGAACTTATATCTGTAATTCATTTTTGCATATCTAGAAATTTTGTAAGTATTACAGAGGGGAAACACATAGTCACCATTAGGTAAATGTTGCTAATTGCGACTCATAGGGACCCTGTATAGGGATTTGGAGGGATCAGCAGGTGGATTTGAACCGTCAAACTTGTGGTTAACAGGCCAGTACTTATCATACAGGATCTCAACAGGACTTCATTAAGTAATTAGTAAAGTTCATTATTACTTTATTGCTAAAAGGAGTGTTTTGCCTACTACAAATTGGCAACACCTGGTAAATTTCCAAAGTGAACTCTTCAATTTCCCATTTGTATTGCATTCCACTTTTATTACAATATTTTCATAGTTAAGAATAGAATCCAACAAATGTCCTTTTTTGTGTGCCGACAGGCTGTAGCCTCAGACAAGAGTTTTAATGTTTACAAACATTTTTATTATTTTTTTAATACTAAGCCCCAAAGCTTTTTCTATCTTGTTATTTCTAAACCCCTCAACAAGATGGATTTGACACTGTGGCTGCAGCTGTGGGCTCAAGCCTAGAAATGATTGTAAAAATGTTGCAGTGTTTTGTTTTGTGAGATGTGGGTCACTAGGAGTCAAGACCAACTTAGCAACATATGTGGGTCACTAGGAGTCAAGACCAGCTTAGCAACTAACAATAGCAACAGTCATTTGAGGCTAATTGTTATATAAAATTTCTTTCCTAAAACAGAGTAAAAAATACACATAATAATCAAAACTTATTTCTAATTTAACATGTATTCATAGTAATTCAATTATTCAGTTTGCTTTGCTCTAGGGCACTTGGAAGCCATAAATCATTGAGTATCAGAGTACAAGGCTAAGGAACTCGTCTAAAATTTATCAAACATTCACCGTGGCTAAGACACACACATATTATAAATAGAAGATTCTAACAGAAGCATCTCACAGATTTAGTAATGGAAATTTCAGTGCCTCCAATTAAGCTTTACAATTGATTGTTGAGAAGGCTTCTTTCCAAACAATTGCTTTCAAGCCTTTGCAAACACTGAGAACTTATCTTAACCCAATTATCTCTATATATTTGCACAAATTAAAATTTAAGAGCAGAATTCTTCAGTAAAAATAGTCCTCCTATCCAGTTCTCTTGTCTGAAACTAGGATTGTTATTATTTTTAACCATCTCAGAATCTCCACATTTTAAAGTCAACAAAGAAGAAAATTTATTGTTTTTAGTGCTGACTATTGTTTGACAGAGGACAGCGAGCATTTACCCTGCCCTCCTCTGTATCATAGAGCGAACAGTCAAGTTACTAGATGAGGCCCCTGTTTCCAGGATTCTGATACATTGTGCTATCCAGAAGCTGCCATGCAATCTTTACAAGACATAATTGAAACAGAGTCTATTTCTATCTCTCTAATACACAAGCTTACCCAACGGGAAGCTTTGCGGGGTCCTCCAATGCCCTCTTATCCTGCTACAGGCTTGTTGAGCTTCTGTTATGCCCAGAATTCAGAGTCCCCAAAGACCACCCAGGAGCCGTGTACCGATGCAAATACATAAGGAAAGTTTATTCAAGCTCGAGCCAGGTCTCTAACCTTATCCGGTGCATCGGAATAGGGAAAGAGCCCTGAATTCATTGTCTGCAGGGTTTTTATAGAGTTTTCAAACCGCTCAGGTTTCTCAGCTTTACAATCTTTGGATTGGTTAACAATTGGCAAACTATGAGATGTTACAGTTTAATTGGTCAGGACTCATGGTCTTTGTTCTTAGGCTAGGGTAAAGGAAAGCATCTGGCCTCTGGCCTTGAGCTAGAGGACGTGTTCAGGCTAATGTACAGAATGGAGATTGACCTTGTCTCTGGAGGGAACTAAAAACTGAGGCCTTGTCTATTTAAAATGCTTTCCTGAGCCTGACTAGAGTTTAGTCAAGCAGTCTCTAGGTAGGCAAAATCAGGTAAAATCAGTTTGGTCCTTACACTTCCGGACAATGAGACACCAGAAAAAGGGGCCTGACAAACTACTTGAAACAACCAGCCAGTGGAAACCTTGTGGATCATACTAGACTACTGTCTGATAATGCAGCAGTCCCATATCCAGGGTTTCAGAGACTCGAGGTCAACTTCTGTCTGAAGATATTTAAATTCCATTCTGAGTGGTGGTAGCATGCTGTGGAATCTGTTCTGACTCATAGTGACCCTGTACAGGGTTTCTGAGGCTGTAAATCTTAATGAAGCACAAAGCCTCATCTTTCTCCTGCAGAACAGCTGTTAGCTTTGAACTGCTGATCTTGAGGTTCGCAGCCCGATTCATAACCACTGCACTACCAGAGCTCCTTCCATTCTGAGTAGTGTGATGAAATCTCGGGCCATCCCTCCCTGGACCTGAGTCATCCCTTTGTCCAGCGTGTCCTCTTTATATGCACTATCTGCCTGTGTGTCACTTAGTAGCCATCTGGGTGGTGAGATTGGCTCTCATGGTAGCTGTCTTCTACATAACCAGTGGCCCCAAAGTGCACGAGTAGTGATGCTGGCACTTTAGATAGATCAAAACACAGTTTTGAAACAGTTTTCCCCTTTCAGCACCCAATGAATTAATGCTCCTGAGATCCCTAGGTAGGTTGCCTTTTTATGTGTATGGTTGTTGTTAAGTGCCTTCAAGTCAGTTTCAACTCATTAAGAAATTGAATAGGGTTTCCATGGAGCAGTGGGTTTGAACCACCCACCTTGCAGATAGCAGTCCAGTACATATCCTACAGCACCACTCCAGGACCCCTTTTGACATAAATGCAGGATACACCATAATATATATGTTGTTAAGTGCTGTCGAGTCAGTTCTGACTCACAGCCACCCTATATAGGGTTTCCAAAGAGTGGCTGGTGAGGTTGAACTACCAACTTTGTGTTTCAAACCAACCTTACAGTCCAGCACATTAACCCACAGCACCACACCAGAATTCCTATAGTATATATAGGGGTTTGTATATCTGCAGTTTCAGGTACCCATTGGGGATCACAGATAAGATTCTGGTTTATTATAGTACTGAAGACAAGCCCCCTAGGCTGAAAAGTCACTCAAACTGCATTAATGGCCACACAATGGACTAATGATTGTGAAGATAGCCAGGGTCAGGTCACACTGAGATAACACGGACTCAAAGGCCACTAATACAGCAAGAGCACATTATTTCTGCAACAGCCCTTACTCTCAGTGGTACTTCCTGTGCCTGCTTTCTGCTCCGGGGTTTTCCTGCAGTAGCCACCATGTACACCCCCTTTCTCCATTGAATTCAGACCCCAGGCCAGTGGGAAATAGAATATAGGAGAATTACTCTCTCCTGTTCCCTGCCAATGTAGAAAGTTCTCTGAAGCACATTCTACATGGTTCTTCGGAAATTTCCAGAAAGTTTTCATCTCCAACAGTGACACATGCCTAATAATTCACTATAATGGGTGCCATCAGTTCCCCTCCCAAACCCCTCAGTTTCCCATCATGCATGAGATGCCTGGTAGTATCCTCCTCTCTCTCCAAGGGCTTTCTCAGGGCTGCAGCCCACTGTTTGCACACACAACAGGCCTGAAGTGTACACTAGTCCCTGATGGAAACTTGGTGCATAAACACTCAAGCCCCCTTGCCAGTTTGGTAAGGGGGCTCTACTCTACATATTGTTGTTGTTAAGTGTTAATCAAATCAATTATGACTCATAGCAACCAGGTATAGAGTTTCTGGGGAGCAGCTGGTGGGTTGCACTGTTGACCTTGTGGTTCACAGTAAAGTGCTGATCCTACAGAACCTCACCAGGATTCCAACTCCAAAATAATGTTATACAGGCATATCTTAGCTCCTGTGGGTTCAGTTCCAGACCTCTACATAGTCACGCAGATATTTTGGTTTCCTAGTGTGGATAAGCTTTGTTTGTACTATACAGTAGTCCATGAAGTGTGCAATAGCATTAAGAGAAAGTCTGAAATAATTGTGAAAATGACAAAATGTGACAGGCACAAAGGTGGCACAGGCTGTTGGCAAATTGGTGTCACAGAACTTCCACTTGTGGGGGAAAAAAGACACTATCTGCAAAGCATAGTAAATAGCGTGAGGTGTGCCTATGTGATTTTGGAAGTTTGACAGCAAACACAGCCTAGGTGTCTAACAGAGGAAATAGGAAATAATTTTATCTCTACTTGATAAGGGTCTCTGTTATGAAGTGCTGTCAAGTCTGTTTGGACTCATAGTGATCCTGTACTGGGGTTCCAAGGAGCTGCTGGTGAGTATGAACTGCCGACTTTGTGATCCATTGCTTATTCTATAGTGCCACATGAGGACTCCAAATAAGGGTTCTAGAGGGAGATAAATTCAAAAGACTTTTTGCATCTTCATCTTTGTCTTCAGCTTCCCCAGGAATTAGGTATGAGCCCATTCCGGGAAAGTCTAGTAGGCAAAATCATGAATGAGTCACTAACACATCATAGGTAGGGCATTCAGCAGATGGCAGAATGGACTATGGACTGGATTCCAGGCAGAAACATGGGTTAGAAGGAAGAGGGCTGCTTCTGAGGTCTCCCTTGCTTATCTCTGGTTCCGAGGAACTTTATACTAGAGATCTATTCAGAAATAGGAGTTCCTAGGTAATGCAGGTGGTGAACACACTTAACAGAAAGGCTGGAAGCTAAAGTCCACCCAGAGAAGTCTAAGAAGAAAAGCCTGGTGATCTGCTTCTGAAAAATCAGCCACTGAAAACCCTATGGAGCCTCAGTCAGTCGTGGCCCGGAGACGCTTCTAGAAGAACCATCATGATGGCTGCCCAAGGAGAACCCCAAATGCAGTTCAAACTCGTATTGGTGGGTGGTGACAGTACAGGAAAATGACATTTGTAAAACGTCATATGACTGGTGAATTTGAGAAATATGTAGCTATCTTAGGAGTTGAGGTCCATCCCCTTGTGTTCCTTACTAACAGAGGACTGATTAAATCCAATGTGTGGATCACGACTGGTCAGGAGAAATTTGGGGGACTGAGATGGCTATTATATCCAAGCCCAGTGTGCCATTATAACGTTTGATGTAACCTCAAGAGTTATTTACAGGAACGTGCCTAACTGGCATAGAGATCTGGCTGGAGTATGTGAAGACATCCCCGTTGTGTTGTGTGGCAACAAAGTGGACATTAAGGACAGGAAAGTTAAAGCATAACTGGAGATCCTAACTTGGAGTGTATTGCCATGCCTGCTCTTGCCCCACCAGAAGTAGTCATGGACCCAGCTTTGCCAGCACAATATGAGCATGATTTAGAAGCTGCACAGACAACTGCTCCCTGGACGAGGATGATGACCTGTAAGAGAATGAAGCTGGAGTCCAGTGTCAGAAGTCTAATTTTATAGGCAACTGTCCTGCGATGTCAGTGGTGCAGCGTGTTTGCCACTTTAATAGCTAAGCAGAACATGTGCTAATCTTTGGGATGCTGAAGGAGATGAATGGACTTCAGAGTGAATGTGGCAGTTAAAAATAACCTTCATTTTTTTGGGGACCTGCGTATCTAGCTGTTAGAACGCAGTTGTTTCCTTTTTGAGTTTCAAATATATGACTGCTACAGTCGCATTACACTATTCAGTGATGAAATCTCGTTTGTTACTGTCATTCTTACTCCTTACCGTTTAGAACCAGAATAAAGTTGTATTTCAAATATCTAAAACAAAAAAACCTATGGAGCACAGTTCTACTCTGACATACGTGGTCCTTCCATGAGTTGGAATAGACTCCAATAGCAACTGGTCTTTTAGTTTAGTTCAGAAAACAGTGTCCTCAGGTCAGCATTAGGACTTGGAAGGGAGATCAAGAACTTTATCAACAAGAGCTCAAAGCAAGCCAAATGCCAGCAGGGGTCAAGCATACCTGGGGAACTTGGTCCTTTGGTTAAAGAGATGGGTTCTTGGATTTCTCACCTTTTGGGATATGGCTTCTAGGAACCCAAAGGCCAAGTTGTGAGCAGCCCAAAATCCACAAAGGCCATGCATAAGCCCCAATATACTTATGTCAATCTGTGGTTGAGCACCCAGCCAATAGCTATCATCAACTGCCAACCTTGCAGTGGGCCATTTTAGCATGCAGCTCAGTGGTGCCTTCAGATGTCTACAGCCCCAGCCACCATCTGACTACAGCTGACAAGACCCTCCAAGAAAGAACAGCTTCCCCCACAGTTGAGTCCAATCAACACAGAACCATGGAAGATAATGCATATCTTCCATGGTTAGTTTGTAGAGATAGTTTGAGTAGAGATAGTTCGCTATGCAGCATTGTGTCCCAACGATCTATTACTAATGTGGGTTTATTCAGTCATGACCTAAAGGCTCATCAGCTACATCAACCATCCTTTCTTTTAGTTTTTATTTCATCCTTTGTCCTCTGAGGTCTTGTTATTTGAGATTTGACTGTTAACTCACTACAATTTCCCCTGTTAGCTCTGTTTATTGAAAAAATACTTAAGTTTGTTCAGACGAATCCTTTGGAACTTCAATGTCTTCCGACACTATAGAAGATCGCAACATGCCTGCCAGCACTGTTTCTGCTTCACTATAGTCAAATAAATTCAAATGAGAACTCTTCAAAAATTACACTCTTGGGAGGAACACACAAGATGGCGGCTCGGGTAGAAGTGTAGCAAGGAGCTCCGCTGGCAACAACACAGAATACCAGACCAAGCAGGCTCCGGGGATGGTGCCAGAACTCTGAACCACATATAAAGGAATATTTAGAAGGCTGGAAGGCTTTACAGCTAGGGGAAATTGTAGTAGAAGCAAGAAATCCATTGCTTTCTAATTAAAGATGCTCAGCTGTTACCAGAGCTGCTATCTTGGGTGAGACCAAGCGGGGGAAGATCCAGAATAGCCACAAACGCCTGATAGAATCACAGAGATAAAGGTGTGGACATTCTTTTCTTTTAGTATCTGTTCATTGGTCCCTTACTATCTGCACACCTCCATTCTGATGACTGTAGGGGTGCCTGAGCAAGCAGACACCCCGGCCCCACGCTCGGAGGGTTCTACTACACATGTGCACAGATCTCCTAGAAATTTAAAGAGACAGTTTCCACTTAAAACCAAATGGCCACAGCTGGCCCTGAACTGGTTATAACTAGAAGGTCTGAACAGGGATTGTGGAGAGGGACAGGCAGACTAAAAAGGAAATAGTCTGAAAATTAAATCCTAAGTTATGTCAAAACAACAAACACTGGCATCTTGAAATTTCTCAGGAAGAAGAGTGAAAAGGGAAGCCCATTTCCTGATCACATCTACCTAGAGGCAATCAGAAAACATAAAAAATACCAAAATACACATCCATCTAAGTATTAAGGCCACAGATAATTTCTGAATATGCCCAAAAAACAGAAGCAGATGACCATATCTGCACATGTCCAGAAATGAGATAAAGTGACTGAGGCAAATGAGCTGGAAGGAGACCTACACTCCATACTGGAAGAAGGGAAGGCTTTGGAAATGCCGGAGAAGGAATTCAGAAAAATGATTATAAAATATATCAAAACATAATACAATGGAATTGAGAACAATAAGGCAGAAGTCAGGAAAGCACTACAGGAACAATCAAATAAGATAGATACAGCATTGGAAACAATTCAAAACCTACAGAAAGAGGTCCAGATGATTAATAACAGAATATCAGAAATTGACAATACACTGAAAGGGCAAAAGAGTAGAATTGAAGAGATACAAGCCAGAACTAGTGAGCTAGAAGATAAATCTCACTACTAAGATAGAAGAACAAATACAAAACAAGGATTAAAAAAAATCTGAAGGCCTAAGATTCATGTTGGACAACATAAAGGGGAATAACTTAAGAATTATTGGCATTCCAGAACAGGAAGAATCACACAAAGCCACTGAGGAGATAGTTGAAGAGCTTCTGGAAGAAAATTTTCCTAACATCATGAAAAGTGAAAAGATAAGCATTCAAGAAGCTCAACGAACCCCAGGAAGGATAGACCCTAAAAGACAATCACCAAGACATATATATAATCAAGCTCTCCAAAATCAAAAGATAAGGACAGGATCCTGAAAGCAGCTAGAGAAAAGAGAAGTGTAACATACAAAGGCAAGCAAATCAGATTAAGTTTGGATTTCTCAACAGAAACCATGCAGGCAAGAAGACAATGGGGAAACCATATATAAGACCCTGGGGAAAAAAAAACAAAAACTGCCACCCAAGAATCCTCTACCCAACAAAGCTGTCAATCAAACACGATGGTGTAATCAAAACATTCCAGGATAAACAGAAGCTAAGGGATTTTTCCAAAGCCAACCCTGCTATGAAAAATATCCTAAAGGAAGTTCTGTGGACTGAAAACCAACAAGAACAGACAACAACTACAGAATGACATACATAGCAACATCACCCTGAACTCAACCAACAAATGAAAGAGTCAAGAACAGAATAAAATTATAAGAACAGAAGGTCTGGGAGGTCAGTCTATGATCAAAACAATTACAATGTAAAAGAAGGTAAACACAGAGGAACTGAGATTCAGGTGGTGGAAAGGTCAGGAAGGTAAACACAGAGGAACAGAGATCCAGGTGGTGGGAAGGTCAGGTAGATTACAGGATAAAACACTGTCTTAAATGGAGGGAAGAACTAATGGAATATAAGGTAACCACAATGGGGTTAGAGTGGGGTTTAGTTTGGATGTTGGGGAGGACAATACAAGAAGGGGGGAGGAGGCGGAAGAACAAGATAAGATAGGAGACAGGTTTGCATGGCCTAAGTGGGACAGAGGTTGAAGAGGGAAAATAGTACTAAAATTCTCAACTGTCTTATGAATTTTAGTTTCTCTTGCTTAGTATTGTAAAATAGACACGAGTGTGATAGAAAAGGAATGTTGGGAAACATGATTACAGAAAACTCGTAAGCCCATACTTCAGCCTATAATTAATTGGAATACTTAAAAAGAGGCCCAGTGAAATAGTCTCTTGCAAAGCCTTTGTAGTGTACAGGATCTTGGGTGGAAGGAAACCTGAGTCCCATGCAGAACCTTCTGGGGTGGGACATTCCCACTAGAAAGGACAAGCAGACCAGCCTGGAACAGTTGCAGTGAGAGAAGATACATCTTCAAAGAAAGATCATCAGGAAAAACCCAAAACAAAAATGTCAGCATGACTGGCTACTTCAAGAATAAGCAAGCTGTTCGCCAGGAAGACATCAAGGCTAGCAATCAAGTGCCTTCAGGACAAACTCCCCTCTAAGACTGAAACTCGAAAGGAACACACAAACAAGCATGTAAGCTTTCTGGCGACCACATTAGTTACTTGGAGAGTGGAAAAGGGGAAGGGAAAAGGCAGCAGTGAAGAAATGGGTTGAGTTCAACCACAGTCCACTGAATCCTGTTGACCTGGAGATGAGAGAGAGAAAAGGAAGGGCTGGTTGATCCAAAGTGTGGTAAGACCTGAGGACTCCTGAGACCATGGACAAGGACATAGCCACAGAGGGCTAGAGCTGAGAGTGAAGCATCCAGCTGATATGAAGTGAAGGGAGATGCACAAGAACACCCAAACTTGCAGACCGTATCCTTTTGACCTAGCCTCAATGGCTAGATAATCAGAACTTGACTAGAGGAAGATTGCAAAAAAAAATTATTTTTTTTATAAAGGAAACAAGGGTAAATGGCTACAATTTGATGAACCTGACCTATACTCAGAGGTAGTTTCTCTAAATACCAACAGAGTGGGAAAGAGTCTTCACATCAAGTATCAATGCTATCCCATCTGTACACAGGGTAGATACTGATGGTCAACTTGGACATTGGCTACCTAAAATGAGGGGGCAATAAAGGCATGATGTGACTGGCTTATAAGGTTTCAAGAGTATGGAGGGAAAGAAAGTCCCCACTGAATAGCTGTCACCTTGTCTAGATGGGTCTGGTGAAAAGAGATGGCGATAAGATTCGTATGATTCAATAGTGAATAATTGTTATGACTAATTGCAACTGTTACAATTGTAAAGGTAGAAATTTTGTAACAAAAACAGGGGAGTGGTTAATCTTACAGTCCAGAAATAGAGGACCCTAGGACCATCGAGAGAAGCGCACAAGCAGAATGCAGGACCTTATCCAGAGAAGCAGCAGCGCCAGAGATGGAGGCGGAGAGGGG
>NW_006408519.1:48709870-48715691 GCF_000296735.1 Chrysochloris asiatica
AAAAAAAAAAAAGTACACTGTTGTTAACTGCCATAAAGTCAATTCTGACTCATAGCAACCCTCTATAGTGTTTCCAAAGAGCAGCTGGTATGTTTGAACCACTGACCTTGCAATTAGTAATCTAGTGCTTAGTAGACAGCGCCACACCAGGACTCCAAATTTTCATTAGCACTAAAGAATTTTCCCTGTATGGTTACATTAGTCATTCGAACAAGATTTTGGGAACAGATAGGAAGCCACCTATATGAGTATAACTAGGCATTCTTAGAATACCAGCTATATTTTTTTCATGAACTGTCTTAGGCCAGATTTTCTAGAGAAGCAAAACCAGTGAAACGTGTGTGTGTGTGTGTGTGTGTGTGTGTAAGAGAGAAGTTTGTTATCAAGGAGATGGCTTACAATTGCAGAGTCTCAGGCCCCCAGTGGAAGAGACTTTCCTACGTGTCCACTGTATTAGGAGCAGACCACACCCCAAGGAAGCATCCCTTCAATACACTGACTGCTCATAGCCAATTTATCATAGCATTAATTAGGCCTGTATTAGCTTTCATCAGCATGGGAATAAGCACATCCCAACTGCTAACCCTCTGGAAATCCTGGCCTAGTCAAATTGACACAAAACTCTAACTCATTACATGGGCATCTTAACATCAACTGTTTTGTCTCCATGGTGTGTTGGATCATTTATCAATATAAACTAGCCTTTATTCCATCCCATGCTGTGTCTGAAATCAATATCTCGATCTCAGTTTTCTTTTTGTTTGTATTGCCCAGAAAAGCAAAAAATTAGTAACTCAAGGTTAAGATCAAAGGATAAACACATTTCTTATGTGACTTTCTTGTGAATTTTGATTATTTTTAGCCCAATCTGGATGTTGGGCATTGCTTTGTTTCTTAATAATGAGTTTAAATTCTACTTTCTGTCATTTCTAATAATATGAGGCTTCTTTTTAAGTGTTGCCTGGTGCTATTGAATCAATGCTAAACCTGTTTTTTGTTTTTTGTTTTGTTTTGTTTGTGAAAGAAGATGAAAGACAAGGTCAGCTATTGTTACAACTTACTTTCCAGAGAGTTTCCTTTTTTAAAAATGTATAAAAGAACAATATCTAAGCTATAATAGGGTTAATAGCATATCTAAATCACAGTATTGCAAGGATGAAATCAGCTGATTCATATGAACACTCAACAACACATACACAAACAAAATCTAGATTGTTTAAAATTTTAGTTCCATTTTTAAAACAATATCCAAAAGATGATACCATGTTGTTGTGTGCTGTTGAGTCAGTTCCAACTCAAAGTGACTCTGTATAGGGTTTTCAAGGCTGATGTTAATAATCATCTGGCATCTAAAACATACAATCTTGATCATATTGAAAAAACTTGAAGTATGAGGCTTAAGAATTTAAAAAAAAAAAAAAATGTTTTAACATTTGCTGACCAAAGGGAAGCTGGAGGATATAACTCCCCATGAGAGCCAGAGGAGTCCCTGGGTGGTGAATATGCTTGGTAACTTACCGACAAGTTGAAAGTTCACGTCCACCCAGAGGCACCTCAGAAGAAAAGCCTGAGATCAACTTCTAAAGACTCAACCATTGAAAACCCCACAGACTACAGTTCTATTCTACACACATGACTCACCATGAGTCTGAACTGATGACAACTAGTTAAGAGCCAAAAGGGCCTGGTAAGTGAACCACAAAATTAACCAAGCATGTCCATCTCACCATGGAAGCAGCAGGGAGAATGGTGTTCTTCTCCAATGAAATGGCAACCAAGAGGAGGAAAGGAAGGGATGGAGCATGCCCCAGGTTGTTATTTCCAGACTTACTAGTTGATCGAGTTACTTTCTCTCCCTGGTGCCAATAAAATTGTAAACCTGCAAAAAGAGGTCCAGATGACTAATACTAAAACACCTTGATTGGGCAACACACTGAAGGACAAAGGAGTCGAATTGAAGGGATGGAAGCCAGAAGCAACAAGCTTGAAGACAAAACTGTCAATACTGGTAAGGCAGAAGATCAAGCAGAAAAAGAACAAAAAAATCTGAAGAAATTATGAAAGTATAAGATTTGTGTGGGACAACATGAAGAGGAATAACCTACAGGTGGTTGGAGTCCCAGAGCAGGAAGAATCACAGAAAACCACAGAGGAGATAGTTGAAGAACTATTGGAAGAAAATCACCAAGACATATCATAAACTCTCCAAAAAAAAAAAAAAAAAAAAACAAGGAGAGAATCCTGAAAGCAGCTAGGGAAAAGAGAAGCGTTACTTACAAAGGCAAATCAATAAGATTAAGCTCTGATCTCTCAGTAGAAATTATGCAGGCAAGAAGGAAATGGGGAGAAATATAAAAAACCCTTAAAGAAAAAACTACCAAACAAGAATCGTTTACCCAGCAAAGTTGTCAGTCAAGAACTACAGTGTAATCAAAACATTCCAGGATAAACAAAAGTTAAGGAACTCTGCAAAAGCCAAGTCAGCACTTGGCAACACCACCTGGAACTCCTGTGAGAAATGAAAGAGTACAGAGCAAAGCAAAACTACAAGAACAAAATCAGAGGATCTGGGAGCTTAGTCTACGATCAAAACAGTTACAATGCGAAAAAAGGGAAAACTGTAGGAACCTACATACAGATGGTGAGGAGGTAGATTTCAGGATAAACAGACTTGTTTTTTGTTTGAGTGAAAGTTTACAGGACAGATCATCAGGACAGATCATCAGTTTTACATTCAACAAATCATATATTTTGTTTCATGAAAATTATTATAATCCCCTCCATGTACAATCAAGTAACAGTAGTTCTCCCTATTCATTTTAGCTTTTTTTTAAACTCAGGCATATATAATAATTTAAGCCACCAAAGGACACATTTTGCAAACCTGCCTCCTCCTGGCCACCAGCTCTCGGTCTCTGTTTCCATGAATCTAGAGTCTGCAGCTACTCCTTCTCTCCATGTCCTCAGCTCTGCCTCGATATCAGGTGTCACTGCTTCTCAGGATGAGGTCCTGCATTCAACTTGTGAGCTTCTCCTTTGATTGATCCTAGGGTCCTCTGTTTCTGAACTGTAAGGTTACTCCCCCGGTTTTGTTACAAAACTTCTACCTTTACAATTGTGACAGTCATAATTTGCCATGATAACAATTATTCACTATTGAATCATCAGAATCTTATCTCCATCTCTTTTCCCCAGATCCATTTAGACAAGACGAAAAGTATTCAGTGGGGACTCTGTCTTCCCATGCACGCTCTTAAATTAAACTCCCTCTTGAAACCTTGTAAGCCAGTCAGTTCATGCCTTTATTACCTCTCATTTTAGGGACAGGCAACTTAGACATTGGCTACCTATCTACCAATAGATCTGTGTTGGAAGAAGTGCAGCCAGAGTGCTCCTTAGAGGCCAAGATGGCCAAACTTCATCTCTCATACTTTGGACATATTGTCAGGAGGGAGCAGTCATTGGAGAAGGATATCATGCTTGGTAAGATGGAGGGTCAGAGAAAAAGAGGAAGACCCCCAACGAGATGGATTGGCCAGGTGGCATCATTGATGGACTCATGTGTCAGCAGTAGTGAGGTTGACCCAGGATCGGACATTGTTTCGTTCTGCTGTGCATGGGGTCGCTATGAGTCGGTTCTGACTTGATGGCAACCACAACAACAACATCTACCCTGTATACAGAGGGGATTGCATTGATCTTAGATGTGAAGATTCCTTCCCCCTCTGTTGGTATTTTGAGCTACTACCTCCAGGAGGATAGGTCAATTTCATCAAATTGCAGTAATTTACCCTTGTTTCCTTCATCCAAAAAAAATTTTTTTTTAATTTTTATCTTCCTCTAGTTGAGTACTGATCATCAAGCCTTTGAGGTTAGGTCAAATGGATACTATCTGCAAGTTTGGGTGTTCTTGTGCATCTGCCCTCACTTCATATCAGCTGGATGTTTCACTCTCAGCTCTAGTCCTCTATGGCTATGTCCTTGTCCATGAACTCAGGTGTCCTTGGGTCTCACCACATTTAGGACCAACCAGCCCTTCCTCTTCTCTCTCTCATCTCCAGATCAATGAGAGTCTACGGAACATACTTGATTTCAGCCCATTTCTTCATTACTGCCTTTCCCCTCTTCCACTCATAATTAGACCAATGTGGTCGCCAGCTAGCTTACATGCCTAATCATGTGTTCCCTTTCAGTTTCAGTCTTAGAGGAGGCTTTGCCCTGAATGGACTTGATTGCTTGCCTTGATGGCTTCCCAGCGAACAACTTGATTATTCTTGTACTAGCCAATCATACTGTTATTTTTATTTTGGATTTTTCCTGCTGATCTTTCATTGAAGATGTATCTTCTGTTGCTCCAGCTGTCCCAGGAGGGACAGATGATATAGTCCTATACACAGAAAATCCATCTCTTTAATGGCTAATGATCATGAACATTTCTTCATATGTTTGTTGGCTGCCTGAATGTCTTCCTTGGTGAAGTGTTTGTTCATGTCCTGTGCCCATTTTTTAATTGGGCTACTTGTCTTTTTCTTGTAGAGGTGTTATAGTTTCCTATAGATTATAGAAATGAGTCCCTTGTCCGATATGTCATTGCAAAAGATTTTTTCCCATTCTGTGAGCTCCCTTTTTACTCTTTTGGTGGAATCCTTTGATGCGTGTAAATTTCTAATTTCTGGAATTTCCCAAGCATATATTTTGTCTTTTGTTTGTGTACTTTTCACAATGTTTGGTAGTCTGTGTGTGCCCTGTATCAGAGCCCTTATTTTTGCCCCATTTTTTCATTGATGACAGATATAATTCTGGGATTCACATTTAAGTCTTTAATCCATGCTGAGTTTGTTTTTTGTATATGGTGTGAGGTAAAGGCCTTGTTTCATTCTTTTTCATACCGATTTCCAGTTCTGTTAGCACCAACCATCTGTTGACGAGACTATGTCTTCCCCACTCAATGTACTTTTTTGGCCCTTTGTCAAAATTTCTGGATTCCCAGTTCTGTTTCATTGATCTGTGTATTATTCGTTGTACCAGTACCAGGCTGTTTTGATCTCTGTAGTCATGTAGTATATTTTGAAATCAGGGAGTGAGAGACTTCCAAGTTTTTTATTCTTAAGGTGTGCTTTGCTTATGCTGGGTCTCTTTCCTTTCCATATAATTCATTTTTTTTTTTTTTCCTTTCTAAAGAATGTCATTGGACTCTGGATTGGGATTGTGTTGTATGTGTAGATTGCTTTGGTTAGTATTGACATTTTCACAGTGTTTTCCCTATCCATGAGCATGGTATATTATTCCATTTTTGTAAGTCTCTTTTGATTTCATGTAGTAGTGTTTTGTAGTTTTCTTACTATAAGGCCTTCATTTCTCTGGTTACATTCATTCCTAAATATTCCATCCTTTGGGTGGTTATTGTAAATGGTATTGAGTTCCTAATTTCCTTTTCAGCATTGTCATTATTAGAATCAAGGAATCCAACTGATTTTTGTATGCTGATCTTGTACCCTTCCATTTTTGCTGAATCTTCCAATGAGTTCCAGTAGGATTTTCTTGTTTTTTTGTTTTGTTTTGTTTTTTTGCTGAGCCTTTGGGATTTTCTATGTATAGGACTATATCATCTGCATATAGAGTTTCAGTTCCTCTTTGCCAATTTGAATGCCTTTAATTTCCCTATCTTGCCTTATAGCTCTGGCTAAGACTTCCAAAACAATATTGAATAAGAGTGGTGAATAGGAATGGTGACAAAGGGCATCCTTGTCTGGTACCTGTACACCAGGGGAAGGCTTTCAGTTTCTTTTCCATTGAGAGTGATGTTAGCTGTTGGTTTTGT
>NW_006408519.1:48715976-48744819 GCF_000296735.1 Chrysochloris asiatica
ATATTGGTCTATAATTTTCTTTCTTAGTGACATCCTTCCCTGGTTTTGGTATGAGGGTTATGCTTGTTTCATAAAATGTATTAGGAAGTTTTCCATCCTCCTCTATATTCTGTAATAATTTGAGTAGAATTAGTGACATATCTTCCCTGAATATTTGGTAAAACTCACCATGAAAGCCATTGGGACCTGGACTTATTTTGGTTGAGAGTTTTCTTGTTGACCTGGTCAATTTCTTCCTTTGTATAGGTCTGTGTAAGTTTAGGTAGGTTGTGCTTTTCAAAAATATATCAATCTCCTCTAGATTTTCAAATTTATTGGAGTACAACTCTTCATAATACTCTGTTATTATCCTTTTTCTTTTTATTGGTTCTATTGTGACATCAGCCATATGGTTTCTTATGTGTTATTTGTGTCTTCTTTTTGTTAGGTTTTCAAATGGTTTGTTGAATTTTATTAATTCTTTCAAAGAACCAGCTTCTTGTTTTGTTGATTCTTTATATAGTTTTTCTGTTTTCTATCTCATTTATTTCTGCCCTAATCTTTTTATTTCCTTTCTTTTGATGTGTTAATGTATTGATTTTTGGTTCTTCTTTTTGGATGTGTGCATTTATTGCAATAAATTGTCCTCTCAGCACTGTTTTTGCCATGTCCCAAAGATTTTGGTGTGGTATGTTTTCATTCTCATTTGTTTCTAGGAACTTTGTGAATTCACATTTTATTTCTTCTACTACCCAGTCAGTTTTCAGCAGGGTGTTATTCAGTTTCCATGTATTTGAATTTATTTCCTTGGTCTTCCTATTTTTTATTTCTAATTTTATAGCAATGTGATCTGAGAAGGTGTTTTGTAATATTTTGATGTTTGTAATTTTATGGAGGCTTGTTTTGTGGACTAACGCATGGTCTATTGTGAAGAATGTTCCATGAGCACAGGGTAAGAATGTGTATTGGTGTGTTGTTGGGTGAATGCTCTGTTCACCTCTATGAGATCTAGTTGGCTGGTTGTGTTGTTTAGTTCCTCTGTATCTTTGCTGAGTTTCTTTCTGGTTGTTATATCCTTTTTTTAAAGTGGTGTATTAAAATCTATTTTTGTAGATTCATCTGTTTCTTTCTTCAAATCTATTATAGCTTGCTTTATATACTTTGGACCTCTTTCATTAGGGGCATAGATACTTAGTATGGTTATGTCATCTTGTTCAACTGACCTCTTTTAATCATGAGACAATGACCATCTTTATTATGCTGTTTTTGGTTTTGTTTTCAAGTTGTTTCTTTTACTGTGGATTGAGTGAACATTTACAGGGCAGATCATCAATTTTACATTCAACAAGTCATACACCTTGTTCCATTACAATGATTATGACCCACTCCATGTACCATCAGTTAACAGTATTTCTCGCTATTCACTTTAGCTTTTTTAAAAACTAAAAAATAATAATAAGCAAATAAACACTCAGGCATATATAATAATTTACACCTCTAAAGGGTATATTCTGCAAGTCTGCTTCCTTGCCACCAGCTCATAAATCTAGAGTCCTTAGCCACTCCCCCTCTCCATGACCCCATATCTGCCTCCATCTCCGGTGGCACTGTTTCTCTGGATAAGGTCCCACATTCTGCTTGTGCTCTTCTCCCTTGATGGTTCTAGAGTCCTCTGTTTCTGGACTGTTAAGATTAACCACTCCACTGTTTTTGTTACAAAATTTCTACCTTTACAATTGTAACAGTTGCGATTAATCATGATAACAATCTGTTGTTGTTGTCAGGTGCCATCGAGTCGGAACCGACTCATAGCGACCCCATGCACAGCAGAATGAAACAATGTCTGATGCTGGGCCAACCCTACCACTGCTGCCATACTTCAGTCCATCAATGATGCCACCTGGCTGATCCAGCTCTTTGGGGGTCTTCCTCTTTTTCTCTGACCCTCCCATCTTACCCAGCATGACATCCTTCTCCAGTGACTTTTCTCTTCTGACAATATGTCCAAAGTATGAGAGACGAAGCTTAGCCATCCTGGCCTCCAAGGAGCACTTTGGCTGCAATTGTTCCAAAATAGATCTAATGGTTCTTTTGGCAGTCCATGGCACTTTTAGTATTCTCCACACCTCCAACACCACAACTCAAAGGTATCAATTCTAACAATTATTCACTATTAAATCATATGACTCTTATCCCCATCTCTTTGCACCAGACCCATCTAGACACGATGAAAACTATTCAGTGAGGTCTCCCCCACGCACCCCATGCATACCCTCTTAAACTCCCTCTTGAAACCTTGCAAGCCAGTCACTTTGTGTCTTTATTGCCCCCTCATTTTAAGTAGCCAATATCTAAGTTGCCCGTCCCTATCTACCCTGTGTACAGATGGGATAACATTGATACTTGATGTGAAGACTCCTTCACACTGTTGGTATTTAGTGTTACTACCTCCATGAGTATAGGTCAGGTTCATCAAATTGTAACAATTTACCCTTGTTTCCTTTACCAAAAAAAAATTTTTTTTTTAATTTGTAATCTTCTCTAGTCGAGTTCTGATTATCGAGCCATCGAGGCTAGGTCAAATGAGTACTGTCTGCAAGTCTGGGTGTTCTTGTGCACCTCCCCTCACTTCATATCAGCTGGATGCTTCACTCTCAGCTCTAGCCCTCTGTGGCTAAGTCCTTGCCCATGGGCTCAAGTGTCCCCAGAACTCAACCACGCTTTGGACCAACCAGCCCTTACTCTTCTCTCTCTCATCTCCAGATCAATAGGAATCAATGGATTGTGGTTGAACTCAGCCCATTTCTTCATTGCTGCCTTTCCCCCTCTTCCACTCTCCAGTAGGCCAATGTGGTCACCAGCAAGCTTACATGCCTGTTCATATGCTCCCTTTGAGTTTCAGTCTTAGGGTGGAGTTTGTCCTAAAGGAACTTGATTGCTTGCCTTGATGGCTTCCTGGCAAACAGCTTGTTTATTCTTGCACTAGCCAGTCATGCTGATATATTTGTTTTGGTTTTTTCCAGGTGATGTTTTTCTTTGAAGATGTATCTATTGTTGCTTTACTTGTTCCAGGCTGGTCTGCTTGTCCTTGCTAGTGGGAATGTCCCGCCTCAGAAGGTTCTGGATGGGACTGAGGATCCACCTAAGGTACTATACTCTGTAAAGGCTCTGGAAGAGGCTGATTTCACTGGGCAGGTTCGAGAACCCCTTTTATGTATTCCAATCAGTTATAGGCTGAAGACAGGCTTACAAGTTTTTTGTAATCATGTTTCCCAACATTCCTTTCTATCCCACTCAAGTGTCTATTTTACAATAGTAGGTAAGGGAAACCAATATTCATAAAACAAGTCAAGCATGTTCATATTATTTGCCCCCTTGAAACTATGCCTAGATCCCTGTTTTGCAGAACCATGTTGTTCCAAGGTTGAGCATCACTATTTACCTCTGTCCCACTTAGGGGAACACAAAGACAGGTTTTCATGGCCTATCTATCTTGTTCTTCCACATCCTCCCCCTTCTTGTATTGACCTCCCCAATACCCAAACTAAAATCCCAACCACATCCCCACTGTTGTGGTTACCTTATATTCCATTAACTCTTCCTCCATTTAAGACAGTCTATTTTATCCTGTAATCTACCTAATCTTCTCACCACCTGGCTCTCTGTTCCTCTGTGTTTATCATCTTTCACATTGTAATTATTTTGATCGTAGACTGACCTCCCAAATCCTCTGTTCGTATAATTTTATTCTGTTCTTGACTCTTCCATTTGTCAATTGAGTTCAGGGTGATGCTGCCACTTACATCATTATCTGGTTGTTGTCTATTCTTGTTAATTCTCAGTCCACAGAACTCCCTTTAGGATGTTTTGCAGCTCAGGGTTGTCTTTGGCAAAATCCCTTAGCTTCTGTTGATCCTGGAATGTTTTGATTACATCACCATATTTAATTGACAACTTTGCTTGGTTGGCAGGTTTTTTTTCTTCCTTTCTTTCAGGTTTTTATATATGACTCCCCACTGCCTTCTCATCTGCTTGGTTCCTGCTGAGAGATCCAAGCGTGATCTTATTTTTAAATCTTTGCATGTAACACATTTTTCCCTAGCTGCTTTCAGGATACGTTCCTAGTCTTTGATTTTGGAGAGCTTGATTAGTATATATCTTGGTCCTTTTTTGTTTTAAAGGGGTGGGAGTTCTATCCTTCCTGGGGTTAGTTGAGCTTCTTGAATGCTTATCTTTTCACAGGACATTAAGGAAATTGTCTTCCAGAAGCTCTTCCAACTATCTCCTCTGTGGACTTGTGTGAGTCTTCCTGTTCTGGAATACTAATAATTCTTGTTATTCCTCTTCATTTTGTCTAACATGAATCTTAGACTTTCTTCAGATTTTATTTATCTTTTTTTGTGCTTGCTCTTCTATATTAGCAGTATTAAGAGATTTGTCTTCCTCCTTGCTAGTTTTGGCTTCCATCTCTTCAATTCTATCCGTTTGCCCTTTCAGTGTATTGTCCATTTCTGATATTCTACTTAATCATTTGGACCTCTTTTTGTAGGTTTTGAATTGTTTCCAATGCTGTATCTATCTTATTTGATTGTTCCTGTAGCACTTTCCTGACTTCTTCTTATTTTCTTCAAACCCTCTGTAAAGTGTTTTGATACAGTTCATTATCATTTTTATGACTTTCCTTCTCAAACATTTCCAAAGCCTGTCCTCCTTCCAATGTGAAGTCTAGGTCTACCTCCAGATCATTTGTCTCAGTCACTTTATCTTATTTCTGGAAATGTGCTGATATGGTCATCTGTTTCTGTTTCTTGGGCATCTTCATTAGTTAACTGTGACCTTAATAATTAGATGAATGTATGTTGATGTTTTAGTATGCTTTCTGACTGCCTCCAGGTAGATGTGACCAGGAGATGGGCTTCCCTTTTCACTCTCATTAGTCTACTCAAAGTAATTGTCGCAGGTGTTGGCTGTCTTGTGACATTGTGGATATTGGTTTTCCTTGCCTTCTATTGTAAAATAGACACTTGAGTGGGATCAAAAGGAACATAGAATTACAAGCTTTTCTATAATCATATATCCCTGTCTTCAGCCTATAACTCATTGGAATACCTAAAAGAAGTTCTATAATTTTCCCAGTGAAATAGACTTCTTGTGGAACTTTTGTGTCGTATACACCTTAGGTAGAATTCTGAATCCCATCCAGAACCATCAGATATGGGACATTCCCACTTGAAGTGATATGCAGACTAACCTGGAGCGGCTAGCGCAACAAAAGATACTTATTGAAAAATTAGCGGGGGTGGGGGGGGGAATCAGACTGTTTTAACTATTACAAGAACAAGTAAACCATTCACCTGCGAGCCATCAAGAAAAGCCATCAAGGCCCTTCAGGGAAAACCCCCTTCCAAGACTGAAACTCAAAGAGAATACACTAGCAGGATTTTAAGCTCACTGAAGACTGCATTGGTCTACTTGTGAATGGAAGTGGGAAAAACTCTGCAATGAAAACATGGGCTGAGTTCAACCATATCCCATAGATTCTTGTGGACCTTGAGATAAGAGAGAAGAAAAAGGGCTGTTTGATCTGAAGTTTGGGGAGACTTGGGAACTCCTGAGCCCATGGACACTGACCTAGCCACTGAGGGCTAGAGCTGAGAATGAAGTGTCAACTGATATGAAGTGGGGGGAGGTGTGCAAAAATGCTCAAACTTGCACATCGTACCTATTTGACCTAGTTCAGATGGCTTGATGATCAGAACTTCAACTAGAGGAAGATAAGATAATTTGATACAGGAAGCAAGTGCAAATTGCTACAATTTGATGAACTTGACCTTTGCTTATGGATGTGGTAGCTCAAAATACCAATCAAGAGAGAAGGAATCTTCACATCAAGGTTCAAGCCTAGCCCCTCAGTACACAGGGTTGATAGGGATGGACAACTTAGAAAGTGGCTACCTAAAATGGGGGGGAGTTGTGGGGGAGGGAGCTACAAAGGCATGAATTGGCTGGCTTACAAGTTTTCAAGAGGGAGTTTAGTTTCAGAGGGAGGGAGGTAGAATCCTCACTGAATTGTTTTAATCTTGTCTAGATGAGTCTGGTGAAAGGAGATGGGGATAGGATTCTTTTGATACAATTAGTCATGATAACAATTACTTACTAAACTATCACTCAATTCACAATGAAAGCTTAAACTAAAATTAAAAACTTGCATTGGTGCATTCACAAACTACTAACCAAGCAAGTGTCTAAACTAAGGCACAGCCAACTTCTTAGAGAATCGAAAGTTTGAGGAATGGGAGACTTTTCCTACCATAGAACTCAATCGGAATGAGCTTTGAATGTACACACTGGGACACTGCCTCATCTTCTGGGAGTTCATAGAGGTTTCTGGAGGCCACAGGCTGTGTGTCTGAGTATTCAGAAGGTGGAGTTGCTTTTCCATCTGCAAGAATCTTGAACATACAGAGTTCCTGAAAATTGCCAAAGGTTGATGACTCAAAGGATTTGAGAGCCCAGTCTCCTTTCTATTGTCTGTCTGTGTCAGTTCTTGAGTCCCTGGAAGTTGACCTTGCTGGTAGTTCTTTCCAACCCCTATCAATAAGAAGACTATTCTAAAAAGGCAGAGAATGTGCTTCTCCATGACTGAGGGAGCAGGGGACACCCACATTACTCAAGGAATTCCACATCCAGCAGGAAAGGACCAGCTGAGGCCAGTAACTTGGAAGAACATTCTCCATGCTCAGGGGAATGAAACACATGGTGGTTAATGGATGTTTGAAGCTGTTTCTTATTTTGAATCATGCACATCAGCAGATGAAGGTCCTAAAAGCTTTACTCTATCCACATCATTAAAGCCAACTGTACTTGGAGAAGGCAGCTCTTCCCCATTGTCATTTGAGTGCCTTTGAACCTGAGAAGCTCATCTTCAGGCACTGTATCAATCAATGTTCCACTAGTATTCATAAGATTTGTGCAGGCTAATTTTTGTGGCAATAGGTTGCCAGATACTTATTCCTAGTCTGTCTTAGTCTGAAAGTCATGCTGAAACCTGTCCACCATGGATGATCCTGCTGGTATTTGAAATACCAGAGCATGGTTTCCAGCATCACAGGAACATACAAGCCACCACAGTACAACAAATTGACATAGCTAGAGTGACATTCAAGAACATTGGAGACTTATTTGACAAAGGAGCAGAGCTTTCCACACATGTCTCAGGAAGAGATCTGACCAATCTAGGAGCCCTGGGTCACTAGCCATGGCTTCTGTCGATGTGTCTCTGTGGAAATTTAACTCAACTCTGTTGGGACCTAGAGCAGTACTCTGATTTACTCTCCAAGGTCAGCTGTTTTCTTCCAGCTGGCCTGAGAAACACTGAAGAGTTTTAAGAAGATTTGTCCCCCACTGCTTGAAAAATGGTTATATTTTTCATTGTGACTGCCCTAGTCCTTAAAAGGTTAGCCTGGGGGCTTTGGGGAGTCCAACATGTTCCCTCATATGGGTGGCTAGGAAAGTGAGAACTGGGATGCTATCTTCTGGTGTCTCCTCTCTTCCTTCACCCGTGAACCATGGAGGTGCACTCTTCAGTTCTCCCTTCAAGCTCCTACCACTCAGCTGTAAGGACTGCCATTAGCTAATGGCTCCCTGATGTTGAGTTGAGGCCACATTTTACTCATGCAGTCCACAGCCAGTGACCAAGAATGGTAGGGGTACTTAGGACCTTCCATGCCTGCCCAATGTGGACTCATCTTTACTTCGGAGCATCTTGTTGGGTTGACCAAGACTTTGTGAGCTCTGACAATGACCTAAAGATGTTTCCTAGTGTAGGGACACAAAATTAATGCTCCAAATCGGCCAAAGTCACCTCAAAACCATGTTTCCTTTCCCTTCCCCCACCTCCAGCTATTTTGTTCTCCCGCTTTAGTAAGACAGATGCTGAGAAGGAACCTACAGCCCTTCTCCACAGTATGCTGAAACTCCTTTTTTCTTAGGGGACAACTAGGCACCTTTAACTCTACCTCTCTTAGTTCCTCATATAACCCTTAACTGCCCTTATACTTGTGAATACCCCATGATTATAAAAATACCCGTAGCCCCTGCCCCTTGCATGATAAAACACCATGAGCTACCAAACCATCACTGGACACAACTGTGTTTTGCCTTTTGTAGGTAAATTCCCTTGTTGGTAAACCATTCTCTTTTCTGTAATAAATGAATGTCTCTCAGAATGAGTTCTAGTCATTTTTTGATCTCTCAGCACCTGTGAACTCAGAAGACTTTCCCTTTCTGAGCCTGAAACCCAACAATTAGGGAATCCAGGATTTTGTTTGATCTCCTGACTGGCTCCCTAAGGAAGATGGGAGGGAAGAAGGACTCTGAGGGGAGGAGAGTGGGGGAAGATTCGGGGAAATTTTGACCTCCTAGTGTGGTCCTGTGGAAATGGTGGGGACCAGCTTGTGATTATGGGGACACCCGGAAAATGCCTCAAGGGTTGCTAGGACTCCTACAGGGAATTAGAATCTTCGAAGTGAGGACAGAAGTGCAGAGATTGAAAGATTGAATTTTGAGAGAGAATCAGGAGTGGCACAGGCTAGAACCAGGAAAACCCTGACCACCTATCTCAAAACATTAGATTCCGCTGATCTGCTGAGCAGTGGCAGCAGGTCACCATGTGGGAGTCTACTGGTCCTGCTACTGAGCTGGTGGAATTAGACTCCCAATATTGGCTGAAGGGGAGGGGGTCCATCTCAGCTTGGCTCCTCCACTTGTAAGAAGCAGAGGCATAGGGCTTCTAGGACTGGAAGAGTCCAAAGTGGTCTCTACTACCACTTGCCCCAGGCTGCAGCAGCTTCTCTGTGCTAAAGTGAATAAATGCAGGCAGTAGCATTTCTTTTAGCGTGGATTATAGCTGCCTGTAATGCTGCCTGGTAGAATGAGGGAAACATCCAGCTCCCCAACATGATGGGCAGTATGGAGAGATTGCAGGAAGTGAGTAGAGAGCTGGGAATAAAGCATGCTGTGTGTGGAACATTATTGAAGCCTGGATAATGAGCTGCTCACAACCAGCATGAAAAATGATACTTTACAATTGACTTCTAACCAGTGGTGAAAAGCACTGGTGTTCATATTAAGCCCTATGTTGGGACAACCAGTGTCTGGCACCCAGATGTTCCATCTGATACGGAAGCAAGTTAAAGTTACCTGCCCTCAGACCTATTTTCTATGTGACAGGCTGGGTGCCTGTCAGCAATATACATCCAACTGAACTATGAGGTCCCCTCATTTGTAGAGAGAGCCCCTGCACATAACAGCCTTATATCCCTAGCACTGTTTACAAATGCCTGAAACCCAACACTTGTACAACTTTGCTACTCTCCTGTTTCATCCTTCACAAATATTTTCCTCCAATTAATCTTTTGTTAATCTAGCTTCATCTCCTGGCCTGCTTCCTGAAGGTCTCCACCTACCCAGACCCTTGGCCAAAGGTACCTCTAATTCTAAGGTGTATCTGAGGCAGATGTTGTCTTTGCAGGTCTCAGTCTCCCCATCTGGGCTTGGATGGGCTGGCCTTGCTGAGCTCCAAGTCCCTTTCAATATGGCCACCACTACACTCTGCCTCATTAGGAGGCCTTATTTAGAAACTTTCACTCAACATAGGCTGATATCATACAAGAAGAATTTTGACCCTCATAAATAAATAGTTCTGACTGTGCTCTTTCTTTGTCATATTTTTAAAGCCCCTTACTTGGCCTTAATCCTTCAGACAGGGGTTTGGAAGAGTAATTTCTGGGTACTCTGATCAAGACCAGAGATACTTTTTTTAAAAGCCCTGCTAGTTCATTCTGCATTGAAATTCACAAAATCCATACCGTGCACTCAGTTCCATTGCCTTCCACTTTTAAACAGATGAAGACAAGGATTACCCTAAATCTGAAGAAAGTCTCTAATATTAAATAACAGAGACCAAAACCAGCTCTTTTTCCTATTGATTTGCCATAAAGAAGAAACATCCAAAAAAAAAGTCATAAATATCCTTAGAGACACTGCATCTATCAAGTAAAAGAGTGTTGTTTTCTAGGAGGAAAAGAAGAATGACATAAAAAGACATATGAAAACATAAATGCAAACAAACCCAATAGAAGGGCTTTTTTTTTTTTTTTTAATTTGAGGCAATCTCCAGAAAGGGAGCAAAAAACAAAGAGATGGATAAAATATATAGTTATAGATATAGATATTAAATACTAAAAATTCAGAAAGAAAAATCAGAAGAGATCATTAATGAAATCAGTTTTGAAATGTTTTCCTAAAAATACATGACATGATTTTCTAGATTGAAAGGGCCCACCACATTTCCTGACATTAAGGCATTTCATCATGAAATTGCAGAGTAATTGAGATGAAAAGAATATGCTACATGTTTCCAGAAGAAAAACAAGCTCACATACACAGGATTTGAAGTTAGAATGTCCTTTAGACTTCCCAAGAACAACATTAGAATATAGAATTCTAGAGCATGATTTAAATTATTATGTTGGTGAAGACTATTAAATATACCATGGACTTCCAGAAGAATGAACAAATCTGTCTTGGAAGAAGGATACCCAGAAAGCAAGACTGGTGAGCTTTTATCTCATATGTTTTGGAAATGTTATCAGGGGAGACCAGTCCCCAGAGAAGGGCATCATACTTTGTAGCAATAATTGTGAAGATTAGTGCGGGGCTAGGCTTTGTTTTGGTCGGTTGTACTATGAATCAGAAGCAACTCAATGACACCTAACAAGAATGACAACCCTCAAGAAATTGAAGGAAAATGATTTCCAACTCAGAATTGTATTTCTATCTACACTATTAATCAAATATATGTTTTTAGATAAAAATAAGTCTCTAAAAATGTACCTTCGTTACAACCATTTCAATAAAAAGCTATTGGAGGACCTTCACCAACCAACAAAAGTGTGCATAGTGAAAGTGGAAGTTACCAAAGATGATTCATATGGCAAAGTTGAAGATTCCAGGATGGTTACTGTGAATTGGAGAAGAGTGAATTAGGGATGACTATATTGAAGAGTCCTGGTGTGGCACTGTGGGTTAATGCGCCAGACTGCAAAGCCATTTGAACTGCAAGTTTGGTGGTTCAAGCTCACCAGCAGCTCCTTGGAAACCCTATACAGCGTCACTATGGTTCAGAACCAACTCAATGGCACTAACAACAACAAACAACAACATGTTAAGGATTGCCATTGTCAAGAGATTTACTGTCACTGTTAATAAGGTTCAGGATTCCTTTGGTTGGATCATCTACCATTGTCAGTTTTGCTGGGTATAAAATTATAAGTTGGCAATCATTTCCTTCAAGTTTTTCTGATGATGAAGTATACAGCAAGTCTGATTTTAACTTAAATGTTGTGGACACCTATGAAAATACTTGTTGACACTCTTTCTTTTCTTTCTTTCCAAACTACGGCTCCTGGCTAACTAGCGCTTGCAATCTCAAAGCAATTGTCTGAACGTCGTCATCATAAATATTCTTTTAAAAGGTTTTCTCATGACCTGTTAGGTGAATCTTGTGGTATGTGGTTTCAAATTTTAGTTGGGGTAAAATTAAAGAAATATATTATAAGATATATAGCTACCAAAATTGATGGTGATGTGTACAATTCAGTGATTACAAATGGATTTTAGTAGATTCCAGAAGTCAGAGACTGAAATTGAGTATCATGACTTTTTTTTACTATCCCATTTCTATGATTCAGTATTTCTACTGAACTAAAATCTAAAGAAACCACCCACAAGTGTCTTCTCCCACATGGACAATCTTTTCTCAGTTATTCAAGATTATTTAAACTTCTGTACCCTGGTTTCCTCCTCTGTCAAGTGGGCATGATTGTAAGTATGGCAATTACACACTTCATACAGTTATTAATGGAGCCCTGGTGTGGCACTGGGGGCTAATGCACTGGAACACAAGGTTGGTTTGAACCACAAGGTCAGTGGTTCCTCAGAAATCCTATACAGAGTCACTATGAGTCTGGAACCAACTTGATGGCACTTAACAACAACAACCACAGTTGGTATGAGAATTGAATAAGATGATGTGTGTAAAGCACTTAGAACGGTGCCTGACACACATAAGTACTATAGTAGCATTTGCCATATAAGAGATGCAGGAATCAATGAAGCAAGAGAGGAAATCTCATTTTTCTGGAGGATGACTCTGCAAATGTTTGTTTTTCTCTTCCAAGAGGAAGTCGCACTTTTTTCATTTTATCCAACCAACAGAAAGTGTGGGCCCTAACGTGGTAGGCATTCTGGTACTAAGTACTCAGGACATAGCCTGCCATGACAGTAACATTAAATCAGACTTTTCCCTAGTGTGAAGTCTTTGAGTGGCACAAAAAGTTAAGCACTTGTTACTAACCAGAAGGTTTTGGCAGTTCAAACCCACCCAGGATCATCTTGGAAGAAAGTCATGGTGATATGCTTCTGAAATATCAGTAATTGAAAACCCTATGGAGTAAAGTTCTACTCTGACACACCATGAGTAAGCATCTACTCAACAGCAACTGGTTTGGTGTTGAGGGTTTTTTTCTCTTCCATGTGGCTTAAACAACAGAATGGAAGAATATATTTAGTTGTCCAAGTATGAGGAGGCTTCAAAAAGTTCATGGAGAAATTCCGTTATCTTTTCATTCCATTTTCCACAAATATTTTGAAGCCCTGTGTATCTGGTCAATGTCTTCTTACAAAATCTCACAAATGCTGTGGCAGAAAAATTGAAGGGCTTTTGAGAAAGCAAAAGAGGAAATCAGAATTTACTTTGTGAGGACAGAAGGGGAAGAATCAGAATCTAGAAGGAAGAGTAGAAATTAACCAGGCCCCAGGAGGGGCACTCCAGGTAGATGGGAGAAGAAGAGCCAGCCCTGAACCAGGTGCCCCTCGTTCCATGGAAGTTCTGCGAGCAGAAGAATGTGCTGGATGGTAAATAGTAAGAGTATGTTGTGGAAAGAGGTTAGAGAGGGGATAGGAAAGTGAGTCTGTCCAGGTCTTGCAGGGCCTTGTTGTATTCCACGACAGAGAATTCCATGACAGAAAATGACTTTCCTTTGCCTGAAGTCCACCCATGGCTTGTCATTGGTTTAGGACAACAGTGTCTTGGTGGTGGTAGTAGGAATTTTGGTCTAGCAGAGAAGGCTGCTCTCAAAGATACTGTGCATTTGGTTTCAGACCACTGCAATGCAGCAAAAATACACGATTTTTTTTCTCAGTGCATATCCAATTTACATTTTTTGTTGTGTTAGGAGTTGTCAAGTCAGTTAGAACTCATAGTAACCCCATGTACAACAGAACTAAACACTGCCTGCCCATTAGAGTCCGTTGTTGCAGCCACTCTTTTTTACATGACATCTTTCTCCAGAGATGGGTCCCCACTGGTAACATGTCCCAAGTACTAGAGAGAAAGTCTGACATCATTGCTAAGGAGCATTTTGCTGCACTTCTTCCAAAACAGATTTGTTTGGTCTTCTGGTTGTTGTTGTTGCTGTTAAATGCCATCAAGTTGGTTCTGACTGATACCAACCCTGCATAGGGTTTCTTAGGGAGCAGCTGGTGAGATTTAACCACCAACATTAAAGTACAAACCAACCTCATGGCTGAGTGTTTGTCCTACACTCCTACACCAAGTCTGGTGGTGGTGGTGGTTGCATTTTGATTCATAGTGACCCTGTATAAGGTTTCCAAGGCTGTCAGTCTTTATGGGAGCAGAAATCCTCATCTTTCGCCTATAAAGTGGTTGGTAGATTCGAACAACACAATGGATAACGCACTACACTACCAGGGCTCCAGGACTGGTCCGTTTATATTGAATACTTTTTGCCAGCATCACAATTCAAATGTATCCGTTCTTCTCCAGTATTCCTTATTCATTACTCAGCTTTTGTATGTATATGAGGTAACTGAATATACTATGTCCGGTCAGGCATTCCTTAGTCCTAATGAAGACATCTTTCCTTAACAATTTATGTCCTGGTGTGGCACTATGGTTAATGCACTGGTTTGATCCACAAGGTTGGCAGTTCAAGCTCACCAGCAGCTCCTCGGAAACCCTAGATAGGGTCGCTATGGGTCAGAACCAATTTGATGGCACTTAACAACAACTATGCTATTTATGGAGTCCTGGTAGGGTGCTATAGGATAAGCACTGGATTGCTAACTGCAAGGTTAGTGGTTCAAAGCCACCAGCTGCTCCTCAGAAACCCTATACAGAGTCTCTATGAGTCAGAACTGACTAGACAGCACTTAATAGATTATTGTGTTACTGTTGTTGTTGTTAAGTATGCAATAGCATGATGAAAAAAAATTGAAATGTTGTGGGAATGACCAGAATGGGACACAGAGACACAAAGTGAACACATGCTGTTGGAAAAATGGTGCCCACACAGACTTGCTTGACACAGAATTGCCACAAACCTTCCATTTATACAAAATGCAATTTTATCTGGGAAGTGCCATAAAACAAGGTGTGCCTGTAGTCATTTTCCAATCAGAGGCTCCGATGAGCAGACAGACAGTATACAGGTCTCTCCTGAGATCAAGTACCAGGTGGGAGAAGGATTTGATATGTCTTAAAGGTTCTGCAGAATGCCAGGTTGAGGGCCTGGGGAGGAACTTACCCACATTCCCATGGAGACCCACCACACTGCCTCATGACTCAACTAGGACAATGGCTGGTGGGACAGACACCATAGGCTCTGACTCTGCACTGCAGCTCTGACCAGTGCTGCATCCCAGTCCCTGGACAGTGTCAGGCACAGAGAGAACCCTCTGAGTGTGGATGGTTGAGTTGGTGAGAGAAGGCATCAGGTCTACCTGGGAAGAAAGGATGCCAGAATAATAGGTACCATGTGCAGGGGTGGGCTCCCTGACTGGCATCGTAGGTTAGACACAAACTTCAGCTGGCCTTTCCCTGTTAGGACCTCAGGAAAAGACATCTTGCAAGTTAACATTGTCATTATAGCAATTAAGTCTGCCTGAGGGACACAGACCTACAGTGAGAGGACAGAGGAGGAGTGTATTTTAATTATGACTAAATACTCAGTAATTGTGCTGGACCCTAGGAATGCAAGCTGCTAAGCAATTAGACCCAGCCAGGCATTGAAAGGGAAATGTTTGGGAGAAATGGTTCTTCTAGAAGGCCAGCATCTTGAGGTGAGAGGTAGGAACAAGAAAGCAAAACATCCACTGCCATGAAGTCAATCTTAACTCATGGTGACCATGTACGATGGTACCGTTGACCTGGAGGGGTTTTCAGGCTGTCAGTTTATGGAAACAAGTGGTCTTATGTTTCTGCCATCGAGTGGCTGATGGATTGAAACCACCAACTTTTCAATTAGCAGCCAGCGCTTAACCACTGTACCATCAGAGCTCCTAAAAGCAAGATCTTTTTGCCTCTGGGCCTCAGGTTTACAGGTCCTTCCTCTTATTTCTTCTGAGTAGCTGGGACCAGAGCTCCTAGTGACTGGCTTATCTGCCTACCACCAGTGTCCAATCCCAGGAGCAAGTTCCATTCAACAGCAGAGAGACTCTGGATTGATCACCTGGCTTGGTCTGCCTAGGGTGGATGGAGTTGCTGGGATTCATTGCTAAAACAGCAGAGTCCCAGACACTGTGTGTCACCCAGCCTCTCTGTCCCTACATCTGGTGGGGCCAGGCTGGTGTCTTGCCAAAGTCTTTTCTAGGACGACACTGTCACAATTGCTCAGTGGCTCTGTTTGGCCCTGGCCCTGCCCCTATCAAACAGCATCTACCTCTCAATCCATGGGTCCAACAGGAAACAATGGAACCCAAAAAACTTGTAGCGAGGAGGGTAGAGTTCAGAGAGCCATTAAGGGAAAGGGAAGCACCCAGAGTCTAGGCATGGAGGAGATCTTTCCTTACTGGAGCCCAGAGAGACATGGCATTGTGGGAGGATGTCTACCAGAGACCAAAGAGAGAGAGAGAGAGAGAGAGAGATGAACCCCCACCTCACCTACTATGGCAAGGCAGGGGTAGAGTCAAGGGTTAATGTATGTCCTGATGTTTCTCTTCCCACTATATCTTCCAATAGTCAGCTTCAACTAGAATCCAGAGGAACCCTGGGTAATATGGTCCACTAGGTCAGACTCCCCAGGCAGAGAGTGTAGCACAAGAAGGAGGTAGGCAGAGTATAGATCCAGAGAACTATACAGAGAAGGGCCACTCATCCATAAAAGAGGACCCCAGAGCAAGCCTTGGTGCTTGGTTTGAGAAGCCTTGGGTCATACCAGGTGCTAAGATCCATAAGTGCCAGGGTTTGGGGGTTACACAGACCTCAGTTTACCTATGACTCAGTCTGTGTGTTCAACTATTTCACAGAGATCATGTTGCCCACTATATCTTCAGATATCTTCAAAGCAGGAGAGATGGCTAAAGAGGAGAGATGGCTGGCATGGAGAACAGCCAGCTGGCCCCAGTGGCCCCCTACACCTCAGAGAATCCCTCAGGAAAAATGCCCTTCCCACCCAACCGGCTAGTATGTTGTACAGAAGCAACAACCCACCCCCCCAAAACAAAATCTATTCCTGGTGCTGAGCTGGGGTGTTGCTATGGTAACAGGGCACCCAAGCAGGCCCACAAGCAGGCTGGATCGTCTGATGACTCTGTGGGGAGCTCAACGTCTGCAGAGCGCCTGTACCAAGTGAATACCATCTGCTCTGAGCAGTGAATACTGGCCCTTCTTTCTACACAGACCCCTGGGCCTGGACCCTGGCTGGAGGATTGCAGAGAGATGCAGGTTCTGATCCTTGTACACTGAGCCTGAGTCCTTATTATTGGCCCTTGTAGGACTTGGATACTCACTTGGATGTACACTTGTGTTTCTGGCCTAGGGTCCATCAGTTTTCCATATGTGTTGGCTCAACTCATAGTAACATCATGTTGTCTGGTCCTGCACCATCTTCATGGTTGTTGGACTGTTCTGTCCATTCACATCATGGAAGGTTCCCTTGGTGTTTGCTGACCCTGTATTGTATCAACAAGGATGACCTTATCTAGAGATTGCTCTTCACCAATGGTGGGTGTTCAAAGTTAGTGAGATGAAGTCTTGTCATCCCTCTTCTAAGGAGCATCCTCATTGTATTTCTTGCAAGACTGAGTTACTCAGGCTTTCAGCAGCCCATGATATATTCAATGTTCTTTGCCAACACTGTAATGGGAATGCACCAAGTCTTCTGTCTTCCCTTTTTGTTGCCCAGCTTTGGAGTACATATGAGGAGAACCTGGAGACCAGGAATCAGGAATTCAGGTCATGTACTTTTGTCATTGCAGGATTAGACCCAGCCATCAGATTTACAGAAGCTTTAAATCTAGTCTGATTATATATATATATAATCAGCTCTCAACCTTGTTCCTAAGACTGTTCACCAGGAACAACTTGCAGTACTAATAACCAGGGCAGTTAGGCTTCCATCAGGGTCCAGTGAAGTAGAAACATGAAGAAGGTGATACAATAAGAGGGTGGTGGCAGGAACAGGCATTGTGGGTTAGGCTATGGGCTGCTAAGCTCAATGTTGGCTGTTCAAACCCACCAGCTGCTCCATGGGAGAAAGATGAGGCATTCTGCTCCCATAAAGATTTACAGTCTCCAAAACCCTGTAAAGCAGGGAGGGGGAACATCTGGTCCACAAGCCATATGTTGTTGTTATTAAATACCGTTGAGTCAGTTCTGAGTCACAGAGACCCTGTATAGGGTTTCCAAGGAGCAGCTGGTGACCCTGCAGTTCAAACAAACCTTGCAATCCAGCACATTAACCCACAGTGCTACACCAGGACTCCATCAGAAGCCATAGGTTGTTTGTTATGTGTCATGGAGTTGCTTCCAACTCAGCAACCCTGTATGGGGTTTCTGAGGCTGTAAATATTTAAGGGAACAGAAAGCCTCATTTTTCTCCAATGGAACAGCTGGTAGTTTCGAACTGCTGACCGTGAGATTAGCAGCCGGATTCATAACCACTATGCTACCCAAGCTCCTTCACAAGGCATATATGGCCTGCAAAATCATTTGATCTAGCCCTGCCAAGGCAACCACAGTTCCAGCCATCAAACTGTATTGTTATTAAGTGCTGTTGAGTCAGTTCTGACTCATAGTGACCTTATAAGAGTTTCCAAGGAGCAGTTGGTGAGTTTGAACAGCCAACCTTGTGGTTCAAACCAACATTGCATTCCAGTTCTTTATCCTACAGTGCCACACCAGGACTCCAACCATTACATTATTGTTATTGTTGTTGTGTGCCTTAAAGTCAGTTCTGACCCATAGTGACCCTGTATAACATTTCCAAGGAGCAGCTGGTGAGGTTAAACCGCTGGCCTTATGGTTCAAACCAACTTTGCAGTCCAGCACATTAACCCACAGTGCCACACCAGGATTCCAACCATCACATTAGCCGTGAATTAATTAAATGTTTGACCAAATATAGCAGGCTAATTTTTTAACTTATTATTGTGAATTGGGTGATAGTTTAAATGGGAGAACATCAGTTTTATACTCATCATTTCATTGCAATGATTACAATCTCCTCCATGTATCATCATTCAACAATATTTGCTTCCATTCTGTTTTTCTTGTCTTTTTTCCTTTTATTTAGTTAGTTTTTGGTGGGTGGGAGAGGTATACAAAAACACTCAGCAATACATAATCATTTAAACAACCAAAGGACACATTCTGAAAGTCAGCCTCTTGGCTACCAGCACACAGCCTTTCTCTTTCCATGAGTCCAGAGTCCTCAGCTGCTCCCTCTCTCCATGTCCCCATCTCTGCTTCCATCTCTGGTGTTGCTGATTCTCTGGATAGGGTCCCACATTCCGCTTATGCTCTTTTCACTTGATGGTCCTAGGGTCCTATGTTCCTGGACAGTAAGATTAACTATTCCCCTAGTTTTGTTGCAAAACTTCTACCTTAACAGTTGTGACAGTTGCAATTAGTCATGATAACAACTATTCACTATTGAATCATAAGAATCTTATTCCCATCTCTTTGAGCCAGACCCATCTAGACAAGATGAAAACTATTCAGTGGAGATTCTACCTTACCCTGCACACTCAAACTAAACTCCCTCTTGAAAATTTGTAAGCCAGTCACTTCGTGAGCAAGCTAATTTTTAAGTTGATAATTTTGTATGGTCCGCAAATCATGTTATAAATATTGGCAGAAAAATGTTTCACCATCCCTGCTGTAGAGTCCTGGTATGTTCCCAGTATCATTGTGATAACAGCTGAAAGAGGGGTCAAGATGCCTATCCACAGTGGCCTGGTATATCCACTGACCAGCAACAAACATGAGCACATTTCCACCTCATGTGTGATATTTACAAGTGCATTACACAAAGGAAACCACACACAAGAGCATATATTAGGATTCCGTTTCCTATCAGATTCAAAACAGGCAAGATTTGTATGGTAACAATAATACTACAAGTGGGCATTTGTAAATAATAGACTTAGTTTTCTTGTGGTTCTGGGAGCTAAAGAACACTCAGGGTCTTAACCATGCCACCTCCTTCTATAAGCCTCTCTCTGAGTTCTGGTGCCTGCTGACAATCCTTGGTGTTTTTTTGTGTATGTTATTGTTGGTAAGTGCCATTGAGTCAGTTCTGACTCATAGCGACCCTGTATATGGTTTCTGAGCTGTTGAGTTTGAACCACGGACCTTAGGGTTCAAACCAACTTCGCAGTCCAGTGCACTAACCCCCAATGCCACACCAGGGACTTTTTGTGTATAGACAAAGACAATTGTCACATGCCGTCTGTGTCTCCTATGGGTGTCTAGTGTCCTCCTTTCATAACTCAGAAGTGATTCAATTTAGAACCACCCTACCCAGGTATGATCTTATTAATATAACAGAAAATCAAACCAAACCCACTGGGGTCGAGTCAATTCTGACTCATAGCAACCCTATAGGACAGAGTAGAACTGTCCCATAGCAACTGTCCCATAGCAACCACCATAGTTCGGTGGTGGTTGTTGTGTGCTACTGAGTTGGTTCTGAGTCACAGCAACCCTGTATAGGATTTCTGAGGCTGTAAATCTTCAAGGGAGCAGAAAGCCTCATCTTTCTCCTGCAGAACAACTGGTAGGTTTGAACTGCTGACCTTACAGTTACTAAGCCCATCTCATAATCCACTACATTACCAGGGCTCCTTGTCCCAAGAAGACTGCCTCATCTTTCTTCCAAGGAGCAAGTAATGCTGACTTTTCAATTAGCAACCCAGCAGTTTCCCTGTTCAATACCAGGGCTTCCATCACACAACAGAGAAAACACTATTTATAAACAAGATCCCATCCACAGGTACAGGGCTAGAATTTTAACATATTTTTGAAGGACACAATTGAATCCCTAACATCTTACGAAAACACATTGGGTTGTACCCTTAACTGTTCAGCTACTCACTGAAAGGTCAGTGGTTCAAACCTTTGCCAGGAGAAAGAGGATAACATCTGCTCCTGTAAAGATAGTCTCGGAAACCCTACGGAGCAGTTCTGAAGTCACAACTGACTAAAGCCACTCCATCTTGTAAAGAGAGAGATTCTTCCTTTGTGTGCTAAGTTTGGTCTGTACTTTTCTTCAGCTTAATCAGTAGTTAGGGTTGTTATATTACTAAAGATTCGCCTGAGGAACCAGCACAACACAAGAACCGTGAAGAAGTGCCTGGAAGTCCTGAGACCTTCATCTTATGCCCCAAATCATGATAAATTCTCTTGTCCTTTTCTCGTTGGGGAGGCAGTCTTTGGAGTGCATGCAGTGCCCCTGGTTCCTGACAATCCAATGGGCACTAAACCTTGTTTGCTTTACTAGACCCCTGACTCTGAATAACTGGCTTTCCTCTTGGCAGGCAGCACGAGCCGCCATTTTGTGGCAGCAATAGGGTTACTGTAAGTCCGTTGTAAGTTTCCCCATAGTGTGTTGTTGCTAAGTACTGTCAAGTTGGTTCCGAACCAACTTGACAGTATAGGGTTTCTGAGGAGTAGCTGGTGAGCTTGAACTGCCAACCTTCAGTTCAAGCAGCTTTGCAGTCTGGTGCATTAACCCACAGTGCCACACCATAGTATATAGCATGCTTCAATACTACTCACATTTTGATGAAAAAAGAATCTTGGATCCAGATTTGCTTCTAGTAGAAATGGACTGATGTTGGTTACCATGACTGTTGAGGTGGCTCTGACTCTTAGCAACCCAATAAGACAGAGGAAAACTGCCCCATATAGTTTCCAAGGCTGTCATCTTTGCAAAAACAGGTGGTCATATCTTCCTCCTGCGAAGCAGCCAGTGGGCTTAAACCATTGATCTTACAGTTATCAGCCAAGTGCTTAACCCAGGACTCCAATGTTGGATGAACCATTAAAAAATATGCAATAAGCACTAAGGAGTTCTTCTTCAGAAGCAAGACCATTCTTAATAAGGATTCCATCTCTTGGAAGGATTGATTGTTCAAGTAGGAAAGCATCCAGCACGGGCAATGGCAATAGAACAGCCAGCTCTTGTATCTCCCACATAGACTTCACTTTCCTACAAGATGGAAATTGAAAAGTTTACAGGTCCCCTAGTTCTCAGGGTGAGATGATCTCATGGAGACCATGATGCTTTTCCACTGAGGCTGGCATGTCTGGGCTCTCTTATTAGACAGTGACACACTCACAGTTGGTAATAAATTGACTGTTTTCACATGCTTGACACGGTGCAAAGGAATGTGTACTTCATTACAAAGCAAGTCAGTATCTGCATCCTCTCTCTAAAGCTAGGTGCAGTGTCCAGGTTAATGACAGGGGAACATTGCATGCTGCAGGATAATGTGCTGGACCACACAGTCAGCTTGGAACAGCGAGGTTGGTGGTTCAAATACAGCAGCTGTTCCTCAGAAACCCTATACAAGGTTGCTATGGGTCAGAACCGACTTGACAATACTTCAAACAATAACAAGCCAGCTCAGAACCTGGAAACCAGAGACTGTGTGGAGAAGGTACCAGACAGAGACTTGGGAACATCAGTTGACAACTCTGTGTGCTGATTCTGTGCTACAGCGTGGATCTCTTCTCCCTTCCCTCCAACCTTTGACTTCCTGCTACAGTGTCCCGCTGACTAAGCCAAATGGAAGTGATGCTGGGCTGTTGCCATGGACACAGAACAGCATGGCTAATGGGCAGAAAGGAGCTTCCCAGCACAGTGTTTTGTTCAGGATTCTGGAGTTGATGTTATCAGCACTCAAACTCACACTGGCTTATTGAAAATTGATGTGCTTACATCATTAGCTAACGGCCTTATATGTTGGGATCTGGGGACTTGGAAAACACTCCACACTTGAGGGGATGTGTCTGAATGGTGGCTTCATCCTTTCCACAGCAGTCGGCAGACAGAGGGCTCTTCCCACCAGTTCCAACTGGAGAAAAAATGGATGACTGTTTGGTCGAGTTGGATCACATGTCCAACCCTGAGTCCTCACTGTGTTAGCACAGGGCTGCACAGCCATAGTTAGCCCAGCAAGATAGCATGGCCACCTGTGGGTTGTGGAAAGGACCACCACCAATATAGGCCTGCCAGTTGCTGGGTATGACTATTGCAAACGTGAATTCTAGAGTTGGGTGAACAACCAGAGGATGGGTTGAGGGACCCATTGGACCTACTTATGAGCTAGCTCTGAGTTTAAAAGTCCAGTATCACCTTAAGTTTTGACTGGTGGACCACAGTGGCATTGTGGCTTTCCTGGATTTCCCACCCAAACCCACTGCCCCAGAGTGCATTCCAACTCATAGAGAGCCTATAAGACGGAGGAGAACTGCTCCATAGGGCTGCGAAGACTGAACATCTTTATAGGAGCATATAGTTTCATCTTTCTCCTGAGGGGTTACTGATGGGTTTGAACCACCAACCTTGTAGTTAACAGCTCAACATTTAACCCACTGTGCTACCAGAGCCATTCTCTTGGGATTAGTATCTCCAATCCTAGAAGAATCTGGTTATTTCCCTTTCTCCAATGCACACACGTCCAATGAAAACCAAAAAGCTAAGGTTGGAATCAAGTTGAAGAAAGGGCAAAACTCAAGTTGATTCCAACTTGGATGGCAACCCTGAAGGACAGAGTCGAACTTCCCCGTAGTGTTTCTAAACTGTGAATCTTTCTAGAAGCAGTCGATTATATCCTTATCCTGAAGAGGGGCTGGTAGGCTCGAACCACTGACCTTTTAGTTAGCACCTGAGTGCTTAACTACTGTGCCACCAGGGCTCCTCTTCCAAAGCACAGTCACCTGGAAAACAGCCACAGGTGTCTTTGGAGTCAGCCCCGACTTAGGGCAACCCCATGCACAATGGAATGAAACACTGCCCGGCCCTGTAACATCTTCATGGTTGCCTGGAAATTAGACAATTGTGGTCCAGAGGGTTTTAACAAGCTGTTTTCTGCAGAGATTCAGGCCTTTCTTCCCTCGTGTTTCTTAGTCTTGGAAACTCCATCAAGCCTCAGCTGACAGATTGTGGTTATATCTGAAGTGTATTGATCTGAACCAGGTCTCCCATACTGAAGGTGGGAAATAGTAACTACTGTATTTTTACACAAATAACAGATATGACTGATTTTCTTTCTTTGTTTCTTTCTTTCTTTCTTTCTTTGTTTGTTTCTTTCTTTCTTTCTTTCTTTCTTTCTTTCTTTCTTTCTTTCTTTCTTTCTTTCTTTCTTTCTTTCTTTCTTTGTCAAACTGAACCACTCCTAACATAAGTTTGCTGTGAGTTCTGTGAATGTTATTTGCATGTGTATGTGTTATTTACACTGACAAGTTGTTTTCTTTAAATGAGGATGGTCCTGTATGTTTGGCAGCATGACAGGGTCCTTTCTCAGAGAGTTCTGGGGTTGGTTCAAGGTGTTTTGTGCTGCAAACTGGCTCCAACCTGGAGCTGGAAGAAAGGGCAAAAGGGGTGGGGATGCAGTGGAGGGGCACCAGGCAGATAAGTTAGCACACTAAAATCACTTTTCACCGTGGGCATAGAGCACACCAGCATAGAAAACACAGTGCAGCCAATGAGATGATGCACGCACAGAGTGAACTGGAAATAACAGCAGCAGAAGTCTTTGAGAACAGTACCTGGCACATAACTAGCATTTGTTATGAGCATTACATATATTATCTCAGTAGGAGTTCTGACTCAGGGGGAGACGTTAATAATAATAATTCTTCAAAAGAGCTGTGTGTTTCCCGTGAGAAACCTGAGAGGTGGTGGGGTTAAGTGGTGCTGCCACACAGGAGCCGAGTAAGTGAGGACTAGGTGCAGAAAGCAGACCCTGTACTTACCCTCCCATCTTTGTTTTTCCTTTTGAACCCCTCTTCAGGGACCTCCAAGTAAATGCTGTGCTCACTGAATCTTGCCACTGTCAGTTCCCAACTCATGATGGGTCCATGCTCAGTGCAACAAAACAGTACCTAGGCTTGCACTGTCCCCATGATAGGTGGTAGATCAGACCCACAGGGTTTTCATGGGCTGATTTTTAGACATAAATTGCCAGGTCTTTCTTCCTAGTCTTAGCCAGAAAGCTCTGCTGAGACCTGCGCAATATCCCTGCAACATGCCATCCTCTACTGACAGACAGGTGGTAGCTATCCATGAAATCCATTGGCTGGGATTTGAACTCAGGTCTCCTGTGAGGAAGGTGAATTCTACCACTAGACCACCCTTGCTCCATTTGGGCAATCACAAGCATACCCTACATCCACGATGAACACCTGACCAGACCTTTCAACTGACACAAATGGAAAAACAGATAGAACGCCATGTCACTGAGTATACAGTAATGATTATTGTTTTTGCTAATAAGAGCATGGTATTGACAATGATGATAACCCTGTGTGTGAAAATGATTCCTGAGAATATGTTCCATCCAGATATACCACCTAATGGCCTGGGCCAGGGAGGGAGAGGCACCTTAATTCTTAGTTTAATCCCCCACAGAAATTGCAGTGTGCCTCGACTTAAAACCGTTTCAAGACTGATTTATTTTCTGCTTTGAATTTTTTGAGGAGCCCTAGTTATGCTGTGGGCTAAGCACTGGGCTGCTCACTGGAAAGTGGACAGTTTAAACCCACCAGCAGCTCCTCAGGAGAAAGATGTGGCTGTCTACTTCTGCAAAGACTCAGAAACTCTTAAGAAGCAATTTTGTTCTGGTCTATAGGGTCAACTCAAGGGAAGTGGGTTCCATTTAAATATTTTTGAAACCATGTGTTTTAAGTAATGAAAGGCATTTTGAATGAAATGAAATACAGTTTTATTGAGGTAATAATGGATTTTTATATAATCAGTGGGACACATACGTCCCGGTGGTCTCAGGTGCTGGATAGTTTGCTGGGAAGGAATCTGTTTCTTCTGATTCACAGTTATACAGCACATACACTAAAAATGGGATACCAATTTCCCATTAAACCTCAGAAGTAGAAAGTATAGGTGGTCACTATACATCCACCTACATATATAGGTCATGAAATAACTAAATGGTGAACAGCTAGGACTAGAGAGGAAACCAGGAGTCAGAGTTACAGTCTAAAGTGGATCACATGCTAAGCTCTAGTGGGAAGCATCTTCATGATCTAATGCTGCTGTAACATAAATATCACAGGGGCCAGATGGGGGGCTTTAAAAGACAGACATTTATTTTCTTACTGTTCTGGATGCTAGAAGTCCAAACTGGGACCTCAGCTGTGTTGATTCTCTCTTTGCCTTCCTTAGTTCCTTGGATTGAGACAATACTCACATAGTATCTGTTCCAATTCTGACCCTCTGTGTCTAATCTGCTCTCTTTTTAAGACTCAGAAGTGATTCTGTTTATGATACACCCTGCTCCTACTGCCCCCGTGGCCAGATGATCCAATCAGCAAGGTACTGGGTCCATGTAAAAAAAGTGATGAGACTCGTGTGGAGATTGTTACAGATGAGCAAGAGAACATAAGTTTGTGAGGACCTTACTCCAAGCAAGTCAATGCATCCCATACTTACTGGTTACTCTACCCCTGAAATTTACCTCATCAATATGAGGGTACTTCACAAAGTTCATGGAAAGTTGAATGAAAACATATCGGGAGTTTTCTACAAACTTTGAATCCCCATCAATAACAACAACAAAACCCTTTGTCCAGATAGTAGTACATCCACAAAGTTAGAAGACTTAAAATAATTGCTGACAATGTTCACAGACTGCAGCCTTATATGATAGATTGCATCTCAATATAAAAAAACAAAAAGCCTCACAACTTTCCCAATAAATAACATCATGATAAATGTAGAAATGACATTGTCAAAGGCTTCATTTTGTTTGGATTCACTATCAACAATCATGGGAGTAGCAATAAATAAATCAAATGAGGTACTGCATTAGGCATATCTGCTGCAAAAGATCTCTTTTAAAGTGTTCAAAAGCAAAGATGTCAGCTTGAAGACTAAGGTGCAACTGAGACAAGTCATGATATTTTTAATAGTCTCTTATGCATGCAAAAACTGGACATTGAATAAAGAAGATCATAGAAAAAGAATGGATGTGTTTGAGTTACGGTGTTGGAGAAAAATATTAAAAATCCCATGGGCTGCCAGAGAACAAACAGATCTGTGCTGGAAGAAGTACAGCCAGAAAGTTCCTTGCAAACCAGGATGGCCAGACTTTGTCTCTCATACTTCTGACATATTATCAGGAAGGACCAGGCCCTGGAGAAGGTCATCATGATTAGTAAACTGTAGGGTCAGCAAGAAAGAGGAAGGCCCCCCAAGGAGATAGATTGGCACAGTGGCAGCAGCAATGGGCTCCAGTGTAACGACAGTTGTGCGGATGCTGCAGGACTGGGCAGTGTATCATTCTGTTGTGCAGAGGGTCACTATGATTTGGAACCAACTCAACAGCACCTAGAAGCAACAACAACAACAAAACCAAGTCCCTTCATATATAAGTGTAAGTCAGAACGTATTTCTATAAAACCATAGCAGCCTTTATTAAACAAAAGTATCAATATGTGAAGCTATTGTTTCTCAGCATGCCCTCCATCTAGAGCTATACACCTTTGTAGGCGGGGTTTCCATCTCTAACCTTCCCAAAGAGTTCTGTGCTCTTCCATGTATACCAAAGAGCTCTGGTAGAGTATCTCACAGTCAAAAGTTCAAAGCTATCAGTGGTTCCATGGAAGAAAGACGAGGCTTTGTGCTCCCGTAAAGATTTACCGCCTCAGAAACCCTATGCAGGGTTGTTATGAATCAGAACCGACTCTATGGCACATAACCATCTACTACCACCACCATGCATACCATGACCAACCTGGCAGTTTGGGCATCCTTGAGAGACTTCATGTTCCTTTAGATATTACTTTAAATGAGTCTGGGGAACAAAAATGTCTGTAGGCGTAGATCATGACTATAAGGTGAGTATAGGTTTACAGAGCAGATCATCAACATATTCAACAAATCATACACCTCGTCTCATCTCTATGATTGCAACCCTCTCAATGCTACATCAATCATCCCACTTCTTCCCTGGGATTCTTGCTTCCATTCTTCCATCTTCCCTAACCCTTCTGAATTTTATCCTTAGATAAATGCTGCCCTTTTGATCTCAAATAGTTGACTAGTGAGGTACACACTCTATAAACTGATTGTCTCCTTTATATACCTGTCCATTACTTAGCTGAAAACTGAGCCATGGGAGGTGACCAAGTGCCATAATCTTGCAGTTCCATCAGTCTCTATCTGATCAGTAAGTCTGGTATTTTGGGAGATTTTGAGTTTTGTTTCACATTTTCTCACATTCTATCTAGGATCTTCTAATGTGATCACTTTCAGAGCAGTTGGTTGTAGTACCTGGGCTTAGGGTTGTAGACACTGATGGTCATGTGGTCAGTCAGTCCTTTGAGCTAATTGTTTCCAATGGTCTTCAGATTTCATCCCTCTTATTTCCTTTGCACAGGGAGAGACCAATAGTTGCACCCTAGATATGGCCACTCTCGAACTTGTAAGATCTCTGTTGCCAAGCATCAAAGTAGGTTCTAGAACATTTTGTGGAATTACGCTAAACCAATTGACCATGGTGTCCCCTGAGACTATTGTACTAAGCCTCCAGGCTCAGCAACTTATTCCCTTAAGGTGTTAGGTAATGTCTAAGACATTTTCATAATTTTGACCCCTATATCTCCACCACATTCATGAATGTGTTTGCAGCAAATGGGCCTTTTTCATTTTTGAGGTCACCCTCATGAGATTAAGACCAGAAAGTATATAACTGAGAGAACTTGTCTACAACCACCCACTGGTCACAGAGATATATTTAAACACATTTTGTTGTGACTAAATCAAATGAATCAACACTGGAACCCTAGTGTTTTTGTTTTGTTGTTGGGCGCTGTCAATTTTGTTCCAACCATAAGAACCCTAAGTATAATAGAAGGAAACACCACCTGGCTCTGCTCCTTCCTCACATTTGCTGCTATGCTTGAGAACATTCATTGCTGCTGCCACTATACCAAGCATGATGCCCTTCTCCAGGGGCTGGTCCCTCCTGATAATTTGTCTGAAGTATGAGAGATGAAGTCTGATCATCTTGACTTCTAAGGAGCGGTCTGGCTGTACTTCTTCCAGCACAGATTTATTTGTTCCCTGGTGGTTCATGGTATTTTAAATATTTTTCTCCAACATCATAACTTAAATGCATCAATTCTTCTACAGCCTTCCTTATTCATTGTCCAACTTTCACATCATAAGAGGTCATTCAACATACCATAGCTTGGCTTAGGCACACTTTAGTCCTTGAACTGACATCTTTGCTCTTTAACATTTAAAGAAGTCTT
>NW_006408519.1:48746964-48747848 GCF_000296735.1 Chrysochloris asiatica
TGCATTCTAATTTTCCCATATTTATACTTCATAATTCCATGTTCTGATTATTAATGAATGTTTGCAGCTATTTCTCTACATTTTGAGTTGTGCCCCATCAACAAAGAAAGTCCTCAGAGTTTTACTCAATTTACATCATCATGGTCAACTCAAATTTGAGGAAGCAGCTTTATCCCCAGTCGTGTTTTTAATGCCTTCCAATCTGAGAGGCCCATATTCCATCACTATATCTGAACTCTAGTAGAAATACTTTTTCACTTACCCTTGGAAAGCCACCCATCCACCCATTGCTGTTGAGTTGATTCTGACTCATAGAAACCCCATAGGACAGAGTAGAAGTGCCTCCATGTTCTTGATGTCATCACACAATTCTTCAGGTCTCCAGTCATCAATGACTAATGCATCAAGTCTGTTTTTAAGGCTGTCACCTTTGCAGAAACAGAATGTCATGTCTTTGTCCAGCAGAGCGCTGGTGGATTCTAACTGCTTAACTGCTAATTGAAAGGTTATCAATTAACCACTACGTGCTCAGAGCTCCTAAGGATATAGAGGTATCACTAAGGCACGTGGAGGTATGGACCACATTGGGTAACTAAGGGGGTGACAGTAAAATGATTGTCTATCAAGTTCAGCAGAGATTTGTTACAAAAGTATCCCTGTAGTTAGTTATAATAACAAAAACACTTTCCATAAGACAAGCTTACATGTATCAATATATATGTTGTTGTTGTTAAGCATCAAGTTGGTGCTGACTCAGCGGGTTTCTGAGAGGTGGCTAGTGAGTTTGAACCACCGACCTGTGATTCAAACCAACCTTGCAGTCCAGCACATTAAACCACAGTGCTACACGAAGACTCCATCAATAAATTAGCACAGAATTTTAA
>NW_006408519.1:48749704-48758329 GCF_000296735.1 Chrysochloris asiatica
TGTGTGTGTGTGTGTGAATTATGTGGGTCTACATGGGAGAACATCAGTTTTACATTCATCCTATTATGTTTCGTTTCATTGCAATGATTACAATCCCCTCCATGCACCATCATTACTGGTGTTTTAAGGACCAGCAGATACACCCATGGTGGACAGGTTTCAGCTGAGCTTCCAGACTAAAGCTGTCTAGGAAGAAGGAGTGGTGAACTATTTCTGAATATAATGCTACTGGAAACCATATGAATAGAAGTGGAACACTGTCAGATACCACCAGATAGTTGAATATTGATACATGATGAAATGCATCAAAATATTGTCAGATATAGTTCCAGAAGATGATCCCCTCAGATTGGAAGGCACTCAAAATACAACTGGGGAAGAGCTGCCTCCTCAAAGTAGAGTTGACCATGATGATAAAAATGGAGTAAAGCTTTTATGAACTTCATTTGCTAATAGGGCACAACTCAAAATAAGGAGAAATAACTGTAACTATCCATTAACAACAACAACATGAAATGTACAAAGTATGAATCTAGGAAAATTGGAAGGTAAAATAAATGAAACGGAAAACATCAAGATCGATATCCTAGGCATTAGTGAGTTGAAATGGATTGATATTGGCCATTTGAATCTGATAATCATATGATTTACTATGCTAGGAATGACAAATTGAAGAGAAATAGCACTGCATTCATCATCAAAAAGATCATTTCAAGATCGATCTTGAAGTATAAGACTGTCTGAGATAGGATAATACTCATACGTCTACAAGGAAGACCAGTCAATACAACTATTATTCAAATTTATGCATCAAAGCAAGTGATGATGAAATTGAAGAATTCTATCTACTTCTTCAATCTGGAATTGGTCAAACATGGAATTAAGATGTACTGATAATTACTTGCAACGGGAATACAAAGGTGGGAAACAAAGAGGATGGATCAGTACTTGGAAAATATGGCCTTGGTGTTAGGAATGATGCTGGAGACTGCATGATAGAAGTTTGACAAACCAATGACTTCTTCATTGCAAATAACTTTTTTTTCAACAACATTAAAGATGACTATATATGTGGACCACATAAGATGGAATACACAAAAATCAAATTGACTACATCTGTGGAAAGACATGGTAGAAAATCTCCCTATCATCAGCCAAAACAATGCCAGGGGCAGACTGTGAAATAGACGATAAATTATTCATATGTCAGTTCAGGCTAAAGCAGAAGATAATTAAAACAAGCCCACAAGAGACAAAATTTGACCTTACACATATTCCATCTGTTTTTAGAAATCATCTCAAGAACAGATTTGATATGTTAGAAATTAATGACTGAAGACCAGAAGAGTTGTGGGATGTTATCAAGAACATCATAAAGGAAGGAATTCAAAGATAATTAAGAAGACAAGAAAGACCAAAATGGTTGTCAGAAGACACTCTGGAACTTGCTCTCCAGCATATAGGTGTACAGAAAACAGAAGAACTGAGGAAGTTAAAGAGTTAAACAGAAAATTTCAAAGGACAGCTCCAGGAGACAAAGTTAAGTGCTATAATGAAATGTGTAAGAGCTGGAGTTAAAAACTCAGCATTTCTTAAACTGAAGAAACCGAAGGAAAATTTCAAGGCTCAACTTGCAATATTAAAGGATTCTATGGGCAAAATATCAAATGATGCAGAAAGCATGATCAGAAGATAGAATATACAGTCACTGTATCAAAAATAAAAGTACAATGTTCAACCATTTCAAGAGATAGCATATGATCAAGAGCCAATGGTACTGAAGGAATACATTCAAAGTATACTAAAGGCATTGGCAAAGAACGAGGCTCTGGGAATTGATGGATTACAAATTGAAATCTTTCAACAAACTGAGGCGGCACTGGAGGCACTCTACTCATCTATGCCAAGAGATTTGGAAGACAGCTACCTGATCAACTGATTGAAAGAGATCCATATTTGTGCCCATTCCAAAGAGAGGTGATACAACAGAATGCAGAAATCATCAGGCAATATCATTATATCTTATGCAAGTAAAATTTTTCTAAAGAAAATTTTATAACGGCTGCAACAGTATATCAACAGGAAAGTGTCAGAGGTTCAAGCCAGATTTCGACAAGGACACGTAGCAAGAGATGTCATTGCTGACATCAGATGGATCTTGGCTGGAAACAGAGGATACCAGAAAGAGGTTTACCATGTGCTCTGACTATGCAAAGGCTTTCAAATGTGTGGATTATGGCAAGCTATGAATCACATTGCAGAAAATGAGTATTCTGGAGCACTTAATTGTGCTCATGAGGAATCTGTACATAGACCAAGAGACAGTGGTTCAAACAGAACAAGGAAACACTAAATGGTTTAAAAGTAAGCAAGGTGTGCACCAGGGTTGTATTCTTCCACCATACTTATTCAATATGCATTATGAGCAAATAATTTGAGAAACTGGATTATATGAAATAAAATGTGACATCAGGGTTAGAGGAAGACTCATGATATGTAGACAATACAAACTTGCTTGCTGAAAATGAAGACAACTTAAAATACTTACTGATGAAGATCAAAGACCACGGCCTTCATTATGGGTTGCACCTCAGTGTAAAGAAAGCAAAAATCCTCACCACTAGTGTAATAAATAATATCATGATACATGGATCCACTCTCACCATTCATGGAAGCAGCAGTCAAGAAATCAAAAGACAGAAATGTGTTCAGTGCAGCACTATTCACAATAGCAAAAAGATGGAGACAGCCTAAGTGCCCAACAATGGAAAAATGGATAAACAAACTTTGGTGCATACAAACAATGGAATATTATACAATATGGAAGAAGAACCTGGAGGACATTATGCTGAATGAAATTGTTGTTGTTAAGTGCTGTCTAGTAGATTCTGACCCATAGTCACCCTGTATTGGGTTTCCGAGGAGCAGCTGGTGAGTTTGAACCACCAACTTTGCAGTTCAAACAGCTTTGCAGTCTGGTGCATTAACCCACAGCACCACACCAGGACTCCACTAGTCAATCACAAAAGAACAAATATTGTATGAGACCATTATTGTAAAAGCTTAAAATTTACAGACTGAAAAAAAGAAAAATAAATAAATAAATGAGATATTGCATCTGGCAAATCTGTTGCACAAGACCTCTTTAAAGTGTTCAAGAGCAAAGATACCAGTTTGAGGACTACGGTGGGCCTGACCTAAGCCTTGATATTTTCAATAGCTTCATATGAGTGTGAAGGTTTGACAGTGAATAAAAAAAACTATAGAAGAATTGATGCAATATAATTAGGAAATACTGTATTAAACCATTGCATTCGTCATCAAAAAGAACATCTCAAGATCTAGCTTGAAGTACAATGCTGTCTGTGATAGGATAGTATACATATGCCTACAAAGATGACCAGTTAATACAATTATTCAAATTTATGCACCAACCACTGAAACCAGGGATGATGAAATTGAAGACGTCTACCTTCTTCAGTCTGAAATTTATCAAACATGTAATCAAGATCTATCAATAATTACTGGTGATTGGAATGCAAAGGTGGGAAACAAAGAGGAAGGACAAGTCATTGAAAAATATGGCTTTAGTGATAGAAATGGTGCTGGAGATCATATGATAGAATTTTGCAAGACCAATGACAAATTCATTGCAAATACTGTTTTTGCAATAAAAACATAAAAGAATATACACAAAAAGATGGTGGTTAGGATAGAGGTGCAGTGAGGTTTGCAGTCAGCAATACCACAGAATACCAGGCAAAGCAGATTCAGGGCAGGGTTCCAAAACTCGGAACCACATAGGTAGGAATATTTTTATAAAAATTGAAGGCTTATAGGTAGTGGAACTTGTAGTGGAAGTAAGAAATTGCATACTTTTGAATCTGCCAGGCTCCATGGCCCAGGGCTGATAACTTGGACAAGACCAAATGGTAAGACCAAGCAGGAAAGCAGACACACCACGGAAAAACACTGCAAGAACCTTGGAGTAAAGGAGGCCAATACACTTTGTCGGTTTTGCTTTGTTCTGATTTATTATTATTATTATTTTATTTTGGTATCTGTTCATTGCCCCCCCCCCCAACTGTTTGCACACCTCCATTCTAGTGACTAGAGAGGGTGCCTGAGCGAGTGGACACACCCCACCCCCACCACTGGTAGGTTTTTCTGCAATGCATGTGGACATATATTCTTAACCCAAGAGCCGGCCCTGAACTGTTGTGTTTGTTTGTTTGTTTTTTAATATTGAAAAGGCCAGAACAAGGGTATGGAGAGGGTATGTTTTTATTTAAAAATAAAAACAGGTCAAAGATTACATTAACTCCTGAGGTACAGCCTAATAACTAACAGTGGTTTCTTGAAATCTATCAGACAGCTTTGAAAGCAAGAAGCTGAAAGAGCACATTAAAGTCTCATCTTTCTCCCATGGAGCCACTGGTAATTTCGAACTGTTGACCTTGCGGTTCTCAGCCAGATTCGTAACCACTACTCTACCAGAGCTCCTTGAGTTATGGTGTTGGAGGAGAATATTAAAAGTACCATGGATTGCCCAAAGAACAAACAAATCTGTGTTACAAGAAGTAGAGCTAAAATCTCCTTAGAAGCCGGATGGTCAGACTTAGTCTCTAACACATACTTCAGATATATTATCAGAAGGGACCAGTCTCTGGAGAAGAACATCATGCTTGGTAAAGTGGAGGATCAGTGTAAAAGAGGAAGACTCCCAATGAGATTGCTCAGCACAATGGCAGTAGCAATGGTTCAAATGTATCAAGGATTGTGAGGTTGGTGCAGGACAGAACAGTGTTTTGTTCTGTTGTGCACAAGGTCACTGAGTCAATATTGTCTTGACAGCACCTTACAACAACACATTAAAGCAATTCACAAGGATATCACACTTGTATGGTTGAAATTGATAATAAACATTACTAAAGATTCTGTGTGGTCTGGTAGATGATCAGGTCCAATGGTTCAGGGTGGGGGTGCAGTGCTGTGACACCATGAGTTAATGCCCTTACTGATACCAACCTTGATGCCATTGTCAATATACGGAAGTCCAGTGGTGTGCTGTAGGGTAGGACTGAGCCGCTAAACACAAGATTGGCAATTCAAGCTCACCAGACGCCTGCAGGAGAAAGATGAAGCTGTCTGCTCCGCAAATATTGTAGTCTCAGAAATCCTATATAGCACAGTTATGAGTTGGAACCAACTCAACTGCACTTAACAACAATGTATATATATTTGTATATACACTGTAGAGTTGGCTTCAACTCACAATGACCCTGTAAATCTTTGCAGGAGCAGACAACCTCATCTGCACATGCATATATGTAAATTGGACTCTTGGTGTGGCACTATAGGATCAGTACTGGACTTAGAACCACAAGGTTGGCAGTTAAAACCTACCAGCTGCTCTTTGGAAACTCTATACAGGGCCGCTATGAGTTACAACTGACTCCATAGTACTTAGCAACAGCATATATAAATTATATATGTAACAGCATATATGATATGTAGTTTCTGTATGTAAATTACATTTTATAAACATTCTAACATATGTATAATTTAGTGTATGGTGGTGGTGTTAGGTGCTATCGAGTCACTTCCTATTTGGTGATTCCACGTGGAACAGGAGACACTGCTAGGTCCTGCACCATCTTCAGAATCCTTGCTGCGTGTCTGAACCCATTGCTGCATCCTTGCAATCCATCTCCTTGAGGAACTTCCTCTTTGTCATTGACATTCAACTTTGCCCAGCATGATGTCCCTCTCCAGGGACTGGTCTCTCCTGATGACTTGTCCAAAGTATATGATACAAAATCTCATCATGCTTGCTTTCTAAGGAGCACTGTGCCTGTACTTCTTCCAAGACTGATCTATTTCATTTTTCTATGCTCACAGTATACCCAAGATATTGTTGTTAAGTGCTGCTAAGTAGGTTCTGGCTCATAGGGACCCTGTATAGGGTTTCTGAGGAGCAGCTGATAGGTTTGAGCTGCTCACCTTGTGGTTTGTGTTCCAGTGCCACACTAGGAGTCTAATACATACATACATACAAATATATATATATATATATATATGTAATACATATATGTCATATGTATAATATGTTGCTGGTCCTGAACCATCTTCTGATTACTGGTATGTGTGATCCATTGTTGTGAATGTGGTGGTGAACCTTAGAGAAACAGAAGTGGTAACATACCTGAATAGGGTAACTTCGGACCTAAACTGAAATGCCATCTTAAATTGACAAAGAAAAGACTGAATAGCTTCTTTGGTGGTGGTGGTAGTGTGCCATGGAGTTGGTTCTGACTCACAGTGACCCTGTATAGGGTTTCTGAGGCTATAAATGTTTATGGAAACAGAAAAACTCATGTTTCTCTGGTAGTTTGGAACTGCTGACCTTGAGGTTAGCAGCCCAACTTGTAACCAGAGCTCCTTTAGAAAGGTAGAAATGAAAGTCTTAAGTTAAAGTGTTACTAAGAATCAGAATTTCTAACATAGAAGAATTGATTGTTGTTAAGTGCCATTGAGTCAGTTCCAATCCAAAGTGACCCATATAGGAGCTCTGGTAGTGTAGTGGTTACGCATCCGGCTTCTGGAGAAAGATGAGGCTTTCTGCTCCCATAAAGAGTTACAGCCTCGGAAACACTGTACAGGCTTGCTATGAGTTGGAACCGATCCCACAGCACATACCCACCACTGCCAGGGTTTCCAAGGAGCAGCTGGTGAGCCTTAACCCCAACTCTTGTGGCTCAAACTAACTTTGCAGTACAGAACATTAACTCACTGGGCCACACCAGGAGACTTGCCATTTTCATTGTGCCTTGAATTTCTAGGAGATTTTGAGTAATTGTCACTTCTCCTTAGGCAGGTAAACACCATTGTTTTACATCTGAAAGGTTTCTGATTAGAGTTGATTCAGCCTTCTTTTCTTAGCCAAATGAATTCGTTTTAATTTCAAGGACTTCAACTAGAATTGACCAAGGGATCTGTATACTCAAGAAGACTACCCTCACATCAAAATGTTTACAGACCTTGCTTTAAAATACTGCCTTAGTCAAGGTGTAAGGAGAGATGGAGGAGTTAGTTTGGCTAGGAAGTGTAGTTAGGAAAGCTTTGTGATTTAACAACTTGTAAATTTCCCTCCCTTCCCCTACACATCTCCCTTTAATGTGAAACCATCTCCTTCTATTTGTTTTACCAAGTCACATCCTAAGATGCCTTGTGGATCCCATTCCATGAAATGCAGTTGTTCTTTCAAAAACACCTTTGTTTTAATTTCTAATGGAGTGACCCCAGAAATGTCCTGTACTCCATAGAATTTTTAATGACTAGTGTTTGGAAAGTAGATTTCCAGGGACTTCCTCAGGGCCATTTCTGTTAGACCCAAACTTCAAACCCTTCACTTAGCAGCTGAGTGAGTGAAGCTTGCATAGTCAGGTACTCTGCTTCCATGGATCAACCAACCACCAACATTGGATCAAAAATATGTTGGCAGTACTTCCGATTGTGGTGGCGACTGAGGCAGATTCAGGTAGGACAGGATCCGTGGGGTAGGGACTGAAAACCCAGAGAAGCTGCCTTCACAGAACAGCCTCAGAGCTCTGGATCAAGTATAAGGTGCAGAACATCAGTTTCCCACACCCTCCAGTGGAAAAATCACAGTATAAAGGAAAATATTGTGATTTAGGAATCAATCCAGACATGGGACTCCCTCTGCTGTCACCCTGCCCAGACTTAGTTCAGAGGGTGGGGCCACAGCCCTACTGGCACAGTGAACCCGCGCTAAAACTGGCACAGGAAAATTTGCAAAGGAGGTGTAAGTGGATTCTACACATTTCTTAATCCTCTTCCCTGTTGTGCCTTTTCTGCCCAGTCCAGATGCCTTCGGGTGGGTGGGTGCACACCCCCAAAAGAGTCCAGCATTGAGGCCACAATATTCCCACAACACAGAGAAGAAGGCCCCCATTAGTCCCACAGCTAGATTCTCTGGTGGCTGCTTATGACGTCTGACTCTGGGTCCCAACCCTAAAGTTAACTTGTGCGAGACCCTTTACTTCTGCCTGTTGTTGTTGTTAAGCGCCATTGAGTCGATACTGACCCATAGCAACCCTGTATAGGGTTTCCAGGGAGCAACTGGTGAGCTTGAACCACTGACATTACAGTTCAAATGACTTTGCAGTCTGATGCATTAGCCCACAACATCACACCAGGACTCCTTACTTCTGCCTACCAGCAAGAAAAAGGCAGGACTGGCCTGGCAGACAAACTGTATGAACAATCTGTAAAACCCCAACATAAAAGGACACAACTATTTTGAGAATTATGCTGTGCACATGCAGATACATAACTGACCTTAGAGACAAAAATAGTAGTCAACCTTTCTCTCATTAACTTCTCAGTATCCATTTGCGTACCCCTATGGTGGTGATTAGATGAAGGGCCTAAGTGAGTGGACACACCCATGCACTGCTGGAGGTTTCCATGGTGCACACACACTGCCTCTGTAGCAAAGGCGACTAACCAGTTGGCCACAGTTTTATTTTTGTTTTAGAGTGGTGGTTTTTGTCTCTGCTTTTATATTGCTTCTGGTTCTGGTCCTTTCTATCATACTTTTTT